>NW_022985447.1:981720-1039546 GCF_010093595.1 Mytilinidion resinicola | reverse complement strand
TTAGACTTAGACTACGTGAGCTCGTACATAAGCTCGTACGTGAGGCTATACGCAAGGCTGTATAAAATGGAGAGGCTATACAGCCTCTCCATTTTACGGCGCATCCTTTCCAATTTGTATAGCCTTACGTACGGCCTCGCGTATAGCATCACGTGTATATAAACGTATAGGTGAATACCCGGAGGAAGCTCCGCGCTGCTCCGAGCCAATAGGGAGGCGGTGAAACGACTAGAGGGGGAGGGGGTGTGCGAATAGCGAAAAGGGGGTGTGCGTGGAGGAATTAGGGGGTGTGAGATTATCAACGCCCAATATTAAAAGAAAGGTACGTGCGCTTGCTTAAGGAGTTACTAAGCTTACAACTAATATCTTATTAGAAAGCTATATTAGAGGCTATTAAGAAACTATAAAAAATAAGTAGAAAAAAAGGAAGCAGCAGGTACCTTTCTTTATATAATTAGGGGCTTAAGAAGGTGGTAGTGCTATATTTTGGTCACCTACTAAGGTGCGCTAAGCAAGAGACCTTCTTTAAGAAAAGGAAGATATAAAGGTATATAATATAGCTTCTAAGGCAGAGGAGAAGGTACAGAAGCAACTAGCTAAGGAAGAAAAGAAAAGAAATCTAGAGCGGAACTGTAATTAGAGGGCTATTATAAAAAAGCAAAAGAATAATACAGAGGTTCTTAAAGGGTAATAGATAGAGGAGGCACGTAAGGTGGAGCAACAGCTTAAAGCAGGGATGCAGGCAATGCAGCAGAGGCAGAAGGTTAAGAAGGTTGTATTCACTATTCCTGAGGAGCCTACTGTTGAGCAGAATTATGGTGTTGAAAATGGGGTAGCCAAATCAGCTTCTAGCCGGCCTCAGCGATTGCGCATCACCCCTAAGCGATATGCCAACTCTATAATTACAATAGAATGAAAGAGCGACCCTAGTTGCCTTTCCTCCTTGATTTCTGTGTATAGATCTCGTTGTGTTGTGTTGAAAAGCTTCATGTTGTGAGCCGTGGATTTCTTGGTGAGGCGTGCACGAGGTGTCAGCGTGCACGAGCCGTCGAAGTCTTCTATATACGGCTGCAGTAAATGGGAAGAATGCATAGTAAAACGGGTATGCTGCACAGCCTTGCCTTACGTATAGCTACGCCTACGGCTCGCTGGCGCGCTGGCGCACGTGATAACAGTGAATGAGCGGAGCTTCCTCTGGCCTCTCCGGGCCAATTAGATCGTGGTGAAGTGACCGGGGGAGGGGGGGGTGTGCGTGTAGCGAAAAGGGGGTGTGCGTGGAGTGAAAAGGGGGTGTGTAGTTAGTAACGCCCTATATTATCCTGTATTGAAAATTGAGCTAGTCGTATAGTATTATACACTATACCCGAAAAAAATCAAAGTGTGGCGTGGGTTTCTAGAAGTGTCCTCTTACACTGCTGCCTAGCGCGGCCGTGCTAGTTCAGTTTATCCGGCCCTTCCCCGCTCCCTTCAGTAAGCCTTTCTCACTCCGTCCCATTCAGTTGTTTTCTTTGACTGGACTGATCTATCAATTCAGTGCTCCAGGCAGCCGACACCCGCATATGGCAGACACCAGCAGCAGCAACAACCCACGAGGTCACCGCAATGCAGTTGCAGGTCGCACAAGAGGCCGCGGTCGCGGTGGTGCAGCGGGCGAAAGTCCTGGTCATGGTGCTCGTCGAGGTCGGTGGCCTAAACCAAGAGCCCCTGGTCGTGGGAATTCCGCCGTAGGTGGTGGTGGTCGGGGAGCTGCTGATGCAAATTCCGACCGAGGGGATGATGGCGGGAGAGGAGGACGGGGAAGTGGATCTGGTCTTGGTAGGTCCACGGCCTCCGTTAGAGGATTTCCACAACGTCGTGGCCGTGCTACTGAGATGGGAGGCGAGAGGAACTGGACACCCAGGTCAGTAGTTGTATCATGAGTGGATGAGGCATCTAGTCCCAACAAGAAACTCTAAGCAGAACCTCGAGTCGACCTGCCACATCGAACAGCTTCAACAGCTTCAACAACTTCAACCAGCGGACAGCGTCAGAACTATCGGGGGCTCAAATGCAAGAATTCCTTCAAGCAGGCCTCTCGGCGGTCACTATCTCCACAGAATCAAGACAAACGTTTGTCAACAACCTCGCCACTGAAGGCGGCCTCGCCCGAATCCGACAAATCGTCGAAACAGACTTCTCCACGTCCTACAGCGTTCTAAATCCCATGTTCGACCCTCATTGCATCCTGTTTCTTCACCTTATCTCGCACGAGGAGATTAGGTACTCGCTTGTATTCGAGAAAGCGGTGGGAACTATATATAATGTCGTTTATGGACACGATGGTAATAGGGGGGTTGAGTTTTTTAGGAAGATAGCGAACTGTTTAGTTCAGATATCTGAAGTGGAGGGCGGGAACGGGAGTATTGCTAGGGATAAAGTATTACAGGTTGAAGAGGCATTGTTGCTGGCAACGAAGGCGCTGCTCAGTACCTTGACGCTGAACCAAGGGGCTGCGATCAAGACGGAGTTTAGAGGGGTCGTCGAACAGCTCTGCGGTTGTTACCATGTCGAGGACATTAACCGTGATCTTGTGAGTCTCGACGTCCGTTCTGCACATGAGAATATCCTCAAGATCAAAGACATACTTTCCATGGGGGACACCATCTCTGCCTCCAACGCAGCTAACATTCGTACCACAACTACTTCTCGACAGCAGCAGCCGGAATGGCGCCCTCCCGAGCTCGATGTCGATCTTCCTGGCGAGCTCTCCCAACTCGGTCCCCGCCATGACAATGACCGCGCACTCATCTCGGATATTAGAATCTTACCCACGCTCTCCGAAATCCTCTGCGATCAGCGACTAGATTTCCTTCCCACGCGACATAACCCCAATTCCCCATCCAAACATCACGAAACGGGTATCCTTCGACTCCTTGACTCCCAGTTTCGCCTTCTACGAGAGGATACTTCGGGTTTACTCCGTGACTCCATCCGCTTGATTTTAGAAAATTGGAACATCCTTGTTCATAATCCCGATTGGCGAGTCAAACGCAAAATTCTGCGCGATGGCAGTCCAACTCCTGTTCGGATCTACTCTAACGTTGAGATCCAACGAATCAAGTCTGACCCGATAAAGGGAGTGGAGATTGAGATAGAATTCGACCAGGTCCGTGGGGCAGGGAATTCAAATTTGACGAGGAGAAAACAATGGTGGCGCGAGTCCCGGGGGTTGAGGGAAGGGGGGGCAATATTGGCCGTCATTAATGGAGAAGAGGAGGAGGATATGACTGTGATTTTCTTACTAGTTTCAAAGAGGGAGATTTGCGCCTTAGACCATGATGAGCAGCACAGTCCCTCGGGAATCCGACATGTTCGCGATCTAGCAAGCAATGCTAAAAGAGCGATGATTACACTTCGCCTAGCGATTCCGACCTGCGAGGTCGATCTGTCCAATCTTGTCTGCCTAGCCAGCAACAACAGACGCTCATTTTCGTCATCCAGACCACTCATCCTCGTTGAGTTTCCCGCTGTGTTATATAATTCCTTCGAAGGAGTTCTGCGATGTCTCCAATCTCTACACAAGGACCCAGCTTATATTCCATTTACTACCTGGTTAGCTCCCCGTGAGCACGACAACACATTTACTCAGGACCCAGCGACAACCTATACTGACGGAAACATCATTGTCCCTCCACCCGCATACCTTCTAAACAACGCTACTCTCGACCTCTCCTGTATCCCCACATCCGCGAACAATAACAGCAACAGTACCACCACACCACTAACTATCTCACTCTCCCACGATCCCCACATGTTATCCACACAGCTCTCGGAAGTAACAACTCTGGATACCGGCCAGGCGATTGCGATGATTTCAGCGTTGAGGCATGAAGTAGCACTTATCCAGGGTCCTCCAGGGACTGGGAAGTCGTATGTAGGAATACAGATCGCAAGGTGCTTGTTGAAGAATAGGGACTTGTTGGGGCTAGGGCCGATTTTGTGTGTGTAAGTTGCTTTGGTTGTAATTCTATCATCCTTGATTATTCAGTCAACAATCCTAAATTCACTTCCCCATCCATTAATATCTAAGAATTAAAACAGCTAACTGAACTTGCGTAGCTGCTACACCAACCATGCACTCGATCAGTTTCTCCATGAGCTTCTCAATTCCGGCGTCACCAATATTTTACGAATTGGTTCTCGTAGTCCATCTCCCCGTCTGGAAGCCCTTTCACTCGAAAACTACAAGAAAAATGGACAAATCCCACGTATGAAAGGTTTGGGGAAGAGAATAAGTGATTGTCGGGCGAGTTTGGAGAAGTTGAGTGCGGAAATTCAGAAGGTGTGCAGACAGGCTGAAGAGAGTAGTGTGGGGGTGGTGAAGGAGTTTTTGAAGAAGAGGTTTCCAGTACAGGCGGAGGGCATATTTGGTGGCAGATCTGAAGGGGTGGGGGTTAGCCTTGACTTCGAGTTGGGGGATGATGCTGCGATGGAAACTTGGGTTTCCGGTGACGCACCTGGTGACTGGAGCGGTAGTGACGTCGAACGCTCTATCGACCAGCTGCTCCTTGTGGAGATCTGGACGCTGACGAACTCGGAGCGCTCTCGTCTATACCAATACTGGCACAACTCCGCTTTCGCTGAACTTTCGCAACAGTTCCACGACCTAATGCAAAGACACTCCTCGGCGAAGCAACTATACACATCTCTATTCAACGCATCATATACGCAATTTCTCGACCGATTTCATATCGTGGGAGTAACAACCATCGGCCTGGCAAATAATTCTGAACTTTTGCGTGGTCTTCGCGCTAAGGTTCTGATCTGTGAGGAAGCTGGAGAGGTGCTGGAAGCGCATGTTCTCACTGTGCTATTGCCGTCGATTCAGCATGTGATATTGATTGGGGATCATCTTCAATTGCGTCCACGAATTTCGAACCTTAAGCTCTCGATGGAATACGACCGCGCAGGGCCCAAATACAACCTCGATGAATCACTATTCGAACGACTGGCCAACTCGCATTTCGGAGACTGGAACATGAGCGGAGGAGAGGGAAAGAGAGGGGGGGTGAGCCGATTTCCTATCGCGCAGCTAGATCATCAACGACGAATGCATCCTACAATCTCCACCCTCGTTCGCGAGACTCTTTACCCTCACCTCCGAGACCACCCCGACACGACCTCCTACCCTAAAATTACCGGTATGAAACGTAGGTTATTCTGGCTTGACCACCGCAACAGGGAAGACGCCGGTGATCCTGAAGAGCCGATGCAAAGTAAGACGAATATGTGGGAGGCCAAAATGGTGACGGCGTTGGTGAGACATCTCTGTAGACAAGGGAAGTATAAGCCTGGTGAAATTGCAGTGTTGACACCTTACGTGGGGCAGTTGAGGATATTGAGGGATATGTTGGGGGAGATGGTGGAGCTGATTATTGGAGAGAGGGATTTGGCGGATCTAGATACCTCAGAGGTGGAGGTGGATGGGAGAGACAGCGGTGGTAGGAGGGAGCGGCCGCCGCAAGGGCGACAGCAGCAGCAGATGGTGGGAAAAGGGAAGTTGCTGGATGAGTTGAGGATGGCTAGCGTGGACAATTTTCAGGTAAGAGAACTTGCAACTCAATTGTCTTGGGCAACTAAATACCCACACTACTTGTTTGTCAGGGCGAGGAGGCAACCGTCGTTATAGTCTCCCTAGTACGAAGCAACATATATCAAAATTGCGGGTTTCTCAAGACGCCTAACAGAATCAACGTTCTCTTGAGGTAAGCGTTGGGGCTTCCTGGTCTACACCTGCTTATCCAATGATAAGTCAGTAACTTACCTCTTACTTCCAGTCGCGCCAAACACGGTATGTACATAATTGGCGACGCCAATACCTCCTCCCGCGTCCCAATGTGGTCATCCGTCATACAACTACTAGAAAAAAATGGCAATATCGGTCCAAAACTAGAGCTCCACTGCTCCCGTCACCCCAATAACAAAATCTACGTTTCCTCCCCTGACGACTTCGCCATCCATGCCCCAGAGGGTGGATGTGCGGAGAAATGCGGGTTGAGGTTAAGCTGCGGACATAGTTGCGCGGTTAAGTGCCATTCCACGACGCTGCATAAAGCAGTTAAGTGTATGGAATTGTGTACAAGGGTGAGGGAGTGTGGACATTTGTGTTCGAGGAAATGCAATGCCCTGTGCGGAGAATGCCCCGAAAAGGTCCTAGATGTTGTGCTTCCATGCGGACATACGGCCAAAGAGGTGGAATGCCAACATATGGGGAATCTTGCCGGCGTGAAATGCGAACAGCCTGTGGCGCGAGAAATGCCCGGCTGCGGCCATAATATCACGATACGGTGTCATGAAAACACGAACGATATCAGATGCTCGCATCCATGCGATAGCCTCCTGCCTTGCGGGCACAGTTGCCGAAAGCCGTGCTGGAGGTGCAGACAGATTGATGATCACGGTTCTTGCAACATTCCCTGCGGACGATTATTCACGACCTGTTCGCACACCTGCGGTCAACCATGTCATTCTAGCACTTCTTGTTCTCCCTGCAATCGGCCCTGTGACGTACGTTGCAGACATAGCAGATGCCCCAAGACGTGTAGCGATCCGTGTCCCCCTTGCGCAGAGCAATGTGGATGGAATTGCGGTCACCGGCGCGATCGCTGCAGTATGCCGTGCGCGGTCCCATGTGATATCATTCCTTGCGATCGTCGCTGCGAAAAGAAGCTGGTAGCTTGTGGACATCAATGTCCAGGGGTTTGTGGGGAGCTGTGTCCAGATTCCAAGTTTTGCCAGATCTGCTGTGCGCCGGATATCCTTGAGCAAAATGTCGATTTTATTATGTTTGAGAAATACGGCCAAATCGAGATTGACGAGAATCCATTAATCTTCCTCTCCTGTGGACACTTTTACACGGTTTCCAGCCTTGATGGCATTATGGAACTGACTCAACACTATGTCACCGACTCCCGAACGGGCAAGGTCGTCTGCCCAAAATTGTCGCAGCGGGTAGTAACTTCCGGGAGCGCGCCTAAAGGATGCCCAGAATGTCGCATGCCACTTAGAGATATCGACCGCTATAACCGGATTATTAAGAAAGCATTGCTGGACGAGGCAACGAGGAGGTTTGTCGCACAGGCGAATTTAAGGTGTGCGGAGTTGGTGGAGGAGATTCAGAAACGAGAGATGAAGATTGAGGGTGAGAGAAGGGAGTTCATGCTGGAGTGGTCACAGGCAGTTGGTGAGTCCAGGGACTTGGATCAAGTCAAGAGTTCCCTGAAGGCGTACCAAGCAGAAGGAACTCGGCTCCAAAAATATATCAACAAATTCACCAAATCTGTGGCGAAGACAGAGCAGCCGTTTGGGAGGGTGAATAGTATATTCGCCTCCGCAGTCGCTAGACAGCGGAACATAACAACAAATGCCTTCGAGCTTGATGAGTCGGTCATCCAGACCGGATTCCAATTCCGCGGCGAATGTTTCAGTCTTCGACTCGACTGGGCCATCCTCTGGGATTTTGATACAATCTACAGTAACAACACCATCGATTCACGTATCCGTTCGGCGTTGCGCGGTGCGGTAGCATCCCGGATTAAAAGGCTTATGGACAGATGTCTCTCACTCATAAATTCCAGTCGAAATGCCAAATTCCCACAACAAGAAGCGGAAGCGCGGATCTACCACGCGCTATTCTCCATGCTCTCGCTCAGCAATTCCCGAGCGCAAGGCCAATTGATCAACGTAGCTACCGAGACCTCAACGCGTCTGCGGGCGAGGGAGAGCTTAGAGGAATGTGAAACTCTCTGTTCGCGATATCCAGGCACGTTGGCGTATCTGAAGGACGATGCTGAAAAGGCGAAGAAGTTGGTTAATGGTGGGACTTTTTATAGTTTGGTGACGACAGAGGAAAAGCGGGAGGTTTATAGAGCTATGGCGAGGCAGTTTTCGGGGACAGGTCATTGGTATTATTGTCGGAATAATCATCCTGTAAGACCCTCTCGGTTTATGACCCCTAGAAAACTTGGCCCGAAAGTACTAACCACCATTGAAATCACAGTTCACGGTAGGAGAATGTGGAATGCCAATGGAAGAAGCACGATGTCCGCAATGCGAGGAGCCGATCGGAGGTCATGATCATACTCCTGTCCAAGGGGTCCGTAGAGCGGAAGACCTAGAAGTTGAGTTTAGTGGTGCTTAGTTACGTTATTTTAGATTGAAAAGAGCGACCATCTAATGACTGTCCATGTGGCCGATGTCTGTCTAGAGGATTTACTGGCCCTAATCTCTACTTCAGAGCCCTTTGCCATCCAACAACACAGCCTCTATGACTGAAACCTCAGATTTCACACCACTTGATATCGCATTATAACTAATTGCCGCTCATGTAAGAGCATGTATGCTATCCTATTCTCCGTGGTGCCATCTCACTGCACTACACCTCGATTTTTTTAAAAAAGACGTACTTTTACTTCGTTCCTCTGCAAGTTATAAAACTTCATTCTACCTATTTTAGGTAGGTTATTTTTCCTAATTCTGAGCAAAAATTTTAAGCATCCGGAAAGGCATAGGGGTAGGGCCCGAACCGGCTCTTCCGAAGTAGCCTCTAAGAGCCCATTTCGACCACGGCTTTAATATAAACCAAGCCCATCTTTTAACAGCATATACAACGCCAAGTACAACACCTAATATGCACTTAAGTAATTTCCTTTCCAGATTAGGGAACTGGGCTGCTCATACTCCAGCCTAAGCTGTAACTTGTAACGAGTCGTCTCTTCCTTTCTCCTTAGAGGAAGATAGAGGCCGAGCGCAGGCCAGTATGCATGCATCAATCTCTACCAAGGCGGTGAGACATCGGTATTACTATTATTGACAGGGCTGAGCTGACCTCCTTAACACCGTATTGAAGTCCCTCAGATGCATCACCACCAAGTCCTACTATTAGAGAGATTTAAAGAGCCATGCAAACACCTCCACAGATTGGTATCTGCAGTTGTAGCGGGGTACATCCGCGGCCGACGACGAAGCCCTGCAATTGGGAAGATGAGGCCGAGGGCGAGAATAAATCGGAGGAACCCCAATATGTCAACCACTGAAACTTATGTTAAGCCCATAACCTAATGAAATTAGGTTACATAACATCTTCCAACAGGAGTGAGGCGATGAAGGAAATGGTTTTAGCCGAAGGTCGCATTACTAACTTACGTCGCCTGCCTCGCTCTTGCGTTATCTTTATGCTATCCACTTAAATTTGCTAATATGATAACACCGGGTTACACAACTCGTTAAGACTAGACGGAGGCGGATAAAGAGACTGTTTTACGATTAAGTTACACACATGGAAATGATTTAGGTTGCAACTGGGATATATCTTCTAACTGTCTCACATACGCTCTTCTTCTTAACCATTATTCTACCAAAAAGGAAGACACAGTTTCGCCAGGCGGCGCTAATTTCCGTAACCGCTATTGAACAAAACGATTGCCGCTACACAATGTATTTATTTATTAACTTCGAATATTCTAAAGTCGCTACTAAAAAGAACTAGCTTTTCTGAGTAGCTCAATCTTTCATAACATATTAAAGGGGAACCTCAGCGCAACACGACGCAGGCTAGTTATCCTCCTATGCCCCATGTAGTAAGACACTACCGACACAATGCCATTATAGCCTAAAGGGAAGAATTAGTAAGATGACTTGTGTAGTTTGCAAGGGCCAGAAGCAATTATGGGGAACATGCGCTACCTGCAATGGGAGCGGGGATTTACGACCGAATTATTGCAGTTCTTGCGTGAATGGCTGGCTCAACACGCCCATGGTATCCATGACGAGAAAATGTGGCCTATGTTGGCAGACATGCAGCAGCTGTGATGGAAAAGAGGGAGTAACGATTGATCGCTGTCCTTGGTGTTAGTAGAAGTTGAGTGTGAGCCTTGTTATTCAACATCGTAATAGGCTTTAGTCTCTGAAACGGAGTATGTGGAAACACATGCAAATTTTCTCTTTAGGAATCATACTGGGCTTCGGTTCTACATTATCTCTACCCCTGTTTTCTCTGCTCTTCGGAAATCTATATACACGATCACCTATCCAGCAAAACCAAGGGGGCCGTCCATTTATTCTGATACCCACCCGTGAGGTGCGAGATGCACCACCCAGTATATAGCTGCTTGAGCCCTGCGATACGCCTGCGTACCGCATGCATATCACGTAACTACCCGCACGTGTTCGCTAAGGCCCAGGCCACGATATGTTTCCTCCACGGAGCGCTCTCCGAGCTTCCTCAAGGATTCGTCTCGTCTCGTCTCTTGTCTATTGTTGATACCAATACAGCCGATTCTCATCGATTCCATCGTCAAGCCCCCTGCCATGCACTTTCCTCTTGCACCACCACACCGTTAATTAAAATCCATATCTTCTGTTGTCTTTGTCATGTACTTAAACCTCTTAACTATTCTAGCCTTTAGCAGCCCCTTCACGGTATTGCTAGTAGATAGAAGTCTTCTCTAAGAGCTAGCACAGCTACTACCTTAGAATCCCTAGTATAATTATATAATCAATTTAGAAGAAGGTAAAACACCGCTATAAATACCGACCTATAACCTATCCTAAAGGGACTCTATATGCTAGAGCAAAAAAGAATAAAGAGAAAAAAAGGATAGAAAAATATTTAATATGTGGGGCGTCAGAACCGTCTTCAGTATCCCGGGCAGTCCTTGTTAAAAAGGCTACACGGACAATTGTTCTGGTACTGAAGATTTCTTTTTCGCATCCCTCAGCTTGATGATCGTACTACGTTGCCTTGCAGCCATCCCAACCTCGAACATGATTAGCAAATTCAATAATTAGAAGGTGGAGAGCTGGAATACCCCACCTGCTCAGCTGGAACGTACACTGCTCAGTGTGCTATGAAGTAACTTTAATTCTAGTCCTCGGCCAATGAATTCACCGGCGGAAATCGGAGCCTCTCCACAGATAGCAGCCTCATCGCAGCAAGCAGAATTGCCTGCGGTTGACTCCCCCAAGTCATCAGCAGCCATACAGGATCAAGCTCCAGTTAGTAGAATCATACAGACGAAGGCTGGGGTGCGGGCTCACGCAATTTACAATTCCAGTCTAAACGCCATGAAGCGCATTTGGGTGGAATTCGGAGCCAGTCACTTCTGTGATGGTGCCAACAGTGTCACAGAGGGAAGTGAATAAATCGTGTGCTCATCCCAGGATGGCAAGCTTGCTCGTTAGCTCGTTCTACGGCGGTCTGCCACCGAGATCGCCATATATATCTCCACACCTGTCTTCCTAAGACACACGTCTCGCCGGCTTCAGAATTTCTTGTTCCTCTATGGAAGTATAACGGATCACGAAGGGCTTGTTGCAGGGCCCCCTCGGGGATGAAATGAAGAGCGAATGTGAAAGTGAATCCCTGGAGAAAGAAGTCGTTGGCTTCGGTTTCCTTTGCATAGGCTGAGAGTCCATAATTATCACCTCTTGAGGTGCGTCTCATGTCGAATCCATTCCGATGAGAAAATGGTCCTGGTTTTCGATTAGGAATACTAAAATACCTTGGCTGACTCGCTTGTTGTAACTCGTTTCATATTCGTTTGAATGGTCTTGAACGTCGTCGTGTCTCCGCAGAATGCCGTGCTGGAATTTAGATGCTAAGACAGAGCATGTCGCCTTGTTGTAATCGCTCTTAGCAGCAAAGACCACAAAGAAATCTAGCAGATAGAGCAGTAGCTGCCTATGAGGCGCAGGCATTCTTCGAATGAGCGACTGGTATTCTTCTATGGTCCTGTTCATGTATGAGGCGATTTCGTCACCCTGGTCTTCCGGACTATAATAATCTCCGGACTCCATTACCCTACGCCATTCATTCGGCATGGCGGTGTCAAATGCCTTAAACCATTCATATGGGATGACGGGTTCTGGCAAATTCTCTAAGAAGAGTATCAAGGTGCTAGCGGCATCATGGACAGAGTATCCTGCCCAGTCAAACCCTTTTCCGTACCGCTCTGGACTGTGGAAGACTACTTTCAACTCTTGCACTCGTTCTTGCTGGCCAGGCGTAACAAATATGCCCTCTACACCCGTAGCTGGTGCTTGATTAGCAAAGGAAGTGGCAAAAGCAAAGGGGATACAAACCTTTCCCCTTGAGGAACACCCCACACTTTCCGACGATGATTGGGACATAACCGTAAATGTAGCTTTCTCCTGCTTCGTTGAATAATGAGATAGCGACATTGGCATACATTATACTTTGATCAAGAGCAACACCGAATATTCTATATTCATTCTTTCCAGGTGCCTCAGCATGAGCTTGACCTTGGAATTTCTTCCACCAGGAACCAAGATCCCTACGGCTAGTTCCAGAGGATTCCTGCTTGCTGGCAGCAATCTCCTTCGTCGCTTGGGCTAGGGTGACTGAGACTTGCGAGTGCCCGAGTTGGGTATTATTGAGGTAGAGGGCGGTATTTGCTGCTGTTTCCTCCTCGAAAGTCACGATTGCGGATTGGGCGGTGGCAGTCGGGGTAATGGATAAGGAAGAAATCTTGCCACTGGAAACGGTTAGTGGTTTTTGATATATAGAACATGACATCTACGTCACTTGAATTGTTGCTGAGATGAAGAATGGAGGTGCAAGGCTTACCAGAAGCTAAAGAAATCCCTGACTTCCTTCTCGCTGGTCTTGCTCGAGATATTCTCAACGTCAACTGATAAGGACGTCGAGCTGGGAGAATCGAATTTTGTTTCCGCCCTACCATTCTTTGATTTTGGACTCAGGAAGCGAAATATATGGCGTTCTTTCTTCCCACTACTTGATTGAGCGAGTTGAAAATTGGAATTATTTGAAGTCCCTGGTGAAAAAGGAACATCTTTTTCTGAAACTTTAGGGGTCGAAGCAGACGCAGTCCTGGGAATTGAGCTTGAGTCGTAATCCGTAGAGTTGGTAAGCGAGTGTTTTGATGCGTTTGGCGAGAGGAGAACGCTTTTTTCTGTTGATGCAGTACTCTGAGGTAAGCTTTTCCTTCTAATTTCGTTCTGTCGGACAGCTGTCGCAGCCGAAGAAGATTCGGGATGAATTTCTGGAGTGTTGACTGAATTAAGCTTTATATTTGCGTTATTCGATACAACTTCGTTCGCAATCGCTGGATTGACAACATCTCTTGTAGTGTTTGAGGTGGGCAGTTGAACTTCGCTTCTCACTTCGCTCGACAGTGTGCCAGACGCTTCATTTGAGGCACTAGAAGGAGTCTCTCTCAATGTAGGTGGTAGCACTGTCTCCTCGGCACTGTGTGAGCTGGAAAGGGGAAAGCTGCTTCCTGTTCCACTTGAGGTTGGGATCAGCCCGCGTTGTGCACGGGTTCTCACACCCTCCACCAAACCCCTCTGATATTATCTATCGGCAAGCAAAATTCATAAGTCACAAAAAAACAAAATCCATTGGATGGGACTGGGACGTCGCAATTGCATCTTTACCCTTGGCAATGCTATTCTAGAGTTGCAGCGCTCGTCTGGGCATGTCCTCAACTGTCCCCTCCATGGAGTTAAGCTCGAATCATATCCTGCCCCAGCTGGTCCCCACTGCGCGTGCTCCGGCTGCAGTCCAATGATGCGGCGGTAAGTGCGACCTCAAGATTTGACATATGCTTGTCGAAATTGGTCACGTAATACATGGAGGTGTGCCCAGGTGTGTAATTCCTTGATTCTTAACTATCTAGATGCGCGGCCCTCCCCTCTTATATTCGGGGCAGGATGGCTGGTTTACTCCCAGCCCCCCTCTATTGCTTCGTGGGACGCTGTCCTAATGTTCCTATAGTACTGCCTAGCTGCTAAATGTACCAAAATTCAACACTCCCCCGGCCTCTCGAGCAGAAGCAGAGGTAAAGGCAGAAGCAACTGCGCGTCTAAGATAGCTTAATAACCTCCAACTCCAGCCTTGTTAAAACCCTTTAAAACCTTTACAGGAATAAGGGAAAGAGTACTAGAGTTTACTTTAGTAAAAGAATACATCTATCTAACCTAGTGTTGCCTATTGTTACGACACCGTCACAACAGCCCCAGAATGGTCCAAAACGCCTCCTAATTACCCTCTATTCCATAAAACAAGTCAAGGGCGAAGCAAGGCCCGGAATTTGGGCTGGAACGCAATAAGCAAGGGCATGGGGCCCTAGAACGGACTCATCCATTCCTACTAGAAGGAAGCAAGTCTAGAGAGACGTATAAAGAGACCTTTTTAGACCTACTAGCTGCATCAAGCGGCTCGAATAGAATCTCACCTAGAGAGCCACCCACCTTGTGACGTACTAGAGTCTTCTTGCCCACCGCTACCCCTTATCATTTTAACAGAGCCATCGTATGCTAGCGCGAAGGAATTCTGATGCGAGAATGGAGAGCAAAAGAGGATGGGAAATATTAAGCCTTCCGCGAGATGGGAGAGCAGAAAGATGATTGAAATTGGGGACAGAAAGGGCCGAGTTGACAGTGGGTAGAGAGGAAGTGTCCAAGTTATCGAGGAGGCAGAGCCTTTTATGGGCTCCACCACCCACTCCACGACGGGCAGCGGGAATATAGGTGTCTCCATAATCCTTGCTCTCATAGTATCGGTTTAGTTAACGGGGAGCAGCGTAGAGGCACGCTAAAGCAATGGTGCTGCAGTATCTCGCATAGATGGATGCTACAAGGAAAGAAGTCGCGTGTGGGCATGTTAGGCGCCAAGGCGCTTAGTCACGATATTTATGGATTAAAAGGGCACTAGCGGTAATTGCAGCCATCAGGTCAGACTGGTGAGTCCAGCCGTGGAGCGATGCGCTTTGCATCGTCCAAGACGATAGGGATGACTGGGCTTACGAAGCGACTCAGATGGGAAAGATCTTTGAACGGGCATACTGCACTCTTGCAGCCGTTGATGCGATTGATGACGACACGGGTATAGACAGAGGACTGTTCCTTCCTCGAACAGAAGATCCCCTGACAGTACGCCTGAAATGTCATCTCCTGAAGGATCCCGTGAAACCCGAGAGATTTCAATCACCAGATGGCCAGCCGTACTGTTGGAAGTACACCTATCGTTTGGATGAGGACGAGGAGAGGACGAGGACGATAGTGCCGATGAGGCTCTTTCAGATCAACATCGACTGATCGCAAAGCCCAGACTTCTGGGATCTTCGTGGGAGGTCATGCGCTCGAAATGGAACTGGAGAGGCTGGATTCTCCAGGAACGCATTCTCTCTAGGCGAATAGCTTACTTTTCCAAGACTAAACTATCCTGGGACTGTCTCACGACCTCGGGCGAAGAAGAATCGCTTGGCATTGCGGTGACTCCTTTACGAACGCAGTATTTCCAGAGCGGCATTCAGTCTTGGCGGTCACTTGTAGAAGACTATACAGCGTGTTCAATATCTTTTGACTCCGATAAGCTGGCTGCTATATCGGGACTCGCTGAGCGATTGGAGACAAGAAGTAACACTCGCTGTTTCGCTGGTATTTTTCAAGACTCCTAGGGAAACGGTTTGATGTGGCGATCGAACTTCGAGAATCCTATGACACATATGGATTCATTCCACGCACCGTCATGGAGTTGGGCCGCTTATAAAGGGCCCATTATCTATAGCCTTGGGCGAGGCATGGAAGCGGGCAAATCCACCAGCCACTGCGAAATCTCGGAGCTTGCGTTTGACATCGAGAACAGCTGCCCTCACAAATGCTCAAAAACATCGACCACATGCGTCGTAGGAAGCGTACGATGGGTAGGAATGATTGGCACTGCAATCCGATCAGGCACTTTGAGTTTCTTGAATCTTTCTAACGATAAAGATCTCATCGAAATCCTTGGTTCCCCCGTCCACTGGGAGCCACGACCGCCACTGCGCATCGTCCGGAGCGTAGCAGAAGAAGGGCCGCGGAAGCTCAGTATCCCTGGTCGGTCCGAAGCGTTGAAGGATGAGAAAGGACGCATAGTCGGCTGGGTTCTCTTGGATACGGATGGCTCTGTGACTGCGGGGCCATCATTCTTTTGTGCGGCAATGAGGCGTTGGCAGAGGACAACCTATGCAGACCGTTCATTGGGTGTTGTTCTGGGGTTCGATTACAGGGGGGAGGAGATATTGGACATCCTTGCATTGAAACGACGCGGCGAGAACCCCCGGACTTATGAGCGGATTGGGATCGGGAGAATCGTCGACAAGAGCTGGATACGAAACTGTTGTAGACAGACAATAGAAGTCTGGTGAGATGGGAGAAACAATAGTAGCCGGCAGTGATGGCGGTCAGATTGTTGCCAAATTGGGGTCGCCGAAGGGTAGCAACTTGCAAAGCAAGTGGTACGGAAAGTATACACGGAAAGAGGTGATTGTGAGATTGAGAAGGATTGGAATCAAAGGAAGAGCAGGAATGTGGTATAGGAGGGAGTCGTGAAAGCGGAACTCATTCCTTGACGCCAGAATGTCTTTGGTTTGCTACTCTATCCGGAAGAACACGATGCCAAGATTTAACTATCAAAAAAAATACAAATTCAAACCCTGTAAAGGCAATGAAAACCTTACTGACGATCTACCACAGTGAGACCCAGAGAACCTTCTAGGGGGCAAGGTCAACGACGATGCTGGTCCCTCGTACGAGGAAATGGTATCGGGGATTCCGACGTATGTACGCTTGGGGAGGCAAGTCGGCAGAACCTGCACTAGTGAGGCAGCTTCAAATATCGTCTGGCCGCGTTCGGGATCGATTCGTGGCCCAAAGGCGGCTCCAGTGGCGCTGTACACCCTGACTAGAACTACTCAGTGTTATGTACATACGAGCACCAGAGCCCAGGACAATGGCCTAGGACCTTAGGACAGAAGCATCAAGGTTCTACAGCATGGCGTGGTACCTATGGGCACAGGACAAGGACAGGATCACGTGATGACAAAATCACGTGGATGATCTCGGTAATCTTTTGTGGCGGTGCGCCAAGGGAAGAGATCAGGAGAGCAAGTGATTTCCGTGATCTCTTTGATCTTGACCTGTGGAAGAGAGAGCAGAAAGATCAAAGAGATCAAGATCAAATTGTATGAAGCATGGAAAGCTACTTAAACAGGATGGTTTCCTGTCAGTTCGCGGGCCTCTCGCGTAGGAGCCCTCCGCGGAGGACTTGACCGTTCCAGAACGCCTACCATTTTTTCTCCTCTTCTCTCTCAACTAAAGAGCCGCTCCTCTCTGGAAACAACTCCTTCAGAGATTTAGCAGCCGCCTTATTGTTGGAAATAGGTTCATCTTGGAAGCCGAGGACCGAGGAAACTTTCTATACAAGCCATGTCTCAGCAATCCCGTGAGGTACCCGTCCCTCTATCCTCACGTATATAGCAAGCTTTATGCTCAATCTATAATTGACAGAGTTAACTCCACTTTCAACATTAGTCTTACACTAGCAGGTCCCGCTTCAATCGCCGACAAAAGACATTGAAAACTTGGTGAAAGGGCTCCAAGAGCACTTGCTGACAACCCCGCACAAGAATTAGCATAGGAACAATCAGAAATATACAGATCTGGAAGAAACGTACAGGTATGGGCTTGCAGGAATTTTGGGCATCGGAGGAGGAGCTGGGATTATGCAATATAGCATAATAGTGCCCTTTCAGGCTTAGAATAATCGGGCGGAATAAACTCACTCACTCAGTTTCTAAACCCCGTCGTTTCTGGCGGCACGCGCCTCCACTTATGTAGGGCATTGTCTCTTGGGGTGACATTCCTAGATGCAGCAAGTGTCGATCCAGCCATAGCGGCAATTTGCTGAAGAGGCCAGGGCGCAAAATCCTTTAATTTTAGCGAACCCCTTCTTTTGCGAAGCCCTCATTGGTGATAGTATATCCTCGTAGGTGACTTCATCCTCGTCAAGGCCTCATCTGTGTGACAGAATTGCGTACTGATTGTTGCCGAAGTCCAGCTCGGAATCTCGAACTTGCTCAAATTCCAAGGTAATGGTATTAAGAGAGCGCATCTTGATGGCAGCAATCTTAACACTCGAAATGAGACGTAGCAGAGGCGAACTGGGCCAAATGACACGTAGGTGCCGCGAAAACTCGAGAAGCTCCAGCCTTGTCTCGAGAGTATATACGTTGGTTCTGATTTATTACATAAGTAGAGCTGGAAAACTGCGCTAGAGGATAGATAGAATACGCCGCTAGAAAGTAAAGTACAGCACTAGCTACCTAGGTACTAGCATGGGCGGGAGGAGCACGTGGAGCACTCGGATAGATTCTAGCCTGGAACGTGGCAGCGGTTGGGAACACGCCGAATAAAGACTAGCCTAGGAAGCCACGAGGCCGATGGATAAAGGGACCACTATCGATTGTTCTTTCACCTCTCACTCGCCCTTCAGCACTCAGTGTCATCGGAACACCCTCCCAGCATCATCCCTTCGAGATGCATGCAGCATCACGCGCGAAAAGCCACCCTTGCATGAAATGTAGCGTGGCAGCTCCAGCGGGCCGGGACCTTCAAACGCCTTAAATCTGCCGCTTGGAAAAGGACGGCCACGTTCTCTTTCTCGCGTACGATCCTCCTCGAGTTATACGGGTGCGTATCCCGCGAGACTGTCGAGCCAGACTGTTGCCGATGGCGAGCATAGCTGCCATTCCGGATCTACTCCTACATATCATCCTCCAGTCAGATCTCGATACGCTCCTGCACCTCCGCCTCACCTCTCGATCCGTCAAAGACCTTATAACCGCATACGAGTCCACTGTTGTACGACGCGTTGCCCGGAACACCTTTCCGCAGAGCACACGCCTTCTCCTAGAAGCATCGGTAAAAGGGAAATATGATCTGAAGTGGCTGCTGGATTGCAAGCTTCGGCAATTGGCCGCGATAGCTGTCGACAAGCATCGATGGGAACACAAGCTGCGAGTCGCGGATGGTGCGGCAGCTGAGGATCCAGTAGGAGAGGAGTTGCGAGAGCGCGTGTTCAAGGGATTTCGAATACTGCGCCTGTTTTCGAATGTCGCCAAAGATGCCGAGTCAGTGCCGTTGGACGAGCTCCCGCAGATCGCCATTGCAGCTCAGAACGACCACTCGAAACCCTTCCATGTCGTACAACGAGCAGTGCCACACTTCAGACGGAAGAGCCTCATAACTTCGACCGCATATTGCATATCGAAACGGTGGTCACAGGCTCAGGAGAGCACGCGCCTAGCTTTGCTGTCGTCGGATATAATCCGGGAATGGAGGAAAGAGTTATGGATACTGGAGATGCGGGAGAACTTTCTAAGACAGATGTGGCCGGAATATGCCTGCTACTTCCAGGACATGTTCTTCTTTGTCAAGGCTTCGTTCAGTCATCTTGACAAGCAGGATAAGCACTTCGACTGGGGTTGTGAGAAAGGATCTAAACGGCTCGACGACTCGTGGGTTTCTTGGTACATTCTGCGGGAAGGCCCAAGACTCTTCTGGGAGCAATGGTGGGCGAATAGAGACAACCCAGAAGCATCCCCGATACTCGAGGAAATCGAAGATGCTTGGGATGGTCGGCCACCTGTCCTAGCCAAGATGGAGCGCGAGAGCTGTCGACGCTTGTTTGAAACCTTGGACGAGCTGGCACAAGATGCATATCCATATAACCCAATTGCTACAGTGTTTCGGCCTCGGCCGTGGACGTTCTTCACGGAGTATGGGCTAGCATTTGAGAGGAGACTTCGAGCTGTTGAGCGCCATCCAGAGGAGATTCTCGACCGCGTTGCCTTTCACGTCGATATGAAACCCTTTGTGCCACTTTAGCTCGTAAGTTGGAAGAGAGGCTGTATTGCATGGACATAACGGAACTGCACCTGTTTGGTCACGTGGTCAAATGCAAGATGAAAATTATTCTGTCTAGTATTATACCAGAGTTTGTGGAACTTTGCAAGATACCAACAATCACAAACATCATTCAAATAATACACTAAATGGCAAGATATTGGTGGGAAACAGAACGCTAATCCTATTTGATCTAAAGCGTGCCAAGATGGGGGCCAAAAGGATGATCCATCAATACCTCAATGTCAGACACGAAACATGCTTTTTAGGTCGCAAGATCATTGTGAGGTATTGTTTATATCCGAAATGCATTGATTGCTGTCGCGTGCGAGATGAGCCAGACCGAAGCGCTGCTAGAGCAGGAAGCCGAGAACGCCTCCCAGGTCTCACCGCCATCCCCTTACACCGGCTCTGTCCAGAACGAGCAGCATCTTGAGACACTGGCCGAAACGACGGATGCCGTCGTGTTCTTTGTGGATCATAATGGCAAGAGGTTTATCTTCCCGTGGGTCGAGTCTAAGACATGGCAGGTACACGGTTTCAACCCTGCTTGACGCTAGAAAACAAAAACTAACGATTCCTCCAGGGTATGAAAAACCTGATTGAGCGAGCCTATTCGCGTGGTGATAATTCTGCGCTTTTACCTGAGGTCGCAGAGGAGAAGTTTGATCTTTTGCTTTTCAACGGAGATGTCGCTCTCCCTGAAGTATGGGGGGCCGTAATCCGACCGATGGAGACAGTACGTCTGTCCTTGTGGTCTTTGCCATACGTGACATCTCCCCAACCACCACCGGAACCACCGGCAGTAGCAGGGGCTGAAGCGCCTGGTACTGGTACTTCGTTTCCACCCGATCAAGAACTCGATGACGTTGTTATCATACAGGAGAGGGGGCAGTCGCACCGCCATAAGGGCGCGACGAGAATTCCTAAACGCTTTGCCAGGGAGCAGGTAATAGTACAGTTGGGCTATGCATTTGAAGAAGAGGTAATATCGTATATCATCGTCCAAAGAAAATTTGCTAATAAGACCAGGATGATTTCCTCGTTATCCGCAGAGCTCTCAAGAAGAGTCAAATCGACGAAATTATCAAGATGAGCGAATCCTGGCGGGAACCAATCGAAGAACAGGTCAGAGCGCTCGAGGAAGAACGCCGAGTTCTCGAAGAGGAACGCCGCAATTCGCCACGCTCTGGGTCACGTTTTAGGCCACGCTCTGGGTCAAACTCGAGATCGAAGTCTCGCTCTCATGACTCTCGTTCTCGCGCTCGGTCCCGATCGCCTGCCCGATCAGTGTCCGGATCACGTTCCCGTTCTCGATCCCGCTCTCAATCTCGCGATTCCGTAATTTCATTTCCATCCAGCGAAGAATCTTCTTTGGAGTCTGTCTCAGATGCGTCGAGTTCGGGTAGCGTTTCCACTGACTTCGAATCTCCTAGGCCCTGGGAGCCCCCCCGGGACAGAGATGGCAATCATCTGTCCTTTCTCGCAAAACACTCTGAAGTCTCTGACCAGGTTCAATCAGAAGAAACAAGCCGCAAGCCTCCAGCCCCTCGGCCTATGATAAAGGAGCCTGTTGATATCTTAGAGGCTCACATGGCTCGCATGTCTTCAAACGAAACCAAAACCTATGTGTTTATCCGCCAAGTCAACTCCCCCCAAAAGCCTGGTAGCAAAGATATTGCAAGCATCCGCTGGCATCACCTCCATGCTTTCGACGAATTAGACTTCTATGCGTTCAAGGATGCTTGTACTAGCGTTCCCAAAGTGAGCACTCAGGCATGCCATGCCGTTTCAACGCTATTGGCAAGAGTGGAAACAGAAAACATCAAAACTGCACTGGATGGTATGTTCATCGAACAGGGTACAGTCCTGCGATGCGACTTCAAAGACGGCCAAGGCAAGGAGCATGCTGTCATATTCTCTTGCGTTCCATATTTCGATCTACAGGCTCCGATGAAGCCAAGGCTCAGTAGAGGGCAGCGCCTCCATCCTGTCAGGACCCTGATGTCCACGTTATATCCGTACGAAGATGTAGTGGAGCGTGACCGAGAGCAAGCATTCCGAAAGCATGGAAACAACTCCTCGGAAAGTATCATCCATGTGCCAGTCTTCTGGATGCTCTGCATCGGCTCTGAGGCGATTGTAACATGCGGCTATAAAACGTTATCAGCAACATTGGGTCCATCCATATTGATGGAGCGTGACATTCAGAAGCTCGGAAGGTTAGAAACTGCTGTTGACATTAGATTCACTGACTGGGAAGGCCGGGTTTTCTTATTTCCACGGGAGCGATGCAATACCTTCTTCGAGTTCGAACAGAAGGTTCGAGAGATACGATCGGCGTCGGCACGACAGGCTCCCATAAAGGGTACTCTCAAGTTTGTGCTTGTGCAGGAGAAGGGCAAAACGTTGCTGAGACCCGGCAATTGGGTTGAAGAGGTCCATTCTTTGAAGACTACCTTCGTTGATATTTTGATTTTGAATGAACCGGGACACATGTCTGACGGGACTGAGGCTCTTGAAGAATGGGACTCGAAAGAAGAAATTTCACAAAATGGCGCAACTCCTGAAAATGACTCCTCGCAGAAAGACGCAGCTGCACTTGACACAACTATTCGACGACGACCATTCTTAGCCTGGAAGTCGTCAACAATGCTGCAAAACGAAATAGAGGGGCTCCGTGAAAGGGACGCTCCCGTTGAAGATCAAAATACAGCAGAGAGGACCGGGATGATCAAGAAACTGGCTTTAGTGGAAAGGAACCTTCTCTTCGACACTCTAGAAAACGATGTCGTTGACCACGACGTTGACAAGGGGTTCGCGTCAACCGACTACTATAAAGGCCTCTCGGAGCGTAAATTCGAAACAGCGATAGACGCCGTAGGCAGACTCAAGGCTGGGGCACCTTTAGAGCCACCTCTGCTTTTGAAAACCGACTTCCGCCCCGGAGAATACCAAGGCCCTGGTCTTACTGATGAGATACACAGCAGGATAATCGATTTCCAGCGATATAACATCGCCAGGCTTGCAAATAAGTTACTTCGGGAAATATCTGAAACGTTCTCTCTATATGTTTCCGACCCTGATATGAGTCCCACATTGGGGAAAGTTTGGTCAGCTCTGAGCATGATAGCAGCGGTAAGTCAGGCAGTCACTCTCTTATCGTCGGATCAGGAGCTACTCATATTTCTTATAACATGTGCCTCTGTTGAGCATTTGGAATGTTCGCCGTCGCCTATTCCCGCTGACTGTACTTCAGGTTCTTCAAAAAGCCGTTGACACAGATGCGCAAGTCACGGGCAAAAGCAAGGCCAAGCTCTGGACACTTCGCAAAAGATCCGATTTTATAGACAGGTCCTTAGCTCCAGAGCTCGGCTCCTGGCTCCCACAGCACATCAAAAGATGTAAAACGTGTCGAAAGGCCGAATTCGCGACTGAAGACCAGGCAATCAAGCATCTACAGAAGCAATGTGTGAGAGACAATATGTGGAAACCAATGGAAGGCGATGAACATGACCCAAACCCGGAATTTCGACCGTCTCTTCGCAGTGATTCGCAAATGCGCTTCGAGGAGCGTAATTCTGCAATCATCTCTATCCTTTCTAAGAGCATCAAAGGAATTTCAAAGCTTCGATTGCAAGCCATGGAGCTTGCAGAGGGAGTCACCTTCGACAAAGAAACTGTTGCGGACCCATATGCATTGCCACTATCACTAGTTGAATCGTTGCGGAGGTTCGTTGTCTTGTTCTTAGGAGTTGAACGCGCCATATTCTTCGTCGACAACCGTTTCAAGGATTGGAAGCTCGAGCACAGGAAAGAAATTATGGAATACTTCACAGACGGCATGACTGCGCTCCAAAGATTTGAGTCTAGTGTCCATATCTCACTCGCGGAGGCCCGGAAAGACCTTTGTTTTATGGTTCGATCTCCCCCGAGCGAGAGCAACTTTCTCTTGAAGCTTTCCGTTGGACCTGAGTTCATCCTTGCGTGGCTAATACGCCGCCTCCTGGTCAAGCCCATAGATCACAACGTTGGGACACCCGAGTTGTATCGAGAATACCTCTCGGCTCTTGTAAGACTCCCGTGCATCGTTCGTGGAAGGAAGCTGACGTGCATCCTCAGGCATTTCAAGTCAATCACCATCCTCGGAAAAGACTACTCCGGGACATCAATCTTCTACAAGAGGAGCTCCATGCGTTGGACCAAGTCAACAGATGGCAGGTAAAGCTAGTCGAAAACTACATAGCTGTTCTTGACGACAATTCATTCGCAACCGAAATCGCTGGTCGCCGAGCTCTCTTCGAACATGAAGAGAACCTCCTTTCTGGCTTCATGCCTGACCTGCTAGATGATCACGAAGACTACGTGGAGCTGTTAGGGCGATGCCAGCCGCTGATAGAGACGACCAAGCAAAGCACGGAGATCAACGAAGAGGACCATGGCAAAGCAATCTTGGTGTTCACGTTAGTGACCATCATTTTCCTGCCACTGTCTTTTGTTACTTCATATCTTGGTATGAACACGATCGATATCCGCAATATGGAGAACAAGCAGTCCCTCTTCTGGGAGATAGCTCTTCCGCTTACTGCCGTTACGGTTGGATCGATTCTCTTAGTTGCTTACAATGGCGATCAAGTCCACGATTTTGTTTCGTCGGTTTCCCATACACTGACTGGAAAGAAGTCGAAAAAGAGTAGACACACCTTGTCGGTGGCTCAAAGAAAGAGATTCACTGCAGGCGTTGGCTCCTCGAGCGACCTTGACTATAGGAGCACTGCAGACTCGGCGGAATATGCACTGCCAGTCACTAACCCGCTCGCTGGAGTGATTAGTAGGCTGCCTCCGCGTGTAGCTCCAGGCAGGACTAACACCAAAGTCCACTACGAAGATGACTATTACGGCGAATCGATATCAGCGATCAGGAAAGACTCCCGCTCTCGGACATACACAACCCAAAGGAACGAGATGGCGATGCCGGCCCCTATGAGATCACCGGCAGTTATGCCCCTGGAGAGGGGTCGTCCGACCTATGCAAGAGTGCATCGGAAATACGTCACGTCCGACTCCCTAGCGTATGTATCAAGCTTCCTTATCTTCAAATTTCCAAAGAAGGCCCTGTAAATGGTGCCTCGGGTCATGACGAGTCTTCATCACGAATCATTCTTATGCTGACGGATCGATTAGTCATTTTGGGTTGCCTTGGGAATACGATGCTCAGGACCCCTACTACGTGATCATTACGAAGGATATGAGCACTTATGACCTCGACGAACTATTTGAGCATAGTCGCCGTGCCATAAACCCGCAAACACGTACCAAAACGCGACGCAGGATCCCCAAGATTTATGTAGATGATAAGAAAGCGGAGTACACTTGGGTAAGGAAGAAGGCGAATCGAGGGACACACCATGGTGAAACTTCGGGGCGGTCGCAAAGGAAGGCTGTGTATGTGGATTAGGGCTACTCTTCAGATGTGTTGTTGCTTCCTGAAGCTGCCTTGTAGGGTCCCAAAATGGAATATGTACCGACCGTTCTACAGTGCCAGGTTGATGTTGATTAAATGCCACCACACATTCGCCCTTGATTTGGGGCACTTTTGCTTGCTGTGTATCACTTTGTGGAGAGATCTATGCGAGCCGTACACCCATGGAGAGTCTATGCCCGCTTGCCCAACTCCCATCACAACGCATTATACTTTCTACCCATATGTTCGAAACATTGAAGCGCCTAAGAAGTGGCAGATCGATGCTCAACGACTCATAAAATTCATATTACGAACCACATGCACTTGATATCCCACCCCGCAATTCCACTAAACGCCTTCCCATGCATGCATATCGTAGCCCCCATTCTGATATTCGTATCTCATGATCTCCGTCCCAACCCTCACTTCTTCCCCTTCTTCTTCTTCTTCCCACCCCCGGCCCCCCCTCCGCCCGGCGGTCCCTTCGCATCACCAGCCTTCACATCCTTACCCACCCCCTCTGGCACCGGCGTATGCGTGCCGGCTTGATCTATCGGTGCGCTCAAATCTGCCAAGCATGCGATTAGCCCACGTTCTACAGCCCCGAAATCCCTACACCGCAACGGTTCGAGGATTCGACCCACCTTCCACAACCTCCGGCAGCGCTGCCATAACTCGTGCCAGCTTCCCCAAGCTCCCCACCAACCGCCCAACCTCAGCTGCTTTATTGGTCTGGTACTTCAGACACGTGCCGGACGCTGGGTCGTACGTCTTGAGCGTGAAGGTTGCGATGTTCGCGCGAGTGGGAGTGGGAGTAGCGGACACATCGTCAGATGCCGGTGCTGCTGCAGGTTCAGATGCCGTGAGTGTGGCAGCCTTCTTCCGCGATTTCGAGACTTTGGAGGCTTTGGGGCTGAGGACGGAGTATTTGGATGAAATTCGGGTCTTTGCGCGGGGGTTAGTGTGGGCATTGAGGGATGGGAAGGGAGGCGGGAGGACGGACACTTGTTGGGCGGGCTTTTAGGAGGAGGGAGGACTGCGAGAGCCACTCTGCGCTGGTTGAGAAGCGAGGCATTTTGGGTTGGTGGTGTCGTGAGGAGAGGGATGAATTGGGGAAGCTTTTCGCGGGGTTGGATGGGGATGGAAAATCGTTTGGCCGAGAGGTTTTGAGATTGAGGGTTGGTCTTTCTTAGGCATCCATTCTACTTGCAATAAGAGGTCTGATTCACCAAATACTACGCTTGAAGACCATCAGTTGACTGGCTAAGCGGTAGACCTTCTCAAATACAGCCGTCCTCTCAAATTTGGACGTCCTGATGCCCTTAACTCAGCCACAAACTTCTTATGACTAGCATTAGCAACTCTTAGAATCTCTTGGAACCTATTTATGAGTCAAACGTATTCTTAACACTTTCAACTTGTTAAAATTTCTATTCCTCAACATATAGCGTTCTGGCTCGAAGCACTTCACAATCATGTCGAATCAGCATGGCACCGAACAGGCGCCTTCTCAGCTTCAGGCTCTAGCCGGAAACCACAAAACGAAAGAAAACCCTTTAGATGTCGACATGAAGTCTTTAAACATTCATGACAGCATGGACGTAGCCTCCGAGGTGTCCGAATCAGAGGACGGAAAGGTCGCCAACCAACCATCTGAGGACATTAAAGCACCAGAGAATTCAGCCGAGCTAGAAGCTATTGCACATGACTTATTGAATAGAGCCAAGTCTCTCCTATCCGAGGTCGAAACATGGATTGAAGCTGTTCACCAGAAGAAACTAAGCACGGGTCAACGGGCCGTGGAGTACAGGACCCTCAGGAATGACATCGAAGCCGAAATTGGATTCTTAAAGAAACTGGCTACGATGGATTTGTCTCAAGAGAAAGCGCGGCATTACATTGTCTCCTCCAATCTGATGTATTTTGAAGCCATGTGGGCTGCTGCCAAACGATCTTCGGGCCTTTTAGCCTTCCGGAAAAATCTGTTCCACAGTCGGCCAGCAGACCGACGAAGAGGAGTCGAGCAGAAGTAATATTACCTTTCACGTGATGCTTTAGATTGGACTAATTTGATTCTAGGGGTGTCAGATCATCGAGAGCTCGGGGAGACGACAAAGCATTTGCTCTTGTTGATATCATCGCTCGCGATGGGCTTGAGTGGATAAAAATCTCGACTATGTCAGAAAAACGACTCTTGTTCGATCTCGCTAAGTTAGGATGGCAGAATGACGCCTTTTCAGACTCTGAAGATGAAGACATGGATGATCAGCCAAGTAAACACGATGAAGATGATGACGACGAAGTGTCCTTGGTGAAAACGGCACGAGACCTAGCAAAAGGCGCCCCCAAAAGTCGCGTCATGGGTAAAATACCGACTGTGCGTTTTGTGCTGCCAAGGATACATTCCGGGAAAATAAAAGAGATCGACAGTGTCATCCAGAAGATGAGAGCTACGGGCGCCATCGTAGAATGTGGGAACGATTTAAAACCACCTCTATCGATGGAAGCTGCCTTACCTCGTCTTCTCGTCGATCGATCTACCAACTTCACTGAAACTCTCAATATCGATTGTACCATTCTCCTTGCGATCATATCCGACATCAGTCATGCCGACGTACCAATACAGGACTGGTACCCTCCCGCGGTCAAATCTCAGATTGTTTCCGAGGCCAAGGAACGTCTTCTCCCCACCCAATTCTACCCAATCCTGAAAGGTCGTTCTATGGTCTGTACAGAAGAGGCCGCACTACAAATGAAAGAGATTGCAGCTATTATCGGCACGGAATCAGAGAAACAGCGTGCCCTGATTCTCTTCGGTGAAATCTCGCACCAATCTAGAGAAGATCTAGTCGTGGCTTGGTCGAAGCTATCTGCTTACTCTTCTCCGCCGGACTTGCTTCTTCCTATTCGAGTCGTTCCAAAATATGTACCAGATGCCCGAATCTCCCCAACAGCTGCAGCAGTAGCCTCCGAACTCACTCCGATCAATAGCTCCGTGTTTCTATTTGGCTGGATGGCTGGTCTCACTACATTGACATCGAACCGGACCACAGTCAAGCAAATAGACCGTATTGTCGACGATGTGGGCTTGGAGGATTGGGATTCGGGGCCGTTGCTCTGGGTCTCTGAAGAGGCGAGGAGCTTGATCGCGAAGCAGGGCAGGCGGAAAGCGTAATGCATTCATTCTATTTGAGGGTCTGAGAGTGTAGAAAGGAAACAGATCACCTTAGCTTGGAGACAAACGTGCTATTCACGAACAAACAAAAGCGAGTGCGGACGAAGCCACTCTTAGGCTTAGTATGTTTGACAAGTCTACTAACCTTGAAAGCCAAGGCTATTCGAAGTTCCACGAGAAGGCTAATAACAGCTTTGTATTTCGTATGTTGCGTGCAGAGCTTCATAGCAACCAACTCTCTTTTAGATCTCTCTTTTAAGTTCAATGAGCTCCTCCAATCCCAACCTTTTGCCTCATGTCGGCTTCACTAGTGAACGGACTGGTACAGGCGTTTCCCTTCCATCGTTACATCCTTCACACCTTGTCCATACAATTCGATATCACACACCTAATCATCTAGGCTGGATATCTCTCCGGACGCACGAAAGATGTCAGTGTATTAAGAGGTATATGCCTTCTCTAATCTTCACCTGTTTTCCCGTATCCTCTAAGAGATACACGCCACAGCAAACACAGCCGACACCGCCAGCACCCCCGCCCCTCCAACCCCCGTCAACGCGCACGCTCCACTCGTACTCGTCGCCACCACGATGCTCGCCGTCCTCGTCGGCGTAATCCCAACCATCTCCAACCCCCCCGTAATCGTAACAGGCTCATAATCGCTCGCCCCCACGTCGAGCTGAACACCGACGAATGGTTTACTCCACGGCCGCCAAAGTTCGTCAAATTTCACGCCGCAAACGTGGTGTCGTACCGCGAACACGTCATGATGTTCCCGATCTCGTTTGTCGTGTACGCGTACGTCGACGGGCCTTGCGTGACGATGATCGGGGTGGAGGCGATGTCAGTGTCGAAATTTGTCGAGGGCCTGTCCGAGACTATGTAGGTGTTTTGGGCGTATACCACGGTAGAGGTGATGAGGTAGGTTGTGGCGGTGTCACCGAGGGCGATGATGGAGCCGCCGTAGTTGGTGTGGGGGCGTGATCGAGCTAAAAAGTAGGACCTCGTTTCTTCACCGGTGTTCAACGTTGTTCTTGGCAATATTGGAGGATTTTCCCATGGGTGTTTGGGTGTCACTCCACATCGGCGTCGAGGAGGCTGGAGGAAGCTAGATCTCTGACAGAGGAAGGTGACAAGCGAATGCCGCGATGGCTAAGCGAGTGCAAAAGCTGTTCCCATTGGCTAGACCCTTTTCATAGTTCCTTTACGTCTTGCTTTTGAGGTGAAAGAACTTGACAGATCCTACACACGTATGGGCTTACTCCATTACTCAGGTTGAAATTGATGTGAACTCTGATTTCTATAGACGTCTAGCTAGTTGTATATATACTAGGGGAAGGAAGGGGGCCACCCCCAGGGTGGCGCGCTAGTAAGTTCAGATGAGCCCTGCACAGCTGAGGCTTCAGCTCGGTTCTCTACAGCTGAGATTTCAGCTGGGTTCTCTACAGCTGATGTTCGGAGAGTAGCTTTCTGGCATATGAGTTGTTGATCCTAGGTTGTAGTGCTGCAACCTGAGTCCATTGGTCATCTCTCGGGGCACGCCAGGGACGAGTATTAGATGCGAATAGGGCTAAGGACTAGATTTTTCTGAAAACAGCGCTCTCATTCATCTTCTAGTATCATTGGAAAAGCAACAGGATCCGATGCTCACTAACTGTCCCTGTAACGACTGAGAACGGCAGTGTTGACCTTTGGGGTTTTTATGGGGATGGACGGTTTAGGTGAAGATGAGGCAGAAGCCACAATGACAATTTCGCTAATTAAATTAAATAGATCCCATCCAAAAGGGTAAATGATGATAAATTGCCAAAGCCTTCGTAATGCATGAGCACGTGTCGTGGGTCCCGGCTCGCTCGAACCGGCGTCGGATCTCGACTTTCTAATAGATACGTAGGGGTTCAGGATTTGCGCGAAGAACTTCAATTAATTTTATTAGATCCGGTCTTTAACTAGAAGGCAGCAAGTGCAGATTTCATCGCACACAAGCGGTCAAGGTATGATGAACCAAGGGGTAATCACCCGTTTCTTTTGCAGCTTTATATCAAGACCATGCTTGACGAGGCTGATGTATCGGGATCAAAAGCAGGGACCATCACACCGCTACTCATCGGCGTCTCCGTCAGAATAATGCTCAGGATATCGCTCCTTGACGGGGATCACTTTTAAATTCCCCTCTTTATTGTCAAAGAAAGACCTGAAGTAACTTGCCATGGTGTGACTATTTGGCACACCGGTCTCCAGAAATCGTTGGAGATCATGTACTGTTACATTTCGCGCATCGATGGGTCCGTCCTGAAGGGGACGATAAAGATTATCGACCTATATAGCAGCTCTGACAAACGTGATCGCCAGTCTGACCCAATTGACACAGTCGTTAGCACTCTCAACACCCGGCGGCCGACGGTACTCCACTGTGCCCGGTTTGCTGGACAACAGGTTTGTGAAGTTCTAGGCAAAATATCGATCGAAGTGATGTTGACATTTGGTATTCCCTTCAAGCGGGTTCATCAACCCGATGAGCGTAATGAGCTCAGGGAGATTTTCGATTCCGCAAATGAGATCGACGGGATCCTTGGTTGCGCAAATGGCCTCAATGTGATTCTTGGTTCCGCAAATGGGACGGTCGGGATTCTTGGTTTTGTCAATGAGATCGACATTGTCCGCATACTGCGCCTCAAATCTGCGATTGTCCGCCCAATTGGCCTTTACGTATTCGGCGCGTTTGCTCTTCTGAGCATTTTCGGTGTACTCTTTTCTCCATGAGATCACATCTGGCAAAGTATCGAGGTTCCTCTCAGCCTCCGGATATGAGACTTCAAAGGCACCCTCAAAGTACAAGACGCAACAGCTCAACTTTCGCAGATCTTCGATATGCCACTTCTTATCTCTTGGTGACAAATGTACATGTGTGCCGCAGGTTGTGTTTGTCGACATCACCTCTTTGCTCCAGAGCCCCAAAGATTCGTTCGACGGCCGGTTTCCACTTCTCGCTAGCATGTTTATGCTCATCGAATAGGATTGGAGATATTGCCTCGACTGAACAGGTGTTATCTGCGATATGTATGAGCTTTAACTCTTCTTTAAACCCAAGTTTGGCTGGCCGGGAGGGGACATAACATAAAGCTCCACATACCATGGTGGCTCTTTCCTTGGAGAGTGGGGTCGTACTTCAGCTGCCATACCCTATACTCGCGAACCAGCGGGTTGGATTCATCGTATACGACTATCTTCAGATCCTTTTTTCAGATGTCGTTTCATGTCCTTCTCTAAGATGGTGAACCTCTTCTCTCTTGCAACTGGGGACACATCTTTCCCTCCATTATCGTACTGGGGAAGGCATTCAATCTCGATGCCTATCCTAAGGTCAAGGTTTCGAGCATTGAGCGGAGGCTTAGGAGACCGGCGTGCTATCTTGAATTTACTCTTGCTGAAGAGCTTCTTGAAAGTCAATCGAGGTTGAGGATTCTTGGACTTTCGCTTGCCGTCAGGCATTTTGGGGGGGATGATCAGATTGGGCTTTCGCAAAGGGAAACGGTTCTCTCTCAGAGGACAAGGCTGATTGATATAGATTCAGCAGACTAGGCAGTGATGATAGTCAAAACAAGGTGCTGCGCCAGCCCTTCGATTCTTTATAGAATTTGGATGCCCCTTATAAGGCTGCGATACCTCACCCACCGCACAAGATGCGCACGGTCTTGTAGACGCAAAGCTATAATTTTAGTAACGGCTTCTCACTCTTGCATGTCATTCCGTTGCGCTGGACTGCCCAAATTGCCCGTTTCGAGGCTCCATTGGCTGCGCAACACCCAGAGAGGATGTCATGGTGGTCGACTAACCAAATCCGGCGAAAAGGCAAACACAGGGCGGAGTTCAACGAACATGATTGAACTGTTGATCATGCAAGAGCAGTTCCGATTTATTGTTCTGCATGCGAACAGACGCATACATGGGGCTGAGCCGTGATGGTGAGCTATCAGTCGTCAGCATAACCGCTCACCTGCACGCCCACCATTAGGGAAACTTATTCCCCGACGTCTGGAAAGCAGAAGGCATATGCAGCTGCAGAGAGAGTGGCGACGCTGAAAAGTGAGTCTGTAGAGGCGAGCGCGCTAAGGTCTTGGCGAATCCCCCCTACCTACCCTGCTACCTACAGCGCCTGCTCACGTCCGGTGAACTGGCGCAGATTTGACGACACAGGTGCACTAAATGGGATTAGAACGGAGGAAAGCCTTGTCTGGACTAAATCTTACCACGGCTGAGCTGAATTCGCTAAAAGCACAGTGCTGCGAGACGTTACTTTCGAGACTATCCCTCTTTTGCAGCTGACTTTTGTGGCTTGATATCCGTGCTAGTTCACCGGACGCGGGCAGGCGCTGTAGGGGTCGTTGCCTCTGGGAACACCCGTAACATCCACTTTCAACCCTCCCTAGAATGTGAAAGTTCCCAGGCCTTCCACCGCCTATGATAGAGGCGCTCACGGGGGGGGATTTAGGAGAGCATTATGTCAAGACGAAAGACACGATCTTCTCCAGAGCCTGCAGGTCTCCTTCCACGGTCCCAGAAGTCTCTTTATCAACCCATCCTTCAGTATAACTCCCTCCAAAGTCAACAATCCACGCATTATTCTCAGTATCAATAAGGACGTTATCCACCTTAGCATTTCCCCAGACAACCCCTGATCTATGCAACCCCGTCAGTGTTTCCGTGACCTGGGTTGCCCAATGCTGTCTCAATGAGAGTGGCGTGTCGGGACGTATAGCTGTCCCTAACTTTTTACGTTCATAGTCGATATAGGTGAGTAACATGTCTATTAGAAAGCCCTCTTCATCTTGTACAACACCATGCAATCGACAGATCAGCGTACTGGACCCTAGATCCACCATGGCAATCCTCTTGTAATTCTCTAGCTCGGTTTACGCCTGACTTAATGCTCCGGGGTGGAACAGCTTAAAGAAGTACGCCGTCTGGCTATTGTGAACAAGCACCTTCTCGGGATGTTTAAAGAGTGCATCGTCCGGCTGATCGAAGCTGAGTTCGACTTCAGACGGGTGGAATGGCACTGCCCATGTAGCTAAGTCACGGAGGGACTCAACATCCAAGCGTACCCCCGGTGGCATGTGGCCTGAACGCTGCGTATGAACACGTCGCGACCGCAATGTCTTATCGAAAGCCTCGAGCCTGCAGACGAACCACTCGAGAAATAGGTAGTCGTGCAAAGTGGCTCGTCCACCTCTAGCTTTCTCTAATGCTGAGGCTGTAGCGGGCGCCAAATCTGCGATGAGTGTCTCAAACGGCGGCATAATCCAGTCATAGAAATCGGACTCTAAGGGTCCATCAATTAGCTCCTCGCCTGTTTTCATCACTTCGAGGCATTCGCGATAGTACGCTGTTGCAGCAGGTGGGTTCTGAAAGTCTGACGGTGAGATATGGAGGTAAAATATCTTTCCGTTGCTCCGCACAATGATCTCGCAATCATCATCGTTCAGGCTTGTCGTGTGGGATGCGATGTGATATTTTGGACGACTCATTGCTGCAGGATCGCACCCTAGGAAGGGTTTCAATTTGCGAAGGATTTTGGATGGAGGTATACTTCTTTCTCGAATATGTGATGCTCTGAAGTACGCTGAGAGGGACAACGTAAGAAGACCAAAAGCCGGTGGTCACCAGTATGGACTTCGTAGTAGTGGAAACAGCTGGTAGCCTTTGCGAGGAAGTTTGAGCGGCTGGAGTGCGTGCTCGTCGAACGGGTAAATGAGCCGGCCTGACAATTGTTGAGGTCGAGTGTTGGAGGACGGCTTCTCAGCTAGAGGCGGCTGTGCCGCCCGCAACGTCCCGAGGTCTGCACCGCAATGGCTGCACCGCACATTCGACAGGAAAATCAGCGCGTATTTTGACCAGTAGAGAAATGCAAGTGACTTGAGATCATTGTTGATGCGCGAGAATGTTGTCGCAAGCGCCCTCTGTAAGCAGGCTAAAGGCGGGCGGCCTGCTTCCATCTAACGTCAAGAGTGCCAAGATCTGAAGTCAAAATACTTCTATCCTTAACGGCATTTTGTAACCTGTAATTCCTTCTAGGAAGGTTTGCTATACCAACCAAGCTTCCTCACCCTTTCTGAGGCAATCATTGAACCCTCATCTATTCCAAGCCGGGGTGTCTCATACATCTTTTTCATCCGAGTCCATCCTCACCATCTTCCGCTTCTCCATCCTCTCCAGCCCCGATTGCGTCCTTACAATCGGAGTCATGTCGAGCGTCCCGTCCTCATGCTCCTTGGCAATCTCGTAGCCCTGCGTCTGCTTGGCAAGTTCTGCTTCTTCCTTCTCTTTCGCCTCCACTTTCTTCTTTGCCGATCCAACCCGGAGACGATGCATTCCCACCTCGGTCACCAACGTAAGCCAACCCGTAAGTAGCGCAAACGTCTGATCTGTGTCCGTGATAGCATACGCCGTGCAAGGCATATAGAAACATTTGACGCTCGAGTCGTCCGTAGGAACCGGGGGCCGATCTAGTGGCACAGCGAAGTAGATAATCGGCAAGCTGACCAGCAACAGCAAAGGATAGACCCCAAACGCGCAGACGAGCGCCATCGCCGCCCACTGCACCCCCGTCTCCATCCACTCGGCCAGCGTGTCCAGGCGCTTGCGGAGCGGGCTTCCGTCGGGATAGCGCGGCTTCACGCCCTCCCAGACCCCGAGTGCGAAGCCGTAGCTCGGTACTAGCACCGCCATGGCCAGTGCCGGGACCGCGAGGAAGAAGAGCGCAATGACGGCACGTGACGTGGCCCCGGTCATCGCGCCAGGCGTGTACAGGAACGGGATCTGGTCGTATGGCCAGGGGCTCACCGCGTCGCCGAGCTCGCGGCGGACCACGCCGACGAAGACGACGCACATGGCGATCAGGGGGAGGAGGCTTCCGCCTATAAGCACCAATATGCGGGGAAGCTGGCGGACAGACTCTCTGTCCCCCTCGCTCTTCTCGCCTTCTTTGACGTCTGCTTCTGAGTCTGAGTCCTTGGGGAGCTTATTCCCAATGGTCCACGCGATAGCGAGCAGCTGCGGGATGATCGCCGCAAAGCCCCAGAACACAACCGTCATGCCGGCCGCCACGGGGCCGGCTTCTTTCTTCCATGCATCTGAAGCGAGATCGGCTTGCCAGCCTGCCTCGAATTGGTTCCAGTGACTGAGGAGGTTGATGGCTGCGATATTGGTAACGAGCATGAAGAGCCAGAGGTTGGGGTCGATGCCGCTCTTGTGCCCGACCCACATGCGGTACAGGGTGCCGAGGAGGGTGAGGAGCCAGGCGAGATAGGCGCCGGGGCCATAGATGGGGCTGATGGTGGCGATGCCGAGGAGGTCGGGGGCGGTTGCTGTGACGGGGAGGTAGATTGGGGAGGTGGTGGTGGCGTCCGCCATTTTTGAGAAGTTAGGGTAGGATGTGAGGGGCGCGAGGAAGGTGGTGGGTAGTGGGCGCATATATAAAGTAGAGCGATGTTACAAGGGTATCTTGAAGGGTAGATAGAGGGGTAAATGGTCGAATCAGGACGCATAGCTTGGCCACGGCTCAGCCTCAACGCCCTCCAATTTGCTGTCTGGAGGGTAATATTCTAGTCCAGCATCGCCCAGACTCGGCCTAGTTTCAAACGTGCAGCAGCGATGATCTGCGGCTCGGTAAGGGAATCTATTATTAGGTATACGTTCTGAGGCTGCACTCAACGTGCGCATGGTCTCGTATACAAGACATCCGATTGCTATGAGGTGTATTAAATGCTCAGCGATGGTTGAAGTTCAAAGCCGGTAGCTTCTTCAGGGGTGATGCATCTGACAAGTCTCAGTCCGACCAATCAAGCTTCGAGGATTATCCGCTGGCGCCGTTCAGCCTCGTAAGCAACAACACTTCAACAAACTCCATCTCCAGAATCTCAGCTTCGACGGTGTCTGGGGACCGAGCGTGAAATCGAGCAACGGAGTACGGAGTGTAATACGCATAATGGCTCCACCGAAGCAGTTCGAAGAGAACAGCAAAGCGAGCGCGGCGGCGAAAGAGCGGAGCTCCGTCACTCTTCGAATGCCAAAGCGTATCAAAAAGAACGGTAAAGCGAGCGAGGCCGCAAAGGTGCATCTGTTTGTGACCTGTCTTTCCATCTCGAGGAGGACATTTCCTTAGTCATACGCCCATGGAAGACAGACCATGAGGTAGAAAACGAAGTGCGACGTCTGTAGCGAGCTGATCCGTATGTTCAAAGAGGCAGGCCATACCGGATTTGTCCCACTCGGCTCTCTCGAACAAGTCGTGGTTCAGTCAGATTGCAAAGAGCACAAAAACCTAATCTCTCGATGTCTGCGAGTAGATCCAAAGCCCTCCCCCTACGTAGACTTGTGCGTGAGCCGGGCCATAGAGCCACCCACGAGCTTGGAAATCTCTGTTGAGTTAATTCCGAGACCTCGTATCAATTCAGTGCCACTTTCATTGCCACAGAGAGAAACCATGTCAGGCCGCATTGGCTATGGACGATCTTTGCACCGGGAATGGATCGATATCAATCTCATCAATCGCTGGAAGTAATGTTGTCAAGATTCTCATGGGGAAGGGTGCGATATGTCCTCTGCAGCTTTGGGATTCTCGTTGGTAGGACCGGCATGGCTGATCGACGCCTGGAAGCGGTGTCTTGTACCTGCGCCCTCTGACAATAGTTACGTCGCACTAAGGTATGTCTGGGGATCTGGAATACGGAATTTCTCTACTTGCCGAGACAACATCGAGGAGCTCTAAAAGCCAGATAGCCTCCGGTATCATTCGATCCGGCAACAGATCCCGAATACTGTCAAAGACGCCATCGCCTTTACTGAAAAAATAGGTGAAAAAGTGCGCGCCAAGCAATCTTCCATAAACTAGACCTGGGAAGCAATGAGCCGGACCTAAGAAGGCCGCTCAACTCTTGCAGGGCAGGCCGACCCAGTATGCATATATTCCTATGGAACCGCAATCAACCACCTCAGAATCTTGAGGTTTGCACTTCAATTTTCTAAGGGGTTTTATGCTAACCCTTGTATGTATTTGGCTAGTTAGATTAGGCAATATATTATTCCGTGTTTTCAAATTTGAATTCTATCATTACGGTTTCTGTTTTCGTGTCGCCTTTCCTTTTCTTTATCTTGAAATGACCGCGTATCCTTGCGTTTCCACCAACAAAGGGCCGGCGCTGTCCATATAGGGCCTCAATGTCAGTAACGGTGTCCCCGCCAGTTCCTAGCGCGCTGCTCAACGAAGATGGTGGACATCAATCCCTCTTTCATCCGATTTAGGAACATATCCAACACCCTACTTACGACACGTAGAGCACGCGTCTCAGCAGACTTGAAGAGGCCGTGTGTTGTTGACTCTGAGAGCCACGAGCTTGCAGCTTTGTGAACCCCTCACCTATTGACTAGTTGGGACCCAGTTCCAGGCCCAAGGCGCCAGGTTCAGCAAGCTGAGATGCAGCCTACTATCCTGAAACTCCGCCTTGCCTAGGGCTCAATCCTCCAAGGGTAAGTGAGTTTACGATCGTATCGCCAGCAACCAGTGAGCTTATTGCACTAGAGGCAGTTGGAGTTGGAGTAATGGAGTGGGCTTTTTTAGGGTCTGGAGCGACTTTCTGGTTGATCCAACATGGACTGAATTAAAGGCCTTGGACGGTCCTGGAGCTCCAGACCTCTCTTCTAACTAGAAAAGGAGACTAGAAAAGGATAGAAAAAAAAGAGACTGATGACGTAATACTATCACCTACGTGATAATAAGAATTACCCCCCAACTAGAGTGCTACAATGTTTGAACCTATTGGTAGTAAGCATATAGCATAAACTAGAGCACTATTAAGGATAAATTGGTATCTAATATTAGAGTGCAGCATAAGTAGTAAAATTTCTTTCCCTCCTCCTAAATCTTCTATGTTAAGCCAGATTAGGGAATATACTTAGCCTCGTAAGGTTATTTTTGTATCGCGGTGGAGCTGCTGAAGCTCCTGGAGCCAAACCGCGATTTTTCTGGACTGGAGTGGATTTGAAGGCTCCTCCAGTCCACTCCAGGCCAATAAGAGCACTGCTAGCAACAAACTCCCTCGCGGCAAGTCGGTCTCCGATCGTTACTGGCCGAATGAGCCCGGAGCCCCAAAATTGGAGCTATACAATACGAAAGGATCTCAACTCCGTGGCTGCATATGTTCTACACTTTCACACCTGTGAAGGAGCTGTATCACCGTACAGGGCACCCATCCACGTGATAATTGAACGGCGCGATCAGTCATTACCACCATCATTTAGCCTCCACCTCGCGCTGGTGGTCCGTTTTTGTGCCCCCAAGAGGGATTTCGAAACAGACACTGAAGGTAGTGAGATGAGAGGTATGATACTTTGGAGGTATTGTGGCACCGGGCAAGTCCGGTCACAGCATGGCTTCCGGCTTCCACTGAGACCTTGGCCGAAAGTCGGTCCGAGGTGTATATTTCTAGGAGCTTCCTACGAAAGGAGCTTACTATCAAATTGCGAGCCAGAATTTCAACAAGAATGCTCGCCAAGACCTTTGGGACGATATTACATCAGCGTTCTCTGCAAAGAAGGCGGCGGATGCATTTGGTTCCAAGCGCATAGGAAGCCAAAGAGCACACGAATCAATCTGGAGAGCCATCTTTAAGGACGACATATGGCTTGAGCTTGCACGTGGCCCACCACTCAACGTTATCCGGTCCTTGTTGGCCCCTACTTACACAAATACTGGTATATTTCTACGAAGAAAGAAAACAAATCCCGGAAAATATATTTGGTTTTTATTACATGTGATTGGGATGGCAAACTTCTTCACAAGAAAGCAGAATTCTTTGAAATTTACTTGCGGACCAGCACGGCGAGCTTCAAAGATAGCGGTGGTTCTGTCTACAGTAGTTCGGATGCCTAGTCAGGGAGTTTGAACCTGTTTAACCTCATAGACAAGATAAGTCTGGACAATATTGATCCTGGTGACTTATTGTTTCTTAGCGATCGAGATCAATTCCAAGTGTAAACTGGCTAATCCCTCTGTTCCGCTGAGAGAAGAATTAAATCCCTCAAACCAAGGATGCTCATAATTAAGTCGCCTGCTATTCTCACGAATATCTCAATTTAGCCGCTACGAACAATCGTTTCGCGTCGAATCAAGCCGGAAAGTGAGACGGCCCTCAGCGCTTCCTGTGACTAGCTCTTGCCCCTTGCTGACTCGACTGAGAGGCCCAGGATAAGGGTAAGATAACGTGGTCCTCAATTCAAACCTCTTCTTTACTTGAACCACCAGCCTTGCCGTAGAATCCCGGGAATATCTCCTGGTCCTGCAAAGCCGAACTTCGCATCTTCTCTTTTAGGTCAGGCGGAAACTCTAGCTCTAAAGCATTCTAGTTAGTATTCTCTATACCTTACAGTCGGTGCCCAAATCGCAGACTCACTGGATCCAATACCATCTAGTAGTCGAACAACCTTCCTCGCGGCGCCCACGGACTTGAAAAACCTTGTTATGAACATTAGCTGCTCGAACTAGCTTCCGAAGACAAAACATTGACAGCTGCTATCCTGGACGACTCACCCACCAGGACCGTGACCGTAGTTGTGCACGACGACACTCTCTTCCGGCATATCCTTGAGTTGCTCTACCTCTACTCTTGCCCCGCCTTTCCTATGTGGCCTAATACCCACATACTCGTTCAGAACCGTGAAATCGCCATTGTCATTTAGACACTCTGGTATTAGCTTTTTGCAATTTTTCAGGACTTTCCTAACGCAATCAAGATTTACAGTTTCGTTCCTAGTATTCAACCATTAGCTTACTCCGTCAATTGGATGCTTTTTGCTTAGTGAATCCCACCAATTTCCAACCTCCAAATATCCTCCTAAAACGGTAAGACCCGCGCCCACCCTTGGAATGGCGTAGTAGATACCATCAGCATCTATCCGGTCCGCATACTTATAGGCTTCCCCTTTAATGTGGACTGACTGATCTCTGATAATCAATAAATCCTTATCGCCAGCTAGCCTCATTCCATTTGTACCCATCGCGTTCACATAGGCGTGTATGTCTTTTGAGTCACCCAATTCAGCTGCAACGAGCTGTCTTGCTACTTTTAGTCCCTGCTCCAGACCCTGGTCAACAGGTAGAACCGCACGTTTGATAGTGCCGCCTAATGCAACAATGCGGGACTGAAGATAGTCAAGGTATGCCGGTGTATTCACGCTGAATGTTGTGTAGGTTGTACCAAAGTTTACCCCTGACGGAAGTTCTTCAGAGTCTAGAATCCTAAAGGAAGGTATATCCTTTGAGTGCCAAAGTGCGGATGACCCGTGCTTGACGAGGTTTTCGGGAGGATTCTCCCTTTTGCACATACGAGTTACGTTCGCTCTGTGATAATGATGGACCATAGGGGAAACTCACCAATATCGAAAGCAAGGTCGTTTCTTTCTCTTAGTTAACACACCACTTAGCCAATATGTTAGCTATTAGCGAGAACTCACAACAACTCCAGCCGCCTCGAATTCGTTCCCTTCCGACATGATCTCCCACTGTTTATACCCTTCGTCGTACCACCGTCTCGTTTCAGCATCCACCGTAGGCTCATCGGAAGCCCAAGTAGCGGCAGCCCTAACGATATAAGGATGCTACCGACTGCTTGTAAAAGGATACTCACTGCTGGGAAGGATAGTGAGCGTCTATATCACCTGGAAGGTGTTTCGCTATCACATTGACCGCATAGCCAGCCTCGAGCAGGTCGACTGCTGTTTGGAGACCCACGACACCACCGCTACAGTTGTATCAGAAGCAACTGGCTTGAGATACCAGAAAGAGCACTGACCCTAGAGCAATAACTCTTTTCGGCACGGAGAACCCTGAAAATGGATGATAAGACATAGACATCGCGGCTATCACGCTGAGTACCAGACCGATTCAATGCTTCTGCACGATCATAATACGGCTCTGAACTACAGAGCAATACAAACACGAGTTGGAGGATAGATGGAAATATGAGTCTGCAAAAAGAGAACTATGCTCACTTATGGGAGGGAATTGGGAATCCAAGTAAAATGCGGGGTCGAATCAAACCCCAGGGCATTAATACTGTTGTACCGGGACCGACAACTCCGAGGTTCGCTCCGTCCACAACGTACCGAGCCGTCCCAAGTCACCATCTTCGGATGGTGGATGTTCTTTGGTCCGACTGCTTCTACTCCACAGACACCTGTCATATCAAGTGCTTGTTGTAAATTTAACCTGCTTACTACATTCTTCGAATATGTCTATATTCGGTTGGCTTGTTACGGTGTTTGTAACAGACATCCGAGGTGAGTTGCGACAGGCTGTGCGAGCTCATCTTACAGATGGTGTGGGCTAATTTAAACCAGATCGTCAGTCTTTATAGGAGTGCGAATACAACGGTTAGGACATATGTTTGTAGACTTCTTCCTTCCTTTACATAGATCGTATATAGTTCTACCCCAACGCTTTACGAAAGGTTGTGCAACCTCATCTTGCAACGGTGTAAGCTTTTTCGAATATGATTATCAGCAGAACCGTGAGACGATGAACAGGATTTATTTTGAGGCTTCTTGTTGTATTCATTTAGATAGAACGTATAGAGCTCATCACTAGCCCGTATACATTTTCACGCTCAACTTTGCAGTTTTGGCATTACCTCGCCCTATTACCTGTGATTCATCGCTGCTCATAGGCCGTGAGCTCGTAGTTGGACCTCAGATAACGAGTTGGAGTTGGAGGACTCTAACGGATTCGACCTTTTTCTGCGAATCTGTCTCTAGATCTCAGCAATTGGGGACAAATGGCATCTGAATGGTGGCCTAGGACAGAGGGTGAATGGTGTCGTGGGACGAATACTGTCCTAAGACAAATAATCTCGGTATTTGTCACGGTCTAACCAGACAAACCCGTAACTAGCACGTGATCTCGCACTATACCACCGGGGCTCGGGATCAGCTGCCCGACTGCAGTAGGAATTCTAATCCTCGCCGGCATAGTGGTGCCAGGTTAGTCAAAACTACGGCGAGCAGCGTAAGGGCGCTAAGACAATGCGACAACAGCATGGATGGCGGTGGGAGAAGGAAGGAAATCGCGAGTGGTGTTGCTGCGAAACGCGAGGCACTTATTTTGAGTCATGTTTCTCTCCGGCTGAAATCAACCAAGAAGATAATTCCGAAAAAAACTCGCAGGTCCCCCTCGTGAAAGAAATATACGAGCGCGCTTCCCATGTGTTGATCTGGCTCGGAACCGCCCCAAACACTGGTCTCGCGGTCCGGCAAATCGCAACCCTCTATCTTCAAACCCACGCGCTTGACGACACCGCCCGTCTTGATGAAGCCACTCGGAAGTTGTGGGATCGCCGAAAATTCTCCCGTTTCGACGACGCTCGTCTTTCAGTGTGCTATGGAGGCTATTCCGTTTCATGGGAATCGTACCAAGGAGTTGTAGACTTTTTCGCAGGCTCCACGCGAGGTGGATCAATGCTCTTGCTTGCGAGTCCGTCTTCTGTTGCTCCTTCATTATTAAGGTCTTATAAATGTGCCCCGGATGGAACGCATGAGGAGGGGCATATGCGAGCGGAGAACGCAGACGCCTTGACACTCTCCTGCGCGCTCACATCAAATACAAGGCCAAGCATCCTCGTGACAAGATCTACGCGTTACAAGGCATCAGCCGTGATACTCACGCAGTAGTTGTTGACTACAACCGGGAAGTTGGAAATGTGTATCTGGACGCTGCATGTTACCTGCTGGCAGGCCAAAGCTAAAACCCGAGGTAGCTAAATTGCAACGCCAGTTCTGCTGGGTGAACCGGAAATTTAACTAGAAGTAGAGGGTTATAAAGTTTACTAATAAGTGTTTAGTTTAGCGGGGTACTGGCCAGGAAGCTAAGTAGTGCTTCCGCTTTCTAGATAAGAAATTCCACCCTAAGATAGTTACAGAGAAAGAAAAGGCTAAGGGCATATCTTAGATAGTTTAGGGGGCTATTTAGTTGACCCTAAATAGGAGGGTAGGATATAGTCCCCTAATTATTATAGAAAGGGACTTTAAGTCTAAGAAGAATAGGTATTTAGGCAGATCTTACATTAATACTTTGGAAGAAGGCCTTCTTCTATAGTACTAACCTGGGCAGATCTTTATATAAGATAATACACCTATCTATAATACTAAATAGACTAAAGAATAGCTGGAGTTCCAGGGTATCTGGACTATAGACTGGCCACTGTATTTACTAGACCTTAACCTAATTAAATATATATAGTAGGCCCTTAAGAAGATAATCTATAAGCTCTACCTAGAATTAGTTATAATAGGGCATTAGAGGAGGCATAGGAAGCCCTGTGCAAAGCTATAAAGGAGGTATAGATAAAGATACCTAATTTAACCATTAGGTCCCTTATTAAGAGCATGCCAAGGCGGGTGGAGGCTAAGGAAGGCCAAGGGCTGGCAAACTAAGTACTAGGACCGAGCGAACCTCAACACCAAATCTGGCTTGATTTCCTCTCATTATTGTATCAAATTGTAACATAGACGTTCGATTGTAGAATCTGATTTTGGGGCCCGTGCGTTGTACTCGGAACATACTTTTGTCAACCGACTGTACTCGCGATCAGGCAGATAGAACCACGGGTCTTAAAGCGAATCATTTGGCGCGCGGCGGCGGAAGCGGACAAAAAGACGCCGGTGTAGTTGATGTCCATAAGGTATTGCACATCTTCAATCTTATGGTCGACGCTATTCTGCGCCATCTGCTTGCCGGCCGCTGTGGGCAAGTGCGTGTACGGGTCAGCGGCGTGTGATATGTTGGTAGGCCTATATCAATGGGAGCTAAGAAAATGGCAATTGGAGAAGACGGTACCTGCAATCAAGCCATCGAGGCGCTTTCTGTCTTCCGCTATGCTGGTGAATACTTCGTCGAGTTCCTTTTCATTAGTAACATCAACTCGGTGGTAGTGGAGTGAGCCGCCGAATTCGGGAAGAATGCGGCTTTGGGCTGCGGCCCAGGTTTCATCGGGCTCAGCAAGGAGGTCGAGGCAGTGGACTGTGAGTATGTTAGTGTCGATTGAGGCGTGTGCGTGGAGTTATGTCGAGACGAGAATGGCATACCTTTTCCTCCTGCCTCAACCAATGCTTCTGCCAGACAGAGTCCTAGACCTCGTGCGCCGCCTACCAAGAGTAGTGAGCTACGTGGACTTGCTGAAGTCTTGTGTCAGGTTCTATTATACCAGTGACTATGTATACGCCTCCCGCGAGGTCAAACTCTCGAAACCGCATGCTGCCAACATTTTCGCGATGGCTAGAGTATTTGAGGGGGTTCTTGAAATCGACGGGGTATTTGAAATGGCTCGTGCGTAGGAACATCAAAAATGACGGAGAATGCCGCTTGTAAGGGCAATCGCATACAAATTAGCATTCTATCGCATATTTGATGTTCCTCACACCGTATCTCAATTGATTTTGTATATTGTCAAGTCCTAGCATAGTGTTAAGGTTGCAGGAGTGCTAAGAATACATAAGAATGCCTCCCCACGCTGTTTTTTGTACTGCACGTCCATCACGCTGCATTAAATAACACCCTTAATACTAGGGCAATAGTATAGATATATAACTTTTTTAATAAGAATCTATGCTCTAGGAGTAATATACAGTATCTTTCAACTGCTAATTCTGATTTGGGGCTTAACTTCTGTTGGAATTTATGTACATCTTGGTGAGATTAGCGTTTTCTGTTGATGCGCTTGAGAATGGTATCCGGGTGTATCCCATAGGCGAATGCGCTAGCTGAGGGGCTCCCGTAATATTCAGATTGATGTCCACTGATGGCGTCCTGTATAATCTGTTCTTTGGCTTGTCCACAGTGCAATAGCAGCATGGTAAGTGGGTGTATTAGGAATAAGGGGCCACGGGGCGTAGGGGCGAGCTGATTTTTGGGTGTTCACAGCAGAATCGTTGATCCTGACCAATCAGAAATAGGCGGTGAGGCGTACGCACGAGCCATTTCAAATACCCCGTCGATTTCAAGAACCCCCTCAAATACTCTACCGGGAATGTTGCCGTCTGGCGACGTGACGTTCTCGCGACAACGGACTGCGCGAATTGGGATTGAAGCCATTGAAAGATTGCGACAGCATGCATGGAGGAGTGTGGAAAGGATTTGGCGAAGGAAGGGTCCGTTGAGAGTTTCAGTGAGGGAGGACCAAGAGCTAGATCGAAGGAACGTAGCCGGGCGCGTTCGTGGCTTGTGAGTGAATGGAGGGAGGCGCAGTGTACGCCCACATGACGTAATTTCTTGGTCGTGTTGCCGAAGCGGAGGCCCAGATTTTTAGGACGAGCTTAATTACCACCCCCCTTTTCTCTCCGTATCACCCCCCTTTTCTCTTGCTATAACCCCCCCAAGATTTAGCTTAGCTCCAGCCTGTAACAACTTTGTCTCACCAATTAGAAGCAGAACCACCAAGCTTTAATACGGAATCTACGTTAACCCGCGTGACTTCACCACCTACTATGCCTATTTAGCCCTGTGCTACTAGGACTGCCACGCATTTATAGAGGAGAGCATAAGGTCTACTATCTTTCTAGAACGGGCCTCTATCTACTCCTAAGAAGGAGGTAGTTTATAGTTAAGGGCCCGGCATAAAAGCAAGCTATTTAGGCTAAATGCTTAGCTATCTAGGCACGTTCTGTTTTAAATATAATGGCAGGTAGCAGGCTGGTATATAGCTATTAATTCACTCTCGTGGTGTTGCAGATTTAAAGCTTTGAATTTGTGGGACAAAGTTGTTGCGGGCCGGAGCTAAGCTAAATCTAGGGGGGGTTATAGCAAGAGAAAAGGGGGGTGGTAATTAAGCTCGTCCGATTTTTATTATAACTAACTACCAAGTGCGGCTCGCGGCATAATCAAATACGTGATATTCTGCCATAGGCTCGTGGGGGCAATCTGGCCAATACGAGTATGGCGATGAGCGATCACGTGATGAGCACCAACTCGAAATCGCGTGAGATTCTGTAAACAATTAGTTACCACAACGTGCTACGCCATTACGCTGGCGCCCTCTCGAGGCTACACACGTGTCAATTCAATTGAAATCGCTTGTAATTACACTCCGGGTTTTCATGAAGCTTGAATGGAAGAATCATGTACATAGAGTGTCTCACTAATGCCTGCTGGCTCTCACTCTATCACTTTACACAACCACGTACCCAGTGATACTCAGTTTAGTTCTTCATCTTCATCCCAAACTAGGGGTAAAGCCGGATGTTATTAGTGGACTATCCGTATAAGGAGGAGCGGAATCTTTACGCAGGCGGAGGCTGCTGGGTTGATAGTAACGGTTACAAACATCATTCCGAGGGTCTATAAGCTATCATTTCGAAGTGTTAGCTATGATACTCAGCAGGTTTAGGGATCCGGTCGCAGCAGGCACTAAAGGAAATGCAGTTGATTTCCGCAGTAAGACATCGCCTCCCGGCCGGTGGGCTTCACTCCGGAGGATGCAGAGGTCATACCTAGCCCTATTGAAACGGCTGGACTAGTTTATGCAGATATGAGAAGGAATGTGAGGCATACTGCACTACAACAGCTAATGGCATGGACGTGCGAACGGCTAGGTTTCTTCAGTAAAGGACGTGATATTGGCAGCCTGCTTTCTATATAGAGGAAGAGGACAAGAAGATTAGATGAACTCGGATTGTCTGTCACAGGCTACCATCAGATTAAGTTACATAGGGAGTAAGAGTGAGTCGGATGCAAGGTCCGACGTTGTGCCAGCTGAGCAAGGAAGATGGAAAGGGAAGAATTGCAAGAGACTAAGACCTCGGGTGAAGGCCTTGGAATGCCTGGAGGTCATGTAGCATTCTATATAGTAGAGGGGATCAAACAAGACGGGCCATTAGAATGGTGGGGTATACAGAGCGCGAAGGACTGACTGTATGACACAATGTTCATAGTAGGTTTTAAAGAAATTCATGTAGTGAAGACAAGATCATGATGGCGTTTTCATTATAGGAACTGCGTTAGTACTCAACTGCCCTCAAGCCTTCTTAGATATTGCAAAGCCTGAAAGAGAGCCGATTGCTCCCATCTCATCCATCAGCCATAGCCGTCGTTAAATACATTTTCACTTAGATCCACCCTTCACACCAGCTTCTTTCGCAGCCTCGCTGCCCTTTGTAAACGCGCCGTCTGAGTCGCGCCCTTCATTGGAGACGTCACCAGCCTAAGTCATGATCAATAAAAATAGCAGTGAAATCAAAAGCAGCCTTGATCAGCTCACATTGAAGTTATCGCCAGCGGTACCTGTAGAACTAGCAGTAGTCCCACCGTGGCTAGCATGACCACCCTTAGCAGCAATTTCACGAACTTCCTCCTTCGGGCGGTTGGCGAAATTGCCAGGATTGGTATTGTCGGTGCTCGCCATATGGCTGGTTGGGTACTACTCGAGAAGTTGAGGATTGATTTGAAGTGAAAGTTGACTTGAGTTTGCCCGTTGCTTTGAACTTGATGGAAGTGGATTGCGAGTGTATAACTAAATGAAAATCTCCGGACAGATAATCCCCTTACAGACAATTACAGCTGCTTTGAAACCTTCATTCTGCTGCAGCCCAGACGTCATCAGTGTGTATACATGGATTCCACTGCAAGTAGAACGCTGAATAGTGACACAATTATATGCGGACTCTGTTCTGTTAGCGGGAGCGATCTGCGTTCCTGAAACGGATGACGGGTGGATGATGGATGGATGATGGCGAGGGATAATGAATGGATGATGAATGTATGATGGCGAGGGATGTTTTTGGCTTGTGGGGGGCCAGGTAACCCGATCAACTCGCTTGCTTCAACATCGCCCTGCGTCTGCAAAATTATAGATGTCAGGGAAGGGATGTTGGCCTTTTTTTCTCCTCGGGTTTTGGGGTGGGGTTTTAGGGACGCGGGTTCGATCGTCGATTGCCGCTGCAAAAATGCCCTTGTTCTGGGACTCATTCCATCCTAGCCCCGTTACAAATGGGCTAGGTTCCTACTTGCGCGTTATTCTAATTGCCGTCCTACTACCCACACCCTTTATACTATCACAAAACTACTACCCCACGTTCTCCAAGATTAGATCTGCTCTAATTACTAGAGATCCCATTTCGTCATCGGCTCCGTGAATCTCAGACAATCCTGCGTCTCCCCAAGCTGCCACCACCCCAGAGCGTGCCAGGCCTCTCCGCCGCCCATATACGCCCAGCACACGCTCAGCTTATTATGTACTTGCAGCCCGGCAAAGACGCCGGACCATTCTCCCCTCCTTGATTTCGAGTATATGTGCGTCTACCGCTTGCGTCGAGCATCAACATTGTTGTCGCCGCGTATTCATCCTCAACTGACTGCCCTGTTGGGGAGCCTCACTTGGACCATCGCCCAATAAACGAGCCCGTCTTGTGCAACACTGCCCGATCTTCAACTCTTCTCTCGCCAAACGTGGACCCCGTCACCCATTTTGTCACCAACACTCCGCCTTCCTCTCTGGCGCTGCTCCCGCTTGGACACCATGAGCTACCGAGGCCTCACTGACAGCCCCATCCTGCCAGCGCCGCCGTCTCATACCAGAGGAACCAGAGCCGACCAATGGAAGCAGGGCGAGGCCCGCGCCGCGTCCAAGCAGAAGCCGCAGAAGAGAAAGCAGATCACCGCCGTCGCCTGCCAGCCTTGCAAACAGCGGAAAAGCAAGGTATATTGACATCCAAGCCTTCCTCTAGGGAACTCCGAATTCCACAGTGACTGATTGGTCCCCGTGTGTAGTGTGATGGCCTCAGACCAGCGTGCTCGGCGTGCCAGCAGAAAAACACCTCCGACTGCTTGTACGATATGAGCGCGGACCAGCGGAGGACGGCCGCATTGAAAGAGAAGATCATGCAGTTTCAGGACCATGGCGAAGAGTTGAAAGAAATTATCCAGATCGTCTGCGAGACGAGTGATAGAGAAGAAGCCATAACCATCGTCAAACAACTCCAGCAAGGAAACTACCATAATTCCACAGAGATTTTGACTCTCTTGAAGACGAAAGTCTCCGGTTTCACCCTGAGCGCTTCTTATCGACGGGACCAGACCATCGACATTGAATACAAGGATAAAGGTTCACTGTCCTCGCCGGACTCTGTGCTATGGGCGCTATCCCCACAGTCGCCTGTGTTTCAAACTGCAGACGCGTCTTGGATATTAGAGGTAAGACTTTTGAGCATTGCGGAAGTAGTGTTGCCATGATAAGATGGTACCTTCTGGTATCTGCTAGAGACTATTATATGGGACACCTTTGAGAATTGAAGGGAACTTAAGACCAAAACATTCGACGAATCAGGCTGACTGATAACAAGACTGTCGAGCAGAAACGGAACCCATTTAGCCCGAATATACCAAGTCCATCGGAAGCTTCGATTCCCACATACGCGACGTCCTCCCAATTATCCCAGGCGCCGTCTACGCTTCTAAGTGGACAACAAGCATCGAGTGAGCAAACGCAATCGCACCCTTATCCTGAGCGAAAGCTGAAAAGAGCAAGGAACTTCGGCAAACCACTAAGGGAAACAATCTGCAACCAAGCAACCAGAATTAGAACCAGCGATTCACGTAGCACAGTAAGATTACTAATATCACCCACGTACGCTGCTTCACTAACACGTCTCAGCCTGTAACTCCACCGGGAACGCTTAGTACAGATAGCACGCTTGTTCCTATTTGCCTGGTACGGCCTGCGTCCGGCGAATACAACGATCTATTGAGCGAGTGCCTCCAGTCATTCATAATGCAAAAGCGTCAAATGATCCAAGAAGGATGTTCAGCTGGGCAGGTATTAGGACCCCTGAAACTGTATCCTACCGTGAACAACTATAACACTATGATGTATTCGCAGAGCAGTGCCCCGAATGTATGTGAGTGGGTCGTCTCAATGATGAGTTGGATGAACATCGACCGGCATCCTGAGAAGATGGCTATGACGCTTCTGGGTGTTTTGTTCCTGACCGTAAGTTGTTCTGCTGGCAACTTCAACACCTGCTGACATGTATTAGTGGGCCATCGTTCCGTCTGAGGAGAACTACCAGGCCATGCCCATCTGGATGCGCCCAACACCTACCCAGATCATCATGCCTCATCTCGCGTGGATCGACATGATTCCTTGGTAAGACATTCCGCCTATCTTGCGGCATGTTTCCTGGTAAATCGCAACGTGCTGACTTCCCACAGGCCTGAAATCCGCGACTCCTTCATCCGCTACGCTGACCAATTGCATGGTATGGAAGGCTTGCAGACCTTCGTCTCCAACCTCTCGGTCAACTGGACCATGCAGGGCCTCGACGTCATGGTTGCGATCCCAAATACGAATGTGCTCGCGCTTAGCCAGGTTTTCGAGGCCTACATCCGCAACCTCGACAATTGGTCCCTCGACCCGGCTGTCTTGCTCGTGTACCCGGACCTGGCGGGCATGGCGTGGTTCACCCCGACCGTCAACAATTCGTTGGGGCTGAACAAGATGGATGGGCAGTATATGTTTCCATGACAATGACCGCATCCCCCCCTCTCCCTCCCCCGTCATTGTATCTCGATACCTTTGTTTCGACACTTTGTACTGGATAAGCATGCAAGGCGTGTGCGCGTGGTGTTTAGGCATTTGACGTGGGCTGGGACCACTAATTGTGTCTGTGTTTGGGAGAGCGCGACCCATTTAGGTCGCGTTTCCGCTGCAAAGAAGGCGGCAAGCGCTCTCGCTGCGTCACGTGAAGACGGCATCTTGTTGAAGACTGGCGCCTTGATAGCATTTATCTATCGTAGCAGAGCGGTCGTAGATGTACTCGTCAGCGTTGCGGTTGATGACTAGTCTAATGACGAACGAACGGACGAACGAATAATGGAGTGCCTTAGGCAGTATACCCCATCAAAAGAAAGCAGGCTGGTCGCATCATCTGCGGGGAGAAAGGCAGCAGGTACATCGAAATCACGCGGAATGCGCAACAGGAGCGATATCATCTAGATGATGTTATAAAGCGACAACGTTGTGTGGCAGGTCGAGTGACGACCTGTCGGGAAGTGCATAGGGATAAATCCGGCCAGTCTTTTATCATTAAATACTCTTAGGAATATGAAGAGCGGTCGGAGAAGGGGCCTCTACTCAAAAATGTAACGGATGCAGGCGTGAAGAATGTGTTAAAGTAGTTACTACCATCACGAAATCCTTCGTAATGAAGGTGACGTCGTCGATGCCCCCAATAATTTCTGCAAAGGGTTGAAAGACGCGGGAGGTATCCTTCTACGTAAGTGGTTATTAGCTTTGACATTGAATCCGGCAAGAAGGGCAAGAAGGGTTCGCGGAAGGCAGCTTTGTCGGCGTGGCGAACTCATGTGGTTAGTATTATTAACTACTGGTGGGAGTTGAGAGCTGTTCAAGAAGTTGCGAAGTGATGTACGCCCTGTCCTAAGACACTACTCTATCTTCTGTACTCTGACAATCATCACACCAGCAGCGTAGACCCGCAGCGTGCCTCCTGTGTAGTAGTGTGTATATGATCGCTGTTGAACTGTTGCATATGTAAGAGTTTGCCTAGGTAACTTCGTGTTGACATGTTGACGTTCTGGTTGTGCGGGCCTACTCCGCTAAACCCCTTTGGATTAGATTCTGCCCCTTGGTCTAGCAGCACGGCTCTAGCCTTGGATTGATATAGTTACATCTCAATTGTTTAGGAGCAGTAATTTTACTATAAGTAGGGCTATAAGAAGTCTGGGCGCCGCTGCTGCCATCCTTATATATCTCTACCCCTAGAGCCCTAAGTTAATTCTTAGGTATCTAGATTGCTTGCGCATAGTAGCTGCTATCTAATACAGCCGTGCAGGTTGCTAAACTAGGGAGTGTTGGGCTACGATGAGATACCTCACCAAGGCACCTATAAAGCACCCTTTTAGTGTGTGCTTTACAAGTGTGACCCACGTAACCCAAGGCTTATAAGACATGGTGTGCAACGCTGCGTAGTACCCCTTGTATGAGTGACCAGTCCTAGATGAAGAGGATGGCACTCTGGAAAACTGGCGTGCGAGAGCACGTCGAGGTCCCCGACAACAAAACGCACAGCTTGTTGCAAGTCATTACAGAATCAACCGCGAGCGGGATGGCACCTAGGTACTATACCTCTGCCATTTCAACAAGGCCTTTCGAACAAACTTTCAAAGAGCCAACTCGCAGGACCCCATCCTCTTAAGGCGCAGCGTAGGCTTTCTACGACCAAGTGATCCTTTCAAGAAACTGACGACGACAAGAACCGCGTGGTGATCTCGACCAGTGGCGTTGCGTTAAGAATGGATTGAATTACTATCTAGCACGTACAAAGTCTCCCCCTGACCCTATGTCCCTCCAAGTACCCCTTTCTTCTCTTTGAAACCCCCAAATCTCCAAACGCCTCGGCACATTTTAGTGTCCGTGAAATCCGACGCCCAAAAAAAACCAGAAAAGCGCCGAAAAGCTCCCCCAATGCGATGCAAGTATTAACAGGTAATTTTGTGAGGAAGTCGTTTGTTTTTTTCATGGCAGCCCTCAATACCCGACAGCGCTGTAATGTGACTGCCGCATCCCAGGCTGCTGCTGGTACAGACTGCTCGCGTACTCGGAGTCCTGGTACACGGTGTTTCTCCGATCCTCTTCGGGGAGGAGCTCCTTGACTTCCCAATTGTGCTGCTTGATGCCGACGCTGAATTCGAGATCTTCGCGGGTGACGGAGTCCCAGTACTGATGCATCCAGTTAGCAAGATTCTCACGCATGTAGAGGGGGTGGGGGTATAACGAACCTTGTAGACCATCATAACACCGAGTAGGTTGCAGATAGTAGCAAAAAAAAGGCCGTCGAGGTAGTGCTGCACGTGGTCACAGATGGTATCGCTGAAGACGTAGAGAATGACCTGGCCAATGACGAAGAAGAACACGCCGAATATGATATCCCCCAAGGGCCAGAGGTCTTGCAACGTGTTGACCACGAGAATGACCTGCGTCACGACGTAGACGAACAGGAAGATGGCGTTGATGATATACAGTGTGACGAATAATGCGACGGGCTTTGTCGGTCCAAGACCAGCCCATCCTTTGAATGTCAAGAGGGCAATTGCGCCTACGATGATGAACCAGGCTAGGGAGGAGAGTCGGAGGAGCCAAACGGATAGCGTCGTGCCGTCTTCGTAGAGTTGGAATCCGACGAAGCCGTTGATCATGAGGCACATGAGTAAGGCGGAGGTGAGGCCGCTTTGGGCGGCGACGAAGTAAGGGTATGTGCCGGAGCCGGGGGGAACTACGCCGGCGTCGAGGATGAGTGAGAATATAGTCAGGATCATGTAGATATAGAAGAAGGAGGTGATTTCTTTGCGGCCTGTACACATCAACTGTCAGCATTCCACTATACCAACTCCGAAGCCTCTTGCGGGTGGGGTTCTCCGGTACGTACCGACGGCAGTGAATTTCGACCGCACGTGGATAATCATGACGACGGTCATTGTGAGGGCGAGGATGTGCATAAAGTCGGCGGCGCCTTGGAAAATGATAGTGTTGGCCAGTTCAATGCTGCGCGAGTAGCATGAGGCTTGAATTCCCACGCCGCCCGCCAGGCTGGACGGAGGGCCTATGACGGCGCATAGCGGTATGGAGGCCTTGTCGCATATTGTGTGGAAGTCACCGAAGCCCATTTTGGGAGCGGTATTGAGGATGTAGAGGGGTGAGGAGGATCGGGGGCGGCTGTGCCTCGCGCAAAACAAAGCTCAGCAGCTGCTGAGGCTCGCGAGACGGTGTCGCCGTTCGGGATGCCGTAGGGGGAGAGCGACCTGGTAATAGAATATAGAGCGACAGTGGGACAGCGAGCGGCGGCGGTAGTGGGAGCGAGAATGGTGGTCGTTGAGGTTGGTGGGCGAGGAATGCAGGTGTTGTCTTCAGGGATAGCGCCAAGCAATCTACTGCAGGGCCCGTCGTCGCTGCAACCGTAGACTAGCATCCCCAGCACGCTTCAAACTGGTTACACTGTCACCGCATGTATATTCTAACATCAGCGACAGCTCTATACTCTTCTGCATGCTTTTTGCATTTCAAATTCTTGACCATGCCTCCCTTCGGACCCCAGAAGCAGCGGATCTCCTCACATTTTCATAATCTATTTATATCCTGCAAAACCTTCACCCCCGAGGTACCGATCCGGACCCATCGCCAATACGGGGGGCCTAGGGGCCTAATATTTCAGCAATTGCAACTATGTAGAGTTGATCAACCCGTGCGCAAAGGATAGGCCTGCACCTTGCAATGCTTGACTATGTTGAGTCTTCGTAAATAAACAGAGTCCATATGGTCCACAATAATTGCATGCTATCACGTCACGCAGCCTTCATGTGGGGATAAAGTATACAGCCGCTGATTTGCTAGCCTACCTACTATAGCAAATGACGTTATTACCCGGATTGATGATTTCTACAGTACCGTGATACAAATCATAATTTCCCGTGTTCCTGGTATCGCATACGCTCTCACGCTCGAGGGGGGAAGTGCGAGACCTCTAACCCCATCATTCGTTTCAATCGCCGGTCAAGTCAATCGTTTCAATCTCTAGCTCTGCCTTGCGTGCTCGCCTCTTCGTACCTGTGGCAAAAGCGGGAAGCTCCTGAAGTGTATCCGTAGTCGTGACGAGGGTATTTGCCAAGAGTGCTTGTGTAGCCGTAGAGGGAGGCTCTTTAGTCGCAGCAGCACTACTACCAAAACGGGCCAATCGGGCTACACGAATTCGTTCAGCATCTCCTCTAGGGTCGACTTCTGCTGCTGGAACTGGCACTTCGGGAGATGCTGTGTTCAGACGACCTAAAAGCTCTCGTGCCATTCGTTGTATCTCCTTCCGTTCTGCCGTATTGCTAGCATCTGGGTCTCTGAACATGTCTAGAGTTTTGGACATCTCTGAGCGAACGTTTACAGTCTTAGCCGGACTGGATTTCGGTTGAAATACAGGTGCTTTAGAAGCTGCCACGGGCGGTAGACTCTGTATTGCTTTTAGGACGTCTGCGCGTGAGGCCACTGAGTTTCGTGGCTTTGGAGTTTTCTGGACATCGACGGCATCGAAGCTCCAAGCTCTACCAGAGCGAATCTCGTCTTTGATAGCTGTAAGGCCTCTAGAAGGAAGAAGTGGCTCCTGAGAGGTGCCGGCAATTGCCTCGAGACGATCGGATAATCCTCTCGGTGAGGGCCGCCGTCGGGTTGGCGAATGCGGGCTCACAAACAGGCCGGGAGAGGATGGCGGTTCAGGCGACATTTGAGCTTGTGGTTTGCTGGCATACTTGGATTTGATGGTGTGGATGTAAGAGGACTTTTGACTTGGTATGCGGCTCGATGGGGTTCCAAGTGGTCCGAAAGGGTTGTTACCAAATCGAGGATTGGTGGACAGCGTAGGTTGCTTTCTCTGTTCTTGTAAGCTGAGTCGGATAGCTTCCCGGAGCTGCTCATCCTCGCTTGCACTGTCTTCCGAGTCCAGCAGGTCAACTACATCTGCCACGGCACTCCGGGCTGATGCCGTCGCCACTGGCGGGTTGTTTGATGAGGTGGGCGTGGAAGGTATAATGAACGGTAAAAAGGTATCCGTGGGCATCCGGAATGCTGGGCGAGACTTTGGCAGGCTCGAAGAAGTCGGCTCGCTCGTTGGAGTGATATGGCTATCTTCTTCAGCAGCCTTCTTCGCTTTGCCCTTGCGTTTCTTTGGGGACGGACGCGGTTGGCCTTCGGTGCCATCTTCTCCTCCCTGAGCCTGCGTCGCTCTCTTCCGTTTCTTCGCAGGTGTCTTCGCCGGTGGATTCAGCACCTCATCCGGCAACGCTTGACGAAGCATACGGTCCAGGATTTCGCACTCAACGCGATAGTCAGGTTCAAACTCATCCTCCCTCTTGCCAGTCCAATAGCCATCGTGAAACCTGTCTTGACTGAGGGAAGATAAATCGAAGGGTGAGAAGGTCAACTTGCTTTCGAACGATGGTAGAACTTCCTCTTCACCGGCTTCCGCAGATTTAGCCGCTCTACGCTTCGTGAGCCTCACGGCATGCGGATTGGATCGTGCGGTCGATATCGAGAGGAAGCGAGCTAGCAGAATTGGGCCTATCCAATTGAAATAGCCCTTAGTCCATATATTGAAGCGTGTACTGATGAACTCCCTTAGGACCTCCTCGTCAAAAGATCTATCCCAGCCGTGGCGAAGACATTCAAGGTTGGCTATTGCTTCGTTGGTAGAAACTAAGGGTTCCCTGTAGTTCTTTACATGTCTTAGTCTCGGATAGTCGTTCCGAACAATAACGTTGCTGGTCGCTTTGGCCCTTCTGAGGAACTCAATCAGGGCGTGTCTCCAGTCTCCCAGATCGTTCTCCGACTTGCAGGCATATAAAGTCTTTGCAAGGCCATGCTTAATCATCTTCATCGCAGTATTGCGACCGCAATTTCTCAGGCCTTCGCGGTCGTAGTCTCCTCCACAGACAACAGCGAAGAGGACAATGTCTTCCTTACTAAGGTGGACGGCTTGGAGGTGTTTGGGACGGATCACCCGCACATGAGTGTTGCTCTTCTTGGTGCCTGCTTTCGAGTGATTCGTCTTCTTCTCCCCTTTCTTCTTCGGTTCCCGGTAGTCGCGAATTAAGAAATCGCATCCGAACATTAGGGCGTCAGCATCCTCGCTCCAGACAGCATCCACGACGCCTAGCTGCTGAAGGCGAACACATTCTGCTTCAGTCTCGGCGGGCGCACGGTAGTGAGGTATACGCAAGGCGTCCAAAAGCTCCTCAGTAAGTTCTCTCGATTTATAGTCGATTCTGCCTGCTGTCTTGCCGTTCTTCCAAGGACGACGCGAACCGTCGAAGACAAACACAAGCTCAATATTCTGCTTTAGAAGTCGACATATTCTCCAGAACAATTGCTTCTCGATTCCCTGGAACGCTGGCTCACCGGACTTCTCCCGGATGGCCTTGACCTGGTGCTCATTTATATTGTTGAAGCGCCAGCCAGCCTCATCCACAGCAATGCGCAGGGGCCGTCGTGTTCTCTGGAAGTGCTTGGTGGCCAGCTGGGCAGTCTCTACAATGTCGCCATCTCCAAGAAGTTCCCAAAGCCTGTAAGTGGTTAGTCGATGGCCAGTCATCAAGTCGTGTACACGGTCATGTCAGGTCTGAGGTGGCTCAACGTGTTAACGGAATACGTATATGTATCGTGTTCACGTGTCTGTGAGGGCAGCTCAAACGGTGGCAAGACGGTGTGCACAGGTCTAGCACGACCACCGTTAAACAAGCCGGGGAGGAATGCGACGTACAAGGGGGCTACCTGAGCGGGCTGCCGGCGCTCCCTGCTAGCGCTGGCGTTGTTTTAGCCACAGTAAGCGTATTATAAATCTGCAGAAGCCAC
>NW_022985447.1:955660-980010 GCF_010093595.1 Mytilinidion resinicola | reverse complement strand
TAAGCACTGTTTTCATGTGGCGATGTGGCGATTGTAAGCACTAACAGAGACGCTTGCAGGGAGCGCCGGCAGCCCGCTCAGGTAGCCCCCTTGTACTCTGGGAGCCCCATGGCGACACCACTATTCTAGATGGCGTGGCGCGAGGTTCGTATTTCTGCAAGTCGCTCTATATGAAACAGCGATCGGTGGCAAAGAACAAGCGGAGAATTAGGACCCACGACGATGGGATTCGTGGTGGGTGGTTGAGATGTGGAGCTTGGGCGCAAAGGCGAAAGGAGAGCGACGCGCAACACGTCTCCGCGTGGGAAACGCGCATCACGTGATAGAGACGCTGTGTCACTCTCCAGCTCCATGGTTCCGAGGCCAACCACTCGTTAAATTGCGCCCATGATTCTTTCGTCCGAATTCCTTAATTGGCCGACGCAGATCGATCGTGAAGGTCTAAATGTTCCGTCGCCTTCCGATCGAGGGACTGCAACGTGGTAAGAGAGACAATTATGGAGCCTGGGGGGCTTGTCAAGCATCGCGTTACCTGCGGCGGTCTCTCCGCGTAACACCATAGGGAAGAACTGGTGAGACCAACAGCAATGGACCACGTTCGCGGTCACGATGCATCGATAAACAAGCACAGTCTTCATGGATAATCCCTCCTCCAGGACTAATGAGGTGCGAGATCGACGACTGACGACGCGGCGACTTGCAGCAGTGCGCAGATTTCGCCAATAACATCATACAGTCGACCACAGTCCCGGGAACCCAAATGGCGTTGTGATTAGGGCGAAGGAGGTGATCGGCGGTACACATGTCGCAGCGATACACATTGAGAAGGCCAGGCGCTTGGAGATGAGGCAGAGCAAAGTCAGAGAGCACGGAGGAGCGTGAGCCGGGGGTCCGATGAGGTGTTATCAGAGGCTATATACACAGTTGCACAGAACTAAGCTCTGTGGAACGCAAAAGAGACGTCTGACAGGTGCCGGGAGCAGCATGCCGGGAGCATCAAACACGGCCGTGACATCTCTGACACGGTGGCAGGCCGACAGGGTCCAGCGTGAGGTGCAGCGTGAGGTGCAGCAACTGTGCCATGGTACTCCTAGAGCCAGTGGCTCAGCTACAGACTCCTTGTCCCAGGGTCTCAACACCACTTGTTTACAGCTTTCGCCCGTCAGCTTTCTGCGCCTCCGCAAACCCGACAAGCCGCGCGCGCAAAGCGTGGCTCCCAGGTTCGAGCGGGCGGGAATGCGATCGGCCAAGCACATCTCGGCGTGAGAGTGCCCGCAGCTCCAGCTGGCGACGCTCAATGTGGAGCTGATGAATGGCGCTAACTGCCTCCCGTCGCCTGAAACTCCTCGCGACTTCAACTGTCCATCGACAATCTGACTTCCCCCCAGCACCCCTCGCCATCCCCAGCGTGCCCGGCGCACTGTCGACCAAGCATCCGGACGACTGCGAACCACCCCCGTCGGCCAGCTCAATGGTTCGCACCGCTCGGTGATCTGGCTGCGACGTGCCTATGCGACCCCTGATACCGCGCTCGGCCCGCCTCACCACCTGGCAACTCCTCCACTGCGCACGACAGCGGTCAGCGACCTCAAGGACGACAATATAGACACCCGCCGGCGCCATGTCTCTGAATGGGCTCGACAGCGCATCCGTTGCGGAGGCATATGCGTCTGCCCTGGCCGAGGCTGGAGGATGGTCAGTTCCCAGACTCTCCCTTCCCGTTCGACGAATTGGACCTTAAGATCTGCTGCTAACAACGCCGCAATCGCAGGTTCCTCCTAAAATACGCGTCCCGCGATGCCGTAGAAATCCTTACCCGTGGCACCGGTGGCCTAGTCGAAGCTCGAGGAGCCATCTCCCAGTACGAAGACAAATCACCACTCTATGGCTTCCTGCTGTACCGGCGGCGGAAGGTTCTGATAAAGTACACTCCGGAGGGGACCTCTCGGCTTCTGCAGGGTAAGGCTCTCTCAGCCACACTTCTCAAGGATATGGCTAACGACTGCAGCTCGTGTGACTGTCCACTTCCAGGCTATAACAGAAAAGTTCTCCCCCCACGACACCATCCTCCCAATCACCACCGCCGAGGAGCTCAGTGATGCCGCCCTCTCTGCAGCCTGCTCCCTCCACACCGCCGCGCCTTCGAGTTCTTCGTCCAGCAGCTCCTCCCGAAGGCGGAAGTTGGATGAGATCACCGAAGACGCGGAGGAAGGGCAGGCGACCGCCGATGACACTTCCTCCATGACACGACCGATGACAGCAGCCTCCACAATACCCACCATCGTGGAGCCGTCGAGTCCGGACACCAGAACGGAAGCGAAATCAGAGGCATCCGAGAAATCCACTCTGCGAGGATCCGTGGACAGGACACCAACAACGCCTCAAGCCAAGACGACTGTGCCTCATGTTAGCGTAGATGCTGTCTTAGAGTCAGCAAGTACCCCGAATACAGATCTAGCAACTGCGGATTATGTGGCCAGCCTCAGGAACTACGAAAGCCATTTTGACAGTAGCTACGAAGCTCGATTCTCGTCGCAGACAGCACGCCCGAGCACCTCCGAACTCTACGACTATCTATACAAGCCCAAGGTCAAACTAGGTCCACGACCACGCCCGTCAATAGATGTTGGCAAACGTCCCCATACTTCAGGAACAGGCTCAAAGGAAGACGCTAGACCTGTGTCGCAACTCCCACCCGGCCTACGCATAGCTCAAAGGAAAACAGATCTAAAACGGCCGAAGTCGCGAGACTCGAGCGTCGTCCCTAGCATCGCCTTTCCACCGCCACCGCCAATACCTCATATCCCCGAACTCTCGTTGATCACGCCAATGCGACCTGGATCCAGCCCCGCCAGTATCCGGTCTCTACCTGCTAGGACCTCGGGAATGACACCGGAGAAACAACGTTTGATGAAGGCTCTGGAGTTGCGGAAAAAGCAAATGAATTCTCGGAAAGCTAAGGAAGCTAACGAGGCCGATAAAGCTAGGGACGCCGCTCTGGCTCCGGCCGCCGTTGTTGCGGAAGTTCCTCCCGTTGAAAAAGAGCAGACAGAGAAACCCCCAGCCGTGGAACCTGAACTCGCGAAGGTGGAGCCGAGCCTTGCTATAGAAGAATCGCCTGAGGAGCAGTCTGTCCCGAATACTCATGATTCGTCGTCAGCTGTCACCGAGCCCCCCAAGGCGGACTCTGCAGTGGAGGTTTTGGACGACGATCATCCAGAATCCGAGGACTTACAATCGGCTTCCGCCTCATCACCAACATCCGCACAGACACAAGGCTCCTCCGAGTCACCTTCTACTCGCCCCTCATCGGTATCAGAAGAGGAAGACCACACGGACCATGACCAAGACACGAAGCCTGATTTGCACGTGAATTCGACAAGCTTTGGGATCGATGGACAGGCTGATGCCCCCAGCTGTCAGGATGCGCCGGTGGAAGAATCCGTAGAAAGCTCTCCTACCGTTGTCCCAGAGGATTCTTCTCCGGTTCCGTCGATTGAAGTCATTGCGCCCGCAACCTCTCGATCAGAGAACGGTCGGGAGACAGTGGAGTTGAACAGCCCATCAGTTGCCGAGACGGTAGAAACAGTATCTGCTCAACCATCACCATCCCCGACACCGTCGGAATTGAAAAGGAGAAGTACTGTCGAGGTTCGTGAAAAACGTCGCGCCCTTGTGGAACCCATTCGGATCGATCTCACCACTGCTGATGCCTCCGACACTGAGTATCTCTCAGATGACTCGTTCATGGAGGAGCTACAAAGTGCCAAGTTCGAGCAAGCCCAACCCGTTTCTGTCTCCAAATCTCCCATCAGCCCATTCTTCCCCCGGAAATTTTCCAACCAATCAATTGTTTCGATCCCGGAACGATCGTCTTCGAACCAGTTTCTTCCAGGAGAGCGGAGATCACCTCAGTTCTTTGGTGGTGATCGTACCTCCTCCGCATCCTGGTTAACAAAGCCCAACCAGGAGAATCTGACAGTTGCCAAAAAGATCAACGTCTCATCCGGTATCTCTCAGAGGATTAAGGCCCTTGCCGAGAAATCAAACCGAGAATCTACAGCATCTGTAAGTCCCGTCACGCCTCCAGAAGCGTCTAGTTCGATTGTCGCACAGCGTAAATCATCTTTCCGTACACCACCTGCATCTACTGGCCCCTCACCCGTTGCGCAACATACAAAGCGTTTCAGCAGACAGTCTTTTGCTTCATTTACAAGCCCATCGCCTGACCGACAATCAATCTTACAGCCTCCGGAAACCACTAACCCGATGTACGCTGTTCAACAAGTCGACAAACCGGAGTCCGTTCAAGTTACAGCTCGCATTATTCGGGATCCTCGGACACAAAAGCCAAACTTAACAATGCCGACTCAAGATTCGCCGCTCGAGCTTCATCAGAGCCCTCTGATCATCGATCACCAAAAGGCTCAAAAAGTCTTGATACCAGTATCGAGCTCTAGGGTCAGCCTCGCGAGACCAGAGCCTGCGTCCCCGGAACTTCCTGCCTCTCCGCAGTCCACTAGGGAGGCCAGCTCTTCAGGACTCCCGCGCTCGTCTTCCGAGAGCAGTTGGCGATCTTTAGGGCGACGGATGAGCGAAGCCAAGCCTCCGCCTACTGCTGTATCCGTTCGCAGTCAGTCAGCGGCCAGTTTGGAAAGCTTTGACGAGAAGAAAGATGACAAGAAAGACAGCAAGAGGGACTCCAGGACGAGTCGTCTCTTCAAGAGGATGTCGTCATCAATGTCCATCTCTTCAACTTCCCGGAAGAACCTAGCGTCGCTGAGTCCCACTGTGCATGAGGAAGATCACGAGGCCAATTTGCCATCACTTCGGGAACCGCCACCAGCCGTGCAAGTAGGGGACCTGAACATTCAGTTTCCCGACACATTGGTGAGTTGGAACAACATTAATCAGTATGAAAACACTGCTAACCAGAAATAGCTCTGGAAACGGAGATGGGTAGAGATTGACGGCTCGGGCAACCTAGTCTTAACCCTTTCCAAGGCGAATGACGTGAGTGATGCCGTATCCATCAAGATCGCCTAAAGCTGACCTTCGTCCTAGCATCCTCGTGGTATTACAAAACGATTCCATCTCACTGAATTTCGCACCCCTTATTCACCAGACCAGGACGCGCAAGAACTCCCAAATAGTAAGCTACTCCTGTCCCGTCTTCACGAGACACAAAATTTAACGTGAAAAGGCGTTATCTTAGACTTTCTCGATGGCCGAACGTTGCAGTGCGCCTGCGAAACCTACGTGTCCCAGGTGCATGTTCTTCAAAGTACGTACCAACCCTACGCACTCCGTTATCCATTCTAACAATTACCTATAGTCTTGAGAGAAGCACATGAAGCCTGGATGGCTTATGGACAATAATCCCCCTTTCTTTCACGCACACGCAGCTTCCCTTACCTAAGTCATGTAATTGACAGCGTCTTCTCCCTCCATTTTCTCTTTTACCTTCGACACTTCTCCATACCCCGCCGCTCCCGGCTTTTTTCTCTCTTCGCTGTGAGATATTAAGAGATGTTTGCTAGCATGACCGTACGATACTGGGCACCCCGTTTCTCTTTGTTTGGTTTAGAGTTTATAATGGCTTCTTTTGTTGGTTGGCTTGGTCTGGGGGCCCTGGGGGCACAAAAACGTGGTTTTATTCTGTTTCGATTCTGCCTTACCGTTTTTAGGAAGGGTGCGTTTCTTCTACGCTGGGCCCGGTTTTTATGAAGGGCTTTGAGGGGGTTTGGGTTTGCGGCAGATGGTGGATGATAAGTTTTTCGAGCGAGCTTCATACCCAGGGCGCGGGGGAGGAGTGGATTTTATGAGTTAGCGTACAGCTGCAAGCCAATGGAAGCCGGCGCTTTCTCGCTTCAATTGTAGGAATATAGTTATACTGAAAAGGCTAGAGTGATTGGTTGAATAGCAGTGCGATTCTTTGGATAGCACGTGATTCTTTGCCATTGTACGGCCCCAGGACACAAGTCAGTGCACTCTTGCTCACCATTGTTTAAGGCCCTTCGGTACACTATCATGAAAATCTGGAAGCAAGGTTGAAACTAACTATAAAGAGTGCTCAAACTTATGTCATGATGCTATAGGGTAAGTTTATATGCATAGATTATGATCGCATCCTACCTTTGTAGCGCCTGATCCCTAAGGTCAAAAAAGCGGAGCTAGCATTTCGCTCTCCGCAACCTCGAACCTCAACCTCGAACCTCCACCTACAACTCCAAAGCTCCAACACCCAAGCTCCAACACCCAAGCTCCAACACCCTTCCTCTCCCACCCTAACCAACCACCCCACCAACCCAATCCCCTACCGCCAATCGAATAAAATGAGCACCCCGCAACCCACCACCCGCGCCCTCAAACCCGCGCCCACACCCGCCTCCACCACCACCGCCGCCCCTCCTCCCGCACCCGTCCCCCAACGCGGCGGCGGCACCGCCATGGCCGCCACGCCGGGGCTCCGCTACCCCTCGAACAAGAAAACCATCTATGACCGCAACCTGAACCGGAGCAAGAACGCGGAGCTGAGCCGGGCGGCGTTTGCGTACCTGTTCGTCGAGATGATTAGCTACGCACAGAAGCGGGTCAAGGGGATTGCGGATCTGGAAAGACGGTACGTGTGTCGCGGAGGAGATTGTGATTAGCAGCTAACGTGTGTTTTTCCATGGTGTAGGCTCAACCAGCAAGGCTACCCGCTCGGCCTGCGCCTCCTCGACCTGCTCCTCACGCGCGCCTCCCCGCCCTCGCTGCGCCCAACCCGCATCCTCCCCTTGCTGCAATTCATCGCGCAGACCCTCTGGCGCCACCTCTTCAGCCGGCCCGCCGACGCGCTTGAGAAATCCGAGAGCGACCCCGCGCAGTACATGCTGTACGACAACGACCCGCTGCCGAACACGTATATCAGCTTGCCGAAGGAGATGAGCCAGCTGAACTGCGCGGCGTTTGTCGCGGGCGTGATTGAGGGGGTTTGCGACGGCGCGGGGTTCCCGACGACGGGGGTGAGCGCGCATAGTGTGGGCGAGCAGGAAGGGGGCGGGGGCGTGGAAGGGCGGATGTGGCCGGGGAAGACGGTGTTTTTGATTTGTTTTCGCGGGGAGGTGTTGGAGAGGGAGGAGGTGCTGGGACGGGGGGGGAGTGGGTAGGTAGGATGAGGGGATGGCGAGGGGAGGGGATGGGCATGGGATGGCGTTTTGAGCTGCATTGGAGGGCGTTTAGAGGTCCAGAGGCATACATGTATACTCGTGGTGTGCTGAGTATATATCACATAGCATACACGTCGATATGGAGACAGTCTCTTCCGCGTCTTGCTCATACATCCTTGCGTCGAGGTCCTGGTTTTTCTTCCAGCTATGAAGCTGTCAACGCCCTCTCTCTCAATGCGTCACAAAGTTTCTCTGATAATATAATAGGAAGATATGATGCGATAACAACATAAACAAGTCTTCAGAGAAGGCACCGCAGCTTCTTCTATTTGATATCTCGCGTCTAATATCTCAAAACACCGTAAATGCCCAACGCCAGCCCCCTCTATCTACCACAAAAGCTCCCACATTCCCCTACCACGCCCCCACAATCCCTGCAATCGGAATATCAATCCCCGTCGTATAACCCGCCGTATCGCTCAACAAATACACATACGCGCCGCCCAGCTCCTGCGGCATCGCCAGCCGCGGCATCCCCCCGTAGTACTGCATCTTGAGGTCCCAGTCCGGCGCGCGCTCGACATAGTACGTCATGGCGGTCTTGACGAAGCCGGGCGAGATGCTGTTGACGCGGATGCCGTGGGCCGCCCACTCCATGGCGAGCGTGTGCGTCATGTTGCGCACGGCGGCTTTGGTGCCGCCGTAGGGGGCCGAGGGGGCCGAGGGGGCCGCGCGGTTGGGGCGGTAGGACGTCATGGAGGCGGTGAAGACGATGGAGGCGCGGGTGCCGAGGGCGATGCATTTTTTGGCGAAGGTTTGGGCGCAGAAGAAGGCGCCGAAGACCTGGGGGGTGTTGGGTTAGTCAGGTGATTTGAGGGAGATGGTAGGTGTGAGGAGGGGGGGTTGATTTGATTTAGGGCGACGAGATTTCTAAGGTAAATGGGGGCTCGCTCATGTTCGAGAAGATACATGGGGAGGCGATAAGTGCGGGACACACTTACGTTTAAGTTGAACCGCTTTTCCACCTCCGCGCGCGTGAAGTCTAGCGCGGGTTGGTGCTTCGTCATGCCTGCGTTCGCGACTAAGCCGTCGATTCGGCCTTCCGCCTCGACTATGCTATCAATCGCCTTTTGCACGCTCGCTTCGTTCGTCACGTCCATCTGGATGTACTTGAAGTTTGGGTATTTCTTGTGCAGGGCGGCGAAGTCCTCGGAGGGGTCCATGAGATCGAGCGAGTACACCATTTTCGCGTTGTTGGCGAGGCATACTTCTGCGATGCCGAGGCCAATGCCCCGGTTGGCGCCGGTGATGGCGATGACCTTTGAGGCGAGGGTGATTTGCCAGTCGAAGTTTGCGGGGGGTTGGGTGCTGAGGGGAGTGGTGGTGGAGGAGGGGGCGGCGCCGTCTTCATTGGAGCCCATTGTGAAGGTTTAGAGGAGAATGGGTGAGGATTTGAATAGAAGTGATGAGACACCAATTCTGAGACTAAGCTTGAGGGGTGAGGATATGAATGGGAACGTAAAGACACCAATTAGGAGATCAAAGAATGAACTTGGAGGACGGAACTGGAGACGAGCGACAAATGCAAATAGAAAGAAAAGTGCAGGATCATTTGATACTTATTCTACGTGTCGAAAGGAACATCGGCACATCTACTACCGTGAAGGACGAAAGCTCTCCACGGCACGGCATCGAGGCGTCACGTCCATACATGCGGTCCGGAGCTGCTGTGGGTACTTCGGGTTTGTGTCGTGGAATCTACGAGGCGCTCGAGTGCTCAGACGACCTCCATCTGGGGACACCGCTTCGAGGCTCAGCAGGTGGTTCTGTTAAGTGGAGAGGCTGTGGGGATGGATCGGATGGACACACGGCCGGGGAGGTTGATAGGGTCGCAAGGTGGCCATATATGTGCCGCGAGACGAGCCACTGACCCCGTGCCGAGGCTCTCCCCATCCCTCACTACGACCCTCCGCCAGGCTCCCCATCGTCGCCTCCACAAGTTCCCCAGAGAATGGAGAAGGCCAGTCTGGGACAATCACACGACATGCTAGGGTACTGCCATCCGGTCGCTCGCCATGGCTTCCCTGGCATCTGGGTCAGGACGCCCTCTCTTCGGCGAATTTCGACTCGACCTTTTTCCGGCCGTGCGGCTTGGTTCTGGGTCGAAAGGCTGATACTCGCTCTTAGAGTGCTCGATTCAAGATGCGAGCCCGCGATCCTATGTAACCTCTATCCATTCTGATATTCTCAGCTCTCCGTCATTTCATTGTCCATTCCACGAATTCTACGCCCCTTTGAGTGCTCTATTTCTCCCCCTTTCTTGATCTCAATTGCGAATTCTTCTCGTTGTACGGCCGTCTGCTTGCCACCACTGTCATGTCGCTAGATCTCAAGCAGAACTCTGATGCCGAGTAGATCGAGGCGTACGAGGCTTCGATGGACGACGAAGCCCTAAGAGCGGAGGAGAAAGCTCTCGTTCGGAAGATCGATCTATCCCTTCTTCCCACGATATGGCTCATGTATCTCCTGTCCTATATGGACCGCACCAAGTGAGTGCATCACCAGAACTATTAAGGGGTTACATCAATCGCATCAACTAACAATAACCAGCATCGGCAACGCCAAAGTCGCGGGCATGGATGTTGACCTCCATCTTACATCAGGCCAATACTCCATCCCCCTCGTCGTCTTCTTCATCACCTACGTCGTCTTCGAGATCCCATCCAACCTCATCTTATCAAAAACGAAGCCGTCTATCTATCTCCCAGTGATCATGACGCTGTGGGGAGCCGTGACATGCTGCATGTCCCTCGCACATAGCTACCACACGCTTCTTTCGTTGCGGCTAATAGTCGGTGTCTTGGAAGCTGGCTTCGCACCTGGTATCCTGCTCATCCTGTCTTCGTGGTACAAGAAGGATGAACAGTCGAAACGCTTCGCTGTCTATATCTCCGTCGCTGTGCTGTCAGGAGCATTCGACGGTATCCTTGCCGGGGCTATCACAGGCGGCCTTGACGGGGTACGCGGGTTAGAAGGGTGGCGATGGCTCTTCATAAGTTTCTCCCGCTTCCCAACAGAAAGATGCCTTCAACACAGCCAACTAACCCAGCACCCCAGATCGTTGAAGGCGCCGCAACTGCCTTCTGGGCCATCTGCTCCCACTTCATACTCCTTGACTTCCCCGCCAACACCGCGCGCCTGACACCCCGAGAGCGGGAATTCGCCATCAGCCGGCTCGCCGCCGACGAAGTCACCTCGCGCACGGAGGACAATCCCCGCCTCACTTCCCTCCAAGCCCTCGCAATGTCACTGAGCAATTGGAGGACGTGGCTGCTGACCGCAGGGTACATGGTCATCGTGGGTTCTTCAACGCTCTCATACTTCTATCCTACGCTAGTGAAGGAGCTTAGGTATACGAGCCGTATAGCGCAGTACATAGTACGTACATATTACTCTCACCCATATAGTAGCCGCGTGCTAATGAGCACTAAAGGTCGTCCCCATCTACGCCGTCGCCTTCGTCGCCGTTGGCGTTACCGGCTACTTCATGGACAAGCACCCCCAGCACCGCGGCGTCGTCATCGCCGCCTGGCTCGCCCTCTCCACGCTCTGCAGCACCCTCGTCTGCACCATCTACAACTTCACCGCGCGCTACGTGTTCCTCGTCTTGACGGCGGCCGGCCTGTGGGCGTCCAACGGCCTAGCACTAAGTCACAGCGCGTCGACGTTCGGCTCCATGTCGCAGGAGGTGCGGGCGGTGAGTCTGGCATTCGTGAACGCGATGGGGAATCTGGCGCAGATTTACAGCGCCTATCTGTTTCCGAAGGAGGACGCCTCGAAATACCTTCTCGGATTTGGTGTGATATCGGGGATGTGCGCTTTCGGGGTGGCGGTGTACGCCATTTCGCACGTGGTTATAAGGAGATATCCCTCCAAATGAGAGAATCGTCGAGGTTGCCACGGAGGCTGCATTCTCATCAACTCCCACTCTCCTCAACTCTAACTCTCATCAACTCCCACCCTTCTCAACTCTCACTCTTCTCAACTCCCACTCTTCTCAACTCTCACTACTAATCAATCCACACCCCTGATCGCTCCAAACGCAGCCAAGCTTCTCGTTCCCAAGACATCCTAGCAACATCCCTCACCCCCCCCCGGCAACCTATCTATCTCAAAACACGTCGTTCTCGGCCTCGCTGGTAGCTAGTATCCACTTCCCAGCTGATTCCATTCCAAACGTCGCCAATGAACCACTTCCTCGAGTATCTAAAACAACCACTCTTATGATCCCATAGCAACCACCCGCGCTCAGTATCCAGACGAGCAAAACAGCCAACTAGGCTAGAAGTAGTAGGAGTAGAAGGCCAAACTTATCCCGTAACGCAATGCTTCAAGGGGGGAACAAGATCTTACTATGCTACCGATTCACGTCACGTGATTTACCCCCGGACATCCTATCCAGAGATCTGAATTGGGTTTGCCTGTGATTTGACTGAATCTGTAAACTGGCGGGAGCTATGGTTAGGTTATCAGTTAACCGAGCTCTTATCGTTAACTTGGGAAATGTACTGGATACGTATGTGTGTTTGGGCTGTGAAAGTGGGATGAGATGAGTTGATGAGGATGGGGGGGAGGAAGAGGATATATTCTTAGCCCTTTGCCTAATTGAGCGAGACTTGGCATGTATAGTGAAGTAAATAATGTGGGATTTAAGAAGGTATTAAGGAGCTTCCGATGCGCGAGATTAGATGCGGGAGATGCTGGGAGATGGGAGGCGGTGAATTGGGTTGATGAACAGGAGGTTGAGATAGTGGGTGGAAATCGGAACAAATAAAGAACTTGTTGTTAAGAGGCTGCAAACTAGAGCTGGGTTCTGAGGCAGTTGGGCCTCTGAATATAGGCGGGGGTGGTTTAATAGACCCCATGTACTGGCAAATACTCTAGGAGCAGAAGCCTATTCAAAGCCCATTGCGCCCTGGCACAGTCGACTTGTGGTAGTCAGAAACAAAAGCGATAGATTATGCAAGATGAACCACAGCTAAGTAGAGCGTACGAATCTCCGCTCCGTTCACCCCTCCACCAACCCCCTCAAAAACACCCCTGCCGCAAACGCCCCCGGATCCGGCGGCATATCCCCCTCCTGCGCCTTGTCATCCGCAACATACGTCGCCCGTCCAAACCGCGCCTTCATCCCCGCCGTCGCCTTCGCCCCCTTCTCCGCCTCTGCTACCGCCTGCCCAAAGTCCCCGTTCTTCTCAAGACTCCCACAAAACGGAATCAACGCATCCATCACCGTGCGATCGCCCACCCGCGCAGACGTATACAGTTTCAGGTTCTCCATCGCCGGCCCTACTGCATTCCCTACCGTCTGCGCGTCCAACGTAAACCCCTTAGGGTTCGCCTTTTCGAGCGCACGGAGGGAGTTGGAGAAAGCGGTGAGTAGGATAGAGACGATGGCGCCGAGGGAGCCGCCGGTGTCCTCGACAGCGTCGATGATGCGGTCGAGCAACGGGAAAATGTGGGTTGAGGAAGCAGGGGAGAGGAGCTCGTCGAGCTTGGAGACGATGCGGTGGCAGACGAATTCGACGGCTTCGCCGCAGTCGCCGTCGCCCATTTGGATGTCGTATTTTGTGATGAGGGGCTCGGCTTTGATGGCGGCGGCGCAGGCGTGGCGGAGGGAGGGGATCAAGGACTCAGGGGCTATGGGGGCTGTTAATTAGTGGAGAGGAAAAGGGGGTAAATTTAGGGGGTACGGGGACGCACTTATGGGGCCTTGCGCGGCTGGGGCTTTGCTTTCGTCTGATGTGTTCTTTGCGAGAGAGGCGGATTCTTTGATGGGTGCGTAGCCGTTCTTTGGCCAGGCGGGAGCGGTGGTGGGGAGATCGAGGAGAGAGATGATTTCCGAGGTTTTGGTTTCCATGATGCGCGCGATGCCTGAGATGTTTCCGAGGGTGATTGAGAAACCGGGACCGTTTAGGGAGGTTTCCATTACTCCTGCGTACACTCGGCTCGGTATAATCTTCCAGTCACGTTCTGTTACTGCGATTAGCGAAGTGTGGATTATTGAGAAGATAGGAGCATACTTAGTTGAACGAGGCAGATGTTAGTAAGTGCTTCTAGCTCGAGACCTGATAATCCGCCGAAGTTGTTGATTAGCATAACGACGTCGTCTTTTGGCTCGAATTTGACGAAAGCGCGGTCCGCATCTGACTGATCTAAGAGGTAGAGGAACATCTCTTTGACGATATCTTCGGCTGATGGCATTGGCGATACAGTTCGAAGTCCCTATAGGTCATATTAGCAGGGTTTCCAGTAGCCAAACATCACCAATTCAGAACTCACTGGCTCGTTGTGGATACCCATTCCCAATACGACCGCGTCGTCTGGAACGGCCTCATGATGTGTTCGTCCGGGGACATGGCAGTGATCAAGACTTGTACCCATTGTCACCAGCTGGTCATTTCCAAGGTTTCCAAGCTTCAAACATCGCTCAAAGGTCCAGCCAAGCTGTGCTGCAGCTCCGACAAGCTTCAGAACTACGGAGAGACAGATTAGTAACTATTTCGAGAGGGCACATATCAAGGCCGAAATATGAGCACGTACCAAGCAAATTTCCTGCGAGACCTCGTCGTCCTACGAGTTCTGACTTCTTCCTCCCTAGAGAAGCATCTTCTGCCATGTTCACTACGGAGATATTATATCCCAATGCCAGTCCCTTCTCGCAAGCCAAGCCGAAGTGCAGTTTGTCCCCAGTGTAATTCGTTATACACAGTATTATGCCTACGTCTGACGGGACGTTCTTGATGGCGGCCATGATCTGCTTGGTCGAAGGGCTGGCAAACACATCTCCGCACGCCGCGGCGGCCAACATCCCCTCGCCGACGTATCCTGACCATGCAGGCTCATGTCCAGAACCGCCTCCTGAAATCACCGTCACTTGTGAGGGAGGGTGGGCTTTGGAGAATACGACACGGTTAGGCTCATCGAGCCCCAAATGCTGGTTTCTTGCCACTAGAGAGTTCAGGGCCTGAACGACGACTCCCTCGGTATGGGGAAAGAAGTGTTTCGTAGACATGATGTGCAATTGAGGATGTGAAGACTGTGGAATGTGGGAAAGAAACGTGTGCTCCGTGACGTGAGGGGCTGGCCATGTATTTATTTATCCGCGTGCCCGCCCAGATGCCGGGAGGCTCGATTAGAGTAGCGCTACATGTTGTCGATGAAAGGAAGTCATCACCACTACCTACCCATTGAAGCATTCGAGGCGAAACCCACTGGATTCAATATGAGAGAAGGAGAGATACAATACATATACAGCTCGTGATTGAAATTTGCAGTATTAAACCTGAACTGCGATCATAAGGCTTCATCCGCCTTGTCTTTACCCAAGTGATGCACAAAGCTACCCCTGTTAGTGGATCGACACCCCGCCATCGTGGATGCGGGAGGTTGTTCCAGACGCAGTCAACCACTCAGCGGCCGCTTGGGTCGCCCCTCTGCTCAAGACCGTCTGGAAGGCCCAAAGCGGTATTCCGGGGCGGAGGGAGGCGAGTCAACTCACGTGCGACTCAGGCCATGCGAATAAAGGAAGAAAAACGGTGCGGCTCTACGAAGTACGTGGGTGGCCGTGTCTTGCCCAAACGCGACATTCCGAGAGCGTGTCTGTGGTTGTGGGCGCTGCTGCATGGGAGGCCAGGAGGTGCAGCATCCCTCGGTGACGCCACCAATTTCTCCGAGCGCACGTGTTTCTCTCTGCCAAGCACCGCAGACCGCTCCTGGCCCCGTCTCGAGGCCTGCGGCAATCGGGCTTCAAATCCCGTTCGTGCAACTTCGCCTCGCCCTCCCTCCTGCCACGAGACGATGCTGCCAGCGTCCACCTCCACACCCCCTGACCCCACCATTCCTCCGCAAGCCCCAGCCGGCCAGCGGAAGCCGCGAAAGCCTCGTGGCCGTGGTCTGCGGACGACGGCAGGATGGTGAGCTGCCCAGTTGCTGTCCCGCTGAGGCTCGCGTCGAGACCATAATCATGATCTGGACCTCTCACGCCTCACCGCTGCTCGATACACACGCCGCTTGTCAATTAAGATTCCTGTGTCGTGGAAACTTGCTGACTACTGATTCAGTGCCATCTGTCGTCGTCGTCATATGAAATGTGATGAACAAAAGCCAATATGTGGGCCTTGTGCGAAAGGAGGCAGACAATGCGTCTATGGTGCTAAGGTAATTGGCTCATATTTCTTGAGCAATTGCTCGTTCTTATGATGCTTCAAGTTCCATCTGAGTTCTTGTGAACCTGTCTATCGGTATCAGATAGCTCCATAAGTCTGGAGAGGTAGACCACCTTGCCCTGCATAGTACCGTGCACGCGTCGTAAACGCGTCAGTACTTCACTCGGGGAGCTAGCGATGACTTGCTTCTTGCGGACCTCCGTCCGTTATTTTTAATAAGTATCCTGCTGGAACTAGAAGAGAGGTCAACATGACCCTTAGCGTCCGCGGGAATCTTTGCGCGCCGCGGTTCGTCCGTACAGCGGTAACGATACACAATGGCACAACCTAACGACCTCTATGGCTCCTAGACTCGTACGAAGGGCCTCGTGTCGAGTCGCTATTATTCAATTCGTTGTTGCTGTCATCGCACAGGTGGCGCAGATGCCTGCGCACGTCAATTGGCATGAAGCGTACGAGTCTTGTAACTGCCTTTGATTTTGATTCTCATTCGTCACAATTATTGCTTCTTCTGTAATTTTACTAACGCATCCTTCAGTCACACAATGCAAATCCAAGTCTAACTCTCAGTGAGAGCGACAGGTCAGCTCGCAAATCTGTAACAGGGCATTGGCAACAGGAACAATCACCACCGCCAGAGGATGAGGAGTCGAGACGAGTACCGAAGGACCTTTCTTCATCGCAAGTTCTCTGGAGTCCTCCCGATAGTCAAGCACCGCGAGTGCCTTCCGTGAGCTGACACTCAACTCCGATTTCACTGACCCAGTGACCGCATGCTAATTTTGATAGAGCAAACAAATACCAGACATCCACAGTCCCGAAACTGTTCGACGCTCCATAGACCAAGGAAGTTGGAATGATGCCAATACAACAAGCCCTCAATCAAACTTCAGTGGTTCAGCTGGATACGGGGTAGAGGTCGCACCTCTAAGATGGTTCGGCCTCCTTGCGGACGACGCCGCGAATGGAGCCGACGATGGTTCCCTCGCGTTTCTTCATGAGAACTTCTCTCAAGGTTCTCCAAGCATCAACGAGAGTCTTAGGGACGACGCTAGGAGTCCGACCTACCCAGCCTCTGCCTATTCTGCGGGGACTCCAAGTCTACGATTCGCCCACGTCACCCCTACTTCCGTCCTACGAAGCATACCACAGGCTGGCGACGGTCGGGAGTCGTGGCAGTCACCCATCAAATTACGCGACCGCGAAATCCCTATTTTCCGCCGCTTCGTGGACAACTTGAGCCTTTGGATTGACATGTATGACCCGATGAAACACTTCTCTACCTTTGTCCCCCAACTTGCCCTTCAGAACGAAGGTCTCATGAAAGCCATCCTAGCCCTCTCCTCACGCCACCTCTCCATTAAACCCATGGAGCCAGGCGGCCCACTCCTGGACCGTACTGCAGCCGTCCAGTACTATTATGAAACGCTACAATACCTCCAAAGAGCCATGAAACACGAATCATACACCCGCAGCCTCGAGCTCATCGCCACCGCCCTCATCGTCTCGACCTACGAAATGATCGACGGGGCCGGCAAGGGCTGGGAAAGACATCTAAAAGGCGTCTTCTGGATTCAGCGCTCGCAGGACATCAACGGCGAAACGGGCGGCCTCAAGCAAGCCGTATGGTGGGCATGGCTACGACAAGATCTATGGGCCGCGTTTCGCGAAGGGCGGCGAGCATTCAGCTTCTTCAAGCCTACAAAACCGTACCACGTTATGGAGCAGTACGACATCGCGTCACGGGTCGTATACCTACTCGTCCAGGCGGTCAACTACAGCTCAGCTGAAGAATGCAAAATCGGGGAAGCAAGTCTACGGCCCAGGATCGAGCGCGCCGACGCGCTGCTGGCGGCGCTGGAGGAGTGGAGGGGGAACCTGAGTGTGCACTTCAATCCGCTACCGTTGGAGAGCGGGAGCGAGAATGCGGTTTTTAAACCTATTTGGATTAACCCGCCTGCTTTCGGTACGCCAGATCCCTCCTACCCTCCCTCACGTGCCTGTCAAGTTCCTCTTGTAGTTTACTGACCCTCCTAGCCGTCTCCATCCAACTCTACTCTTTCGCCCGCATCCTTCTCCTCGTGCATCGGCCCGCACCAGGCGGCTTCCTCGAATACGCGGAACGCAGCAAGCAACTCGTCGACGCCATCGATGCCATCAGCGGCATTGCGTCTACTCTGACCGAGGAAGCTGCGTGTGTTGTCAGCACGCAATGCCTCTTTGGCGCGGGGCTGTATACGCAGGAGCAGTCGAAGCGGGAGGCGATACTGCATATGATCGAGGAGCATCAGGCGCGCACGGGGTGGCCGGTCAACTCGCTAGGGGAAGAGTTGGCCGGGGAGTGGCGGAAGGGGGATGGGCGGATGGGGTAGTTAGGCGGTAGGTGGTGTGGAAAAATAAGGGGCGTTTGTGTATATACCTTTGCTGGATAACAATACAATCTTAAAGTCTTAACTTTTCTACACCAGATGAAACTTAGACGCGTGTAAACGTTTTTTCTTTAAAAAAAAAAAAAAAAAAAACCACGGCCCTTGAATACTCTCCGGGGGCAAAAAGCTCCACACAATGTTAGAATGCAACAAGCCGTAACCTTGAAACATGGACTTGTGATCTCCGGAAGCTGCCTTCAAGAGCTCCGACTGTAGCATAGGAGGTACCGTGATCGCATCCCGTACGCCCCTCCCACCCCCCAATTCCCACCTAACAAATCCCCACAACCCCATTGACCGCAATATCCACACTCGTGGTATAGCTCGCGGCGTCACTCAGCAAATACACATACGCACCCCCGAGCTCCTCCACCTCCGCCAGCCGCGGCATACCCCCGTAGTACTCCAGCTGCTGCGCCCACTCCGGCTGCTGCGGCGGCACCCAGTAGGTTCATGGCCGTGTTGACCAAGCCCGGGGACACCGAGTTGACGCGCATGTGGTGCGGCGCCCACTCCATGGCGAGCGTGTGCGTCATGTTGCGGATGCCGGCTTTGGAGGCGCCGTAGGGGGCGGAGGGGATGCGCTGCTGGGTGGGAGGGGAAGTGAAGTTAGAGATGGGAGAATGGGGGGGTGGGGGAGGGAAGGGGAAGGAAGGGGATGTGGGCAAACGCACTTTATCGGGACGGTAAGAGGCCACGGATGCTGTGAAGACGATCGACCCTTTCACGCCTAGCTTTATAGACGCCCGCGCTGCGACGCGCGCGCGCAGTAGAAGGAGCCGAATAACTACGCCCCCATACCACATTAGCAACCCCACCCCAATTCTCCCCTTGAGTGGAAAACCCACATTCACATTCCACAACGCCTCAATCTCCTCGGTCGTGAGGTCCAGTGCCGCCTTATGCAGCGTGCGCCCCGCGTGGCGGCCATGCCGTGCAGCGCTCCCGCGTCCGCGATGATTTGCTCCACAGCCGCGGTGACGGAAGCTTCGTTGGTGACGTCGGCTTGCAGCGCGAAGAGCTGGTTCGGAAAGCGCGCGGCGAGGGCGGTGAAGGGGGAGGAGGGCTCAGGGGCGGCGAGGTCGATGCTGTACAGTATCCCCCCCTGTACGGACTGGACACGACCGTGCGCAAAACAAGGGTTTTTGTATGTAAAATCCCCTGTTCTGCGCACGATCGTGTCCAGTCCGTTCAGGAGGGGTACTGTAGATGCGTACGGCGCCGTTGGTGAGGCAGCAGTCGGCGATGCCGAGGCCGATGCCAAGGGTTGCGCCGGCGACTGGGGAAGGGGAGGGGGTTAGAGAAGGGAGGGTTTTATGGACAGGTTTAAAAGGGATTCGGGTCGAAAGCGGGAGGATTTGAAGCAGAGGAGGGAGGACGTACTAGCGATTATTTTGCCCTCGAGGGTGATTTTCTTTTGGGCGGTGATGGGCTCTTTGGACATGATGGAGATATGGGAGATATGTGAGATGTTTAAGAAATATGAGAAGTATGAGAAGTGTAAAACGTCGGACTTTGAGGTATAAATGTAGTTCTATTCGAATCTCTATGAAAAAATACACTCCACACTCCCGCTGGTCTTACTGGATTTTATTCCCCATGTCCCTCCATCACGCCCGCAATTGGCAACCCACCTTTCCCGCATCCAAGGCCCCAGAGAGTGTGGAGATGGGGCGCATCCATGTGCGTGCGGTAAGTAGCACCTTGACGTGTGGTGGATGAAGGAGACTCGACACGAGGTCAGTGGGATGTGGAGACCCCTTGGCGTGCATATCCCTCGCCGGGGTTCCCTCCGAGTGCGCGAACCAACACCACGACGCGTGATGAGATACTATTAACCGCCATGGAACGCCTCTTGGGGGAAAGGTGGTATACCCTTTTGTTGGATGAAAATGCACGCCCCGCCTACGATTAGGGGGACCGGAAACTAAGTGACATTATATACTTCCAAAACCTTCCTCTACTCAGTGCTTTTCCTATTCCTTCTTTTAGTATTTGGGAATCAGATAATAAAACCGTGAAGATCTTAAAGGACGCAGAGAAGGGTGGCTATGGAGTCATCGCCGCCATCGTGTACGCCCTCAATCTTCCCTTATCCTCACATTTTCTCTACCTCCAGTGCTTCTCCCAGAACCCCAAGAACCCCCCATCTAAAAACCCCCCTCCAGCTACAACCTCGAGCACATCCTCGGCTGCATCCGCGCCGCCGAGCGCAACCGCTCCCCGCTCATCCTCCAAGTCTTCCCGTGGACCATCACCTTCTCCGCCGGCCTCCTCGTGCGCGCCGCCGCCGACGCCGCCTCGCGCGCCACCGTCCCCATCGCCATCCACCTCGACCACGCGCAGGACGAGGCGCTGATCCGCCAGCCGCCGACACGCTGCCCCTCGACTCCATCATGGTCGACATATCGCACCACGCCAAAGCCGCGAACCTGGCCAAGACCAAGGCGCTCGTGGCGTACTGCCACGCGCGGGGGATCGCGACCGAGGCGGAGCGCGGGCGGATTGAGGGGAGCGAAGACGGCATCGCGGACGCGGCCGATTTGGAGGGGCTGCTGACGACGCCGGAGAAGGCCGGGGAGTTTCTGGCGACGGGCGTGGACTTGCTCGCGCCGGCGTTTGGGAATGTCCACGGGGAGTTATGGGGCGAGGGGGCCGCAGCTGGACTATCCGCGGCTGGAGGCGATTGCGCGGTTCGCGGCGGGGAGGGTGCGGATTGTGTTGCATGGGACGAATGATTTCGATGAGGCGACGATGCGGCGGTGCATTGGGCTGGGCGTGAGCAAGATCAATGTGAATAAGCTCGTCTTGGATGGTTATCTGGTGCATTTGAAAGAGAAGGCGAGCACGTTGGGGCTGACTACGCTGGTGGAGGGCGTCGAGAAGGTGGTGAAGCTGATGGAGTGGCAGTTTGAGGTGTGTTATTCGGCGGGCAAGGCGTGAGGGTAGGTAGTTTTAATCCAGCAGCTTTTTCCCATCTCTGTTTACCTATGACGTGACCTCTCCTAAGCCAATCTATATATTTCAACTAAATTTGGAAGCCCCTCATCTACTAATTGCCCAGCAGCTCAGTTGGTCGGCCACATCGTGTGTAAGCCCGCGGCCGGTTCCCAGGCATTATACCTCGCGAGGTAGCGTTTCACTACCGTCGACAACCTCACCTGGCTGGGTCTTGAGTTCGATTCTCGATTCGACCCACCCTTGTGTTAAAAAGTCGAGTTGACTTCGGGCGGCCTGGTTAGTAGAGAGGCTTGGAAGCCTGGTAAAGAGACGTATGTAGTTGGTGCGTGAGGCTGAGAGTGGCCGGTTAAGATGACGGAATTGAAAACTACCGCGGGCGGGCGAGACATAGAGAAACCCCATCCGGGGTGGCTACACCCTCGAAAGAGGGTGGTGTTTTGCTCCTTAGAAATTCTTTTTAGTCTTGTCTAGACGTAGATAGACAGAATGCAAGGCTTTATTATTGCTTGTAGATGCTGCTGTACTTATTCTCTCTGGTGTGCCAATCCTAAGAGGAGGTTGGAAAATAAGAAAATGTTATATTCGCTGCGAGTTGGAGCGAGAGGGCAACCTCCACGGCCTATCCCCGCGCCCATCCCAATCCCTCACGTGGCGACCAGTAGAGGAGCGGACGATGTGCAGAGGAAACTTCACCTATCTCATTTCAGCAATCGACCGCAGGGAGAGCCAATGAACCGATTTTTGAGTGTTGCAGTGAGTGAGTGAGTGAGTGAGTGAGCAGATGGAGGCGAAATCAGGCAATTTGAGGAGACAGAGAGGAAGGTGGAAGTGTCCACGTCCTATCCATCTGTATATATCAACACATACTCACATTTCGTACTCACAGGCTGAGAAAATCAAGAGATGAATTAGGTGGGGCATTACGTGACGTTACCATGGATCTGGGTCAAAGAAAACACTCATATCTACTCGCTCAACGATACCTCATTGACCGTTAAGAACGCTCACATCTACAATGCCACCTCCCAGCACTCACCTTGCCTCTAGGACGGCTTCCGCTCCGTGACCTCAACCCACAACTCTGACTGCATCCACAGCCCCACATTCGCGCTCTTCCACGGCCTCGTCGGATCCACGACCGAGAAGTCAAAGTTGCGGAGAAGCTGTGATCGATTAGCCACCACTCTCCCCATCTCTCAACACTATCACTCACCTCAAAGAACACCTTATTCAACTCAATCGTCGCAATCGGCTTGCCTAGACACTGATACTTCCCCCACCCCCAGATCAGCTCCGCAGTCCGCTGCATCCTGCCCAGCTCCTCCCCCTCCTTCTCCAGCCACCGCTCCGGGCGGAACACGTTCGCGTCCTCGCCGAACACTGCTGTGTTGTGGTGCACACCCCACGCGTCATATCCGATTTTCGTGTTACCTGGGATATACACCGTCTCGCCGTCGATCTCGACCGTGTCGCCCTCCGGCGGCGTCACTTTTGTTAGCAGGCCCGTGACCGCGGGCCAGATGCGCATGCCCTCCTTGATCACGGCTTGCAGGTAGGGCAGCTCGGCGGCTTCGGCGGCGGTGATGATGGACTGGGGCGATTTTCGGGCCTTGACCGCCGCGTCGATCTCGTCTTGGAGCTTGCGGTAGACGCGTGGGTGGGACATGAGATAGAGCATGGTCGCGCGAATGGTGGTGGCGGAGGTGTCGGAGCCCGCGAGGATCTGGATTAGGGACTCGGAGACGAGTTCTTCCTGTTTGAGGCCGTGGCGCATGAAGGAGTCGAGCATGTCTTGGCGGTGGATGGGCTTGGGGCCGAAGCGGCGGGAGATGAGGTCCTTCGCAATACTGTAACATTGTCAGTCAAAATTGCCTGAAGTAGGGATACCGACCTCGCCATTGGATAGACGCATCGAGAACTTGACGAGTGCTTGAGGCGGCTCTCGGACGTGTGCGTGGTTGCGGCGTAGAATCCTTAAACTAACAGCGAAACGGCACTCAACTCACCCAATCAACTTCCCAATCCCAACCCCATCTTTGTCACTCGGGAACATCAGGTTCCCGATCCACTCGACCGTGAACATGCTCTTCATAAGCGGCATCGTAGCGGCCATGATGATCACTTCCAACATGTCCTCGGTGCTCTTGATGTACTCATACATATCCTTATCGTTCTCCAGATCGCCAAAGGCTTCGCCGAACGCAATCTTGGTGATGACATCGAGAGTGAAGAATTGGGCTTTGCGGGCCAGGTCCATGGGGCGGAAGTGGCCCGGGGTGGAGACGTATGAGGTCCGGATTAGGTGGAGCAGTTTGTGGATTTGGTCGTCGATTTCGGTTTCGAGGGAGGGGATGTCTTTGCCGGAGTACTGTGGGTGGGGTCTTGTTAGCTTTTGCTCTCACATTTTCCAATTGACCGATAGGAAGACATATTTCCTGCTTCGTCTTTCCAAAGGGGGGTTTTATCTCGCTCAGAGAGCGGGGAGGGAACCACTTACAGCTGGAGCCAACTGCGCCCGCCGACTCGTATGACGGTCCTCATCGATCCCACTAAAGACATTATCACGTCCTGGCTGGATCCTAGAGCCATTGTACCAGTCGCCTTTCGTATAGGTGGATCGCACGCTGCTCATGCGCCAGAGAAGCTCGGGGGAGCTGGTGAGGAGGTCGTTGGGGCCGATACGGGCGAGGGCGCCTGTTGTGGGGTATGGTCAGCATTGGGTCTTGTACCACTTCTTCCCCCACCTCAATGAAGTCCACTGATCTCCTGCAGTGTCTTGCCCATCTTCACATAGACTAGAGTAAAGAAAGCGGTTGGTCGCCGTTACACGGCAGCATCGTGGCGGTTTCTCACGACCACGACCACACCACCCTCTTCCTCTCAGCGATAAGACACAATTGAAAGAAAAACGACAAAAACAACAAGCACAGCACAAGGCAACTCACCATACTTCTCATTGACGCCCGAATACGCCAAATGTGCCTTCTTCCCCTTCACAGCCAGAATCATCCACCAGGCGGAAAAGCCGGTCGTCGCAGGGCCCTTGAACTGTCTCAGACGGTGGTACTGGCCATACAAGCGCGCCACATAGGCCAAGGCGACGACAGCCGCTAGCTGCCAGTAGGCGACGACGAGGGGGCCGATTTGCGGCATCGCTGGCGCAATTGAAAAGCAAAGGGGGTTCCCAAGGCTCCTAAGGATTCCGTCGGGCTGGGGAGTGGTTTGCACCTGACTGGGACCGACCAGAACGTTGGAATTATGCGGAAACGCAGCAGCGGCAGCTGTTAGCACGCAACGCCCCCACCGCGGCAAGGGCGCACATAAATAAGACGCACTGCGCGGTCCGCTAGGCTACGTTGTGCGTGCTGCTTCGATATGGGCGATGCGCGGCTGGGTTAGGATCAATACAATGCCTGCTGGCGTGATGCGCTGCCGACCGGAGCCAGGGCTGCTCCCAGCGGCCAGGGCGCGCGGGATGCCGGGCTCTACAAGGGGGCTACCTGAGCGGGCTGCCGGCGCTCCCTGCTAGCGCTGGCGTTGTTTTAGCCACAGTAAGCGTATTATAAATCTGCAGAAGCCAC
>NW_022985447.1:842676-954485 GCF_010093595.1 Mytilinidion resinicola | reverse complement strand
TAAGCACTGTTTTCATGTGGCGATGTGGCGATTGTAAGCACTAACAGAGACGCTTGCAGGGAGCGCCGGCAGCCCGCTCAGGTAGCCCCCTTGTAAGTGGACAGCACCCAGCTGCGCCGGGACCGCGGTGCACAAGTGCTCTCGGCCCGGGACCAATGCCGGCTCCAAGCCAATCACACGGGCCGAATTCTCCGCACTCAGCACTGACAGCACCGTCGCGGGCCGGGCCAGCTTCCCCGCCGCATTGCGTGCGCTATCTTCCGCGGCACACGTCCCCTGGCCTTTCCGCGTGGCCAACCCTCGCCGCACCCTCGCAGCACCTGTTCGGCGTCCACATCGCATCGAGAGGGCATCCACAGACGAGAGGAACCGCGAAGCGAACCGAGATCGGGGCGTGATCAATCGCTGCCCTGCTCCACCCGTCCGATCTACACCACTCGCCTTTCTCCTCTTCTTCCATCCCGAGTGGCCTCATCCGCCCAACACCAGCCCGAGGGCGGCAGCACCGACTGCACTCACCACCATGGCGTCGTCCTCCTCCCGCGGCGACGGCCTCGCGAACCCGAATGCCCCGCTCGAGCCACCACCGCAGGCGGGTGACACGACGGCTGGCGACGTCGATATCTCTGATGGCACGGACATTGAGCACAACCAGGATATTGAGTTGGATGTGAGGGACTCCGCGGCACGCCGAGAAACGTACAAGGCCGATGCTAACGCAATGCGCGCTCCAGACCTCTTCCGACAACGACTCCGCATATGCCGGTTCAGTGTGAGTTGAGATGGTGCGCCAGGGATAACGACTGCGATCGATCTAACGGTTCCCCTGCAGCAACAGCTCGACGTGGACCGCGTCGTTGACGTCGAGTATACAACATTTCCGCGAGGAAAATGGGCGCACATATCATTCGTATCGAGATGGGAGTGCGTATTCCCCCTCCATATGAGCCACCTCATCGCTCCCCCAATCGCGATCCCCATGGCTAACCTCCCCTCCCCCTTCCATAGAATACATCCTCCCAAACGACGACTCCGAAATGGACCGCCTCGACCTGCAAAACATGCTCTTCTCCATGACCATCGGCGGCGCCCCCTGCCTCGCTCCCCTCAAAAACCCCCTCCACTGCCTCGACGTCGGCACCGGCACCGGCATCTGGGCCATGGACTTCGCCGACGCACACCCGGGCTGCGAAGTCATCGGCATCGACCTCTCCCCCATCCAGCCCACCGACGTGCCCCCGAACCTCACCTTCCTGATCGACGACATTGAGGAGACATGGCACTACCGCCACGCCTTCGACCTGATCCACAGCCGCATGATGGTCGCCAGCCTCGCCGACTGGCCGAAATTCTTCGCGGCCGCCTTCGCGAACCTGCGGCCCGGGGGGTGGCTCGAGAACCAGGACGTGTGGACGCTGAAGTGCGACGACGACAGCTTCTCGCTCGACCCGCCGTCGTGCAGCCTCGCGCGCTGGTGGAACCTGATCTGCGAGGCCGTCGAGAAGATCGGCCGCTCCATGGTTGCGGCGCCGTTGCACAAGCGGCGGATGATAGACGCGGGGTTTGTGGACGTGACGGACGAGACGTACAAGTGGCCCATCAACACGTGGCCCAAGGACGAGAAGATGAAGCTGATGGGGCTGTGGAGCCGGGAAAACACTGTGGAAGCACTCGAGGCGCTGGCGATGGCGCCGTTGACGCGGATACTGGGGTGGGAGAAGGAGGAGGTGCAGGTGTTAGTCGCGGAGGCGCGGAAGGATGTCATGAACCGGGATATTCATGCGTATTGGAGCATGTGAGTTGCCCCCCTCTGGGTTGATACGCTCGAGACAACAAACTGACAGTGTCTAATCTAGACGCTTCGTATATGGCCGAAGACCCGAATAGCCCTTCCACCTCCCCCACCTTGACGCGCCTACTCCACACGCCGTTCGCCCACCCCGTCAACGGAGGATTGAGTAAAAACTGCTCTCCTCCAAGAACCGCCTGCCATCCTCCGCGGCTGTAAAACACCAAAAAAGAGAAAGGAAAAAAGCATAATCACGAGGCCCACGTTCCCCACGACCTGATGCCCTCCTCGTCGTCGTTTTAATCAATACCCCTATGTATCGCGAATAACTCGCTGATCTAGCAAAATCTAAAATCCAAACTATTGCTAATAACCACGTTCTGAGAAACTGTATGAGAGATGGTTGTGTGAGTGAAGATGACTAATTGCTTCGGTGTGACAGGCTAATATTATTTCTCGCGCCGACTGTTGTTTGAGAAAGATGTGTGTAGACTTATGAGGGAAGGGTGTAGAGAATTAGGAACTACACAGCTATCAATAGGCAGAGACATCAAAGGAGGGAGAACAAATCTAAGGAAGAGACGACCAAGAGGGGGGGAGGAAACCGATCAAGCCCTATACTCACGCCTCCCACAACCCCGTCGTCGACCCTCACCACCACACCAACCCCCCCAACGATAGCGATATCGGTATCATAGCCCCGGGACTCGACCACTCCTCCACCATCTCCTTCTGCGGACTCGCGTTTTGATCCCCTGCCTCAGGCCCCTCCTCCCCCCTTTCCCTCATCTTCACCTCCCCGTAAATCTGCTGCGAAGGGCTATCCCCACCACTGCCGCTCTCATCTCTCGCCATCCTCGTCCCTGCAAGCCGCAGCCTCACCCTCGACCCTCCCGCCTCAGCGTCCAGCCCGGTGCTCGACGCTCCCCCGTCGAAATAGCCCCCGAGCTCCGTTTCCTCCACCACGCGCATAGACCGGATAGGCTCAAACGGCGAGCGCGAGGGGTAGATGCCCAGCACGCGGTACGCTTTCCAGGGCGGGGATTGCGGGTGCGAGCGCGAGCGCGAGTGGCGCCGGGGCGGTGTCGGGGGGGAGAGGAGGGTGTATGGGGGGTGAGAGTGGGAGCGGGAGAGGTGAGGTTGGGGCGGGGAGGTGCGCGGTGAGGTGGAGGTGGTGGGTTGAGTAGCCGTGGCTGAGGCGGTGGCGGTTGGGGAGGGGGTGAAGACGTCCAGCATGGTCGTGTCGACGAGGTTGGGGGATTGCGGGGGGTGCACGAGGGTCCTGGGGTGGGGTTGAGGCGGGAGTTGGGTGACGGTTAGGGTGGGGTCGAGGGCTTCGATGGATGCGATGGTCATGTAGGCGAAGGACAACTGCTCGACGCGCTCGACATGGTTTGCGAGGAGTGCGCGGAAGATAGCCCGTTGCTGTGGTGTCGGCGCCATTTCGAGCCAGGCGGTGATCAGGCGGATGCGCTGGTCGCCGGTTAGGGTCGTCCAGAGCGCTTGGAGCGAGCTGGGGATTGGGGGCGCTGGCGGTGTAGGGGTCTCAAAGGCGGTGGATGTTGGGACGGTGGTGCCTTTGGTAGGTGGGAGAGGCTCGGAGGGCGTTGGAGTCGCGGTGGGTGGGTCGGAGGATGCTAGGATAGATATACGGGGTATGGAAACGCGTGGTATGGGTACATGTTGTTCGAGTTCTTCTGGAGAGGGTAGAATACGCGTGATGGTGGAGGGGTCTAGTGGTTTGTCTCCTTTGGCTATGGGTGTGGATAATGGATCATTTGGCATGGTTCCTGCGGCTACCATGAAGTCACACGTCCCGTCAGACGAAGAAGCCCACCGACGAGCTCGAGCAGATGAAACGCTGGGCGCAGAATCGGCTATCGGCTGGGTCGCAGGTTGGTTCGAGATGCTTTCCTCAACCGCTGGAACGGTTTTATCATTCGAGCTGGGCGATGAAGACGCATAAGGAACCAGAGCAGGCCTAGCAGGCAGCTCGGCATCCACAGCATCGACATCCAGTCGCGTCGCAGGCTGACTCGTCGGTCTAGCAGGCAGCTCGGCGTCCACGGCGTCGGCATCCATTTGCGTCGCAGGTTGGCTCGTCGGTCTCTCCGCAGCCAAATGGGCCAGGTTGGCCGAGGAAGATGCATAGGACGGCAGAGCAGGTCTCGGAGGCCACATAGCTTCAACAGAACTGGAGGCTGGCTGTGTCGTAGATGCTGAGAGTACACAAACGCTATTAGCCCTGCTGACGAAAGAAACAAATGAGATAACTACCAGTGTGCGATTCGGCACCCTGAGGTATCCCGTCTTGTTCTCTTTCTGACCTCAACCGCTTCCTCTCCCGAGCTGCCGCCTTATTTAGGTTCTTGCGCTTCTGGACCATCTGTACCCACTCGTCCATCGAGGAACGCCGTAGGAGAGGCTCCGGCGCCGCTTAACCTTGTAGATTGCGGGAACTTCTTGTAAGTTGATCACCGGTGGCAAGGTCGTAGTAGCAATGGCGGTGTGCCGCTTCACACGTCGCGTTGGTTCTGAGGGTTGAAGAATCCAGCTTTGTGGGCAACGAACGAAAGTACTGACGCCACGCAGGAAGACAAAACGCTGAGGCCAATGCCATGAAAGCGACGTTGGCAATCCAAGATGCTGGCGATGGACGAGAAGCGGAAGGGAAGCGTGGGGATGTGGAATTAAGGTTGAGCACCCGATTAGGAAGGGACGATAGACGAAGCAGGCGCAGCCATAAGCCCACGAGCTTAAATGGAGTGCATCTCTCATGTGGGGGTCTTCTGAGGCAAAGGAGAATAGGGGAAAGGACGAAGGCAGTTGGAAGTGATCAACTACGTTAGTTGTCGAATTTCGAAAACGTGCTGACGCACCCTTGACAGTGGCATGAAAGTGTAGAATGGCTGAAATCCTGGGACATTATTATAGCGTTGATGGCGCATAGGGTGGTATTGTAAAGAAAAATAGAACCTATTGAGAGCGAAACTGATCGCACAAACAGATCGTACAGACTAGCGCCATGCACACGAATTTATGCCACCCCTTTAACCTTGCGATGAGACTCCTGTGCCCAGAGCGCCACCATAAGAGAACACTAAATTAGATGACTCCAAATCAGAGTCCAAATATAAATATATCTTTCCTGCTGTCCACATTTACATCAGCGGCCCTCTTTAATCCTCACGGTTTCAGCAAAGTGTGGGAAGGCCTTTCGGAAGGCAGGTCCCAAACTCCAATTGTTCAGGTTCCGGAGATGACTCTCAAAGGCTGGGTTGATGAGCCAATGGTCGTCATCTTTTGGGCCAGCTCCTGGCGTGCTCGCCGCACCCCCAGGCGTTGGTGGCCCTGGCGGTGAGCCCGCGTGGGCTGTGGTGCTATACGGAGACGTGGCGGAGAATTGGGAGCCTGGCGTTGAGGCGGCTTTTGCAGATGAAATAGGGAGAAGGCAGTCGCGGGCCTCATATGGCCAGTTAAGAGAGATGGTGGTTGTGTAAGAAATGAAGAAAGTGTCGAAAATCGTGAAGGGTTGCGCAGTTGTTATTCGATCACGTAGTCGTGGCCTGTAACAAGAGCGCCGGTTAGCAATGAACTATTTGAATCAAGTCGGACCATCTTACCATGGCAGATTGTCCATCCAGCATGGATGAGGAGTGAATAGCTGACTTGGTCTGGGCGTCACCCATTCTGGTAGCCTATCGTAGTTTTCCTGCGTGGGGTCAATTTCCCATCGCATGACAAGAAACATAATAAACACCACAGCCACTTGCTCAGGAAGCCCGCAGATATCTGGAAACGTGCGCAAGATGTCCGTGAAAAGTTTCGAGAGAGGGTGAGCCTCAATCTGACGATCCGGATACACTAGCGAGGTAAAGTTGGGGTAAAGCGGGCCAACCAAGGTCTTCAAGGGCACCCCCTCCGCGGCACGCTGCCGTCGGTCTGCCATGAAGTCAAGCATTATTACATCAAGTGGACATGTTGGCTCAATATTTCGCGGTAGGGTAGAATGAGCGACCATAATGTGGTCGGGGTGGCCAAGCACCATGGGGCCTGGTGGGGAGTGCTGAGCAGGACGACTCGCCGTCCCCAATTTCATTCTCTGGCTGCCCTCAAGCAGGAAATCCACTCCAAGTCGTTCATCATAGCCCATATCTTGGGATATGTTATGCCGTTCCTCGTCAAAGGGAGGAATGGCCCCTGGCCATCCTCTGACGTTACTAGTTGGAGGATCGCCAGGAAAAGGCCATGGTCTGCTGCTTGAGCTCTGAGCTCCCGGTGACTGCGCGCTTGGGGCCTCGCTCGTGTGTGATATGCCGTTCTGAGAATGGGTGTGGTCGTGCTGATACTCGCGATCTAGGTGGTGGGAGATTTGGGAGCCTGCTTCTGGGGGCGGAGGGATGGGTAATGGGCTTCGCTCCGCAGCAGCAGCTAAATCTGTGGAAACATCAGCATCAAGCTTCTTGTGAACGCTTTGAGCTTGATACACACCATTGAGGCCCTGGGCGCGCAATATGGGCTGGATGATGGTCAGGACGGATGCCAGCCTCTTGCGGATGTCGTCGTTCTCGCGCTCAACAGCCTCCTTCGCGCGAAGGACAACCTGGAGCTCATGGTACGGCTGCTGCGACTCTAATTCTCGAATCCGGCCATTGAGCCGGTCTATCTGGTTTTTCGTGCGCTCCCTGATGGCACGCTGGGCCTCGCGATCATTTGCGCGTTTTCGGGCGAGCTGTTCAGGAGTGAGGTTGGCGACGCCGCGCGAGGAAGGATTCTGCGCAGTCTTCCGTCTCTTCGCGGGAGCGCCACTGGGGTCATTCGAGGTTACCGAAGGCGTCGACGTATCCGCTTCTTCTGCCATACTCCGGGGCAAGGTGATCGGGGCAGACGGTCTGGGTTTGAGAGTCAGAGTATACAGCAGCCCTCTGGCGCCTGACTCATGTCCTGTTCTCTCAGTTGCACTCTACCCCACGGGGCTGGCATTTCCGAGTCAGCGGATCCGAATCTGCTTCCGGATCATAACCATGTGAAAAGCTGCGAAGGCGGCGAGAGTAACTATATCTTATAGACACAATGGGCATTTATCTACCTATTTCATTAGGGAACAGCGGCCAGAAGGCGCAAATACAGCCTCGAATGATGCGTAGCGTGGTTGTCGTTTAGCGATGCCTCGTTGTGGAGAAGAGCTTTCCGTGCATGAGCTCCTAGCCCTCCACAAGCGGGGCCTCTTGCCTCGGATACTGTATTCCTGCGAGCAACACCGCCCGCCGGGTAGCACAGGTCCTTAATCACAGAGCTAAAGGTAGCCATTGCCGATGATGGTAAGTTACGTTTTTCTTTCACTCTCTGCGCCTTTCTCATCCCTCACTCTTCACCACACTTCATCACCATGTCGGACGCTCAGGTCCAAAATGTTAGCAAGATAGGCATTGCCTCCATTACCCTCCGCGCAAGTTCGTGCCTGGTTGTCTCTACTCTTAAAGCCTATACTAATCTTGAATTTTGACAGTGGCCGCCGCGGTCGTCCGCCTCGGGACCTCACCCTTCAAGGGGAAGAAGGGGGCCTCTAGTTACTTCAAAGACGTCACCTTTGCCATGATGCGGTCGCAACTAGGCGCCCTAAATCTCGCCCAGTTCCGATATATGAACCCGTGGACCAGCGACGTGTACATACAGTTTGCAAAGGACAGTGGCTTCGCACCGGATACCATCACGCTACCGAGCGGCACACAAGCACATTGGATTGGAAACAAGAATGCGCAAAAGACAATAGTTTACTTCCATGGTGAGCGGGAGTCCGCTTATGAAGTTGGCTGAAGAGTGGAAGCTAATTGCTCTTATAGGCGGCGGGTACGTTTTGCCTGCCAATGCAGGCCAAATGAAATTCCTCGCAGACATGAAGGATGCTTGTATCGCCGCTGGACGGGACACAGCTGTCCTACTTCTAGCATATACCACTGCTCCGGAAGCAAAATACCCCACTCAATTGACCCAGGCAATCGAGCTTCTAACACACCTCATTGAGACCGAGAAGCGGGACCCAGCAAACGTATGTTCAGACGTAGCGACCCTGCATGCAGGAATAACATAACTAACTTCTTAAAGATCACTCTAGGCGGCGACTCGGCTGGTGGAAATCTCACGATTGGTGTGCTCGCCCATCTCGCCCATCCCAATCCTGCAGTGCCCACCCTCTCCCTGCCCTCTAAATTCCACGCCACTTTCTTAATATCACCATGGGTCTCCTTCAACACTTTCATTTCATCATTCGAAACCAACGCCGAGAAGGACGCTTTCGACGGCCGCGTGCTACGACTCTGGTCCGCCGCTTTCCTCGGCAGTGACTCCCCCTTCGCCGGCGACTTCTACTCGGAGCCGGTAACAGCTCCAGCGTCTTTCTGGGAGGGCGTTGCCAACGTAGTAGATGAGGTGCTTATCTGGGGCGGGGCAGATGAGGTCCTGATTGAAGGAATTGAAGAATTCATGGCGCGATTCAAGAAGGGTTTCGGTGGTGCGGGCGGGAAGGTGACGACGGCCATCACGGAACGCTCTGCGCATGAGGAAATGATCCTCGATGTCATGTTCGGGTATAAGGAGAAGGGCAAGAGCCATGTCATCGTGGAAGACTGGGTGAAATCGCGCCTCTAGACGGTGGGTATGTAAGCTGACTATATAGCTCCGCTGTAATTATATTTCAAGATCAACGACTCGATGTCTAAGTCAAAAGCAAATAATCTCATCCTAGGTCTGTGGGTCATACACTGCTAATGGTAGGGGCCTCTCAACACACTATCAGGAATTCGAACCAGATGTGCGCTTGTCGTTCTAAGTGGGTTGTATAACTTGGACCTACTAAGAGACTCTGTAAGTCATTTTCCCTAGGGCGGTATTCCGAGTGGAGTACGCTTTCCCAAAATTCCGTCAAAGAAGCCCCGCATCGGCCCTTCCTGGTGCACGCCACCCGTTTCTCCAGCTCTACATCGTCGGCAATACTTTAAACCACTCTCGTACTCCACCTCAATCGAGCCATTCGCCATTAGGACCATATCTCTTGATAATATCGCCTTCCTATCCAATACCACACATAGATTTCAAAGCGCGCTCCTCCTCTTACAAGGGTAATACCGTCAACGTCATTTGGCACAAAGCCGCCAACGCCTCTCCTCAGTCTTGAATCCCCCACAGATCTTATGAAAGGCATGAGCGAGCTCATGACAGAGGGTAAGCGCGAATTGAAGCTGAGCGTTAGCGTCTGGTATCCGGCTAACCGCTCTTGATGTGCCAGCAGGAGACAACGCTTAGTGTTTATGTTGAAGCCCACTACAGGCGACTCGGGGGACTCTCCAGAAAGCGATTTTCAGTTTGTCGCTCAGTAGACCTTTTCTTTCATCGCGGAACGCCTTACATGGTTTTGTTCCAGAAAGTGGCTCCGGCAGCATGCATATCGCCTGCCCAGAACATGAACGTAAGTCTGCTGGCAAGGAGATTAAGGTATTCACGCGCTACCTCCTCCAAGGAGAGGTCTGCGTACTCCTTTGGGATCATATCCTTATAGGCCGCCACACGCTTGACCCTGAAGTCCTGTAGTTTCTCATTCCGGATCAGCATTGTTGCGAGACGGAATGCGGGTATCATCATCTCCCAAAGCTTATCCATCTCCACTTCACTAGCCTTGTCGTGCTTGAAGAGAGGCCCATCCACGTCGTTGCTTATATTTTCTTCATCAACACCAAGCACCCAGTTGCTTCGCTGAAACACCGGGTCGATTTCGTTGTCAAGCAGGTCGCTCTCGTCTACCGGCGGAATTGGTCCTATCATGCCGTGTTTGAGAAGCAAGTCGTTGAGGATCGGCCCGGTATATGGGCGCAGCATAGTAACCTTTTGCGGCTTCTTGGTCTCCACGGGGCAAGTTTTGATTGGCACTTGTTCTTCTTCAGCCGCCTCGCAGAAGCGATGCGAAGACATCGTGTCCATGGTTGGGTGTGTTGCCTTCGGGATGTCAACGGCTAGGAAGGTGGGTGAGATGAAGCTTTGTAGACTTGGGTTGATGGGGTGGTGTTAAAGTTTGAGGAAGAGTTTGTGACTGTTGAACACTCGCACGAGGGAAGATTATATGCATCGTACGAGGTAAGTGAATGCGCAATTTGTTCTATGGTGAAAGCATAATATCAAGCACTGGACTCTTTCGTGGCGTTACAATGAATGCTAACTTCTATCTTCTGGTCGGCCAACGATATTGAATAGACATCACGTGCACGGCACAAGAAGAAACGGTTAGTATAGGTTTACATGAAGATTTAATGCCATTGTATAAAATGGAAAGCTGTATTGAAAGAGACGCAAGCGTAGGCAGAGTTGTCGGTGAGCTAAGACTAATCCGCAGACCAGCCTGGCCCATCTTCGTAGTCACTCGAGTCCTACACTGTAATGAGTTTTTTTTTTAACGACCGGCCTTCATAACGACTGCGCAGCTATGGTGCTGACTAATTCCGTATTGACTCAATCTGGAAACCATGTACTCCTGGCAACCCTGCTGGGTTCGCTATCGCACTTTTCCCCATGCTGTTCGACCACGACGTCGTGTTCCTTCAATGAGTACGCCAGCCAGCCAATATTTGGAAAAGAGGCTTCGGTCAGTGTCAGGATTCGGTCTTTCTTAGACTGATCAGAGCGCACAGCCATGAGGGATCCATAGTCCAAAAACCCATTTTGTCTCGATTCTTCGACGTAGTCCCATGTAGATTTGAGGAACAAGCGCTGGATCCAGTTCATCGGGATAAAGAATTTCGTTAAAACCGAGGTGCTTTCGGGAGCCCGCCAAGAGTGTGCGTAAAGTGGACTAGTAAAGGGGCCAGCCCATGAGCAGAACTCCCTCGTTAGGCCACCAAAGACGAACGTTTCCCAGGCATTGCCAGCCTCTGCTTCAGGATCCGTTGGCCGCACCCTCCTCTCACTAGCCCGGAAACCGCCGCACATCATTGTGAAGGCGTGGGCTATTTCGTGGCATATGGAAACCGCGAATTGGAACTCTAGTCTCAGCTGTTGGTCCCTAGTTAACCGCTTTTGGTGACATAGAGAGAAGCACTTCTGGAAGTCGGTGTGTAAGCTGATCGTAGGCCAACAGAATGATCGAATTCCTATCGGGCCATTGTGGAACTTGAGTACGGCTGGCTTGCCGTCCATGGTCGAGTTGAGAACCCCCTTACTTGGAGTTGCTGGCATAGTAGCTGCCTACATGCCTAGCCAGTTACAACTTCTACAGAGAGGGGTTGGGGTACGGTGGCCTACCGTGCCTACCGTGCCTACTGCTGTCTCTAATTAGTGCTTCTGCCTACGCGTACAGTCACTTCCTACGTAGTATATAGTTTGGCCTTCGGGCCCCCGAAATAAGACAGAGTTCACGTCAATTTGCAACCTGAGTCCCTTGTGCTCTAGCGTAGCTAGCCTCTTGTGATTCGGATTCTGAGCTGTGGACATATCAGCTCCCCCACATGGCCAAGTAAACAAGAATTTGGCCCTGCCTCTGATAAGATCGAAGAACGCCGTCACTATCTCTTCCAGTGTCATGTTGGCGTATTCTTCACCAATGACGTCTTTGTATACCTCAACGGTCCTAATCCAGAAAGACTTCGGTGCCGAGACATCGTGAATCAGTATTGTTGCGAGACGGAGCCCAGGGACCATCTGCTCCCATAGGATGTCCAACTCAGCTTCACTTGCTTCGTCGACTTTGAACAAGGGCCCGTCTTCCTCGGCCGTGATGTTCTCTTCGTCGATTCCGAGAACCCAATTACGGCGTTGGAAAATGTCATCAATATCGTTGTCAAGAAGCTGGCTCTCTTGAACAATTGGAATTTCTCCTACCATGCTGTGCTTGCGGATCATGTTGTTGAGAATTGAGCCGGTGAGTGGGAGTCGCTCGGAGGTCTGTGGAGCTTCTTTGCACCCCTTGAGCATTGATTTTATCTTTGCTATGTCACGCACTTTCTTCCTGGGAATGGGCCTTGACGTGTGGTCGCTCATGCTGAAAGATGCCGTGACTGGAGGCGGTGTTGATATTGGATCGGTGGTTGGTATTTTTGATATTGCGGACTGAGATGGTGGTGTGATGTGGCAGGGTTGCAGAGAAAAGCTCTGGTTTTGATAAGTGGTGGTGCTTTCGTTCCAAATTCACCTCATAGTTCTTGATGCTACACTGAAGTTGGTTAATAACTCCCGGACGATCATCAGTAGCGAAGGGATACCACGTGTACGGAAAAATATATGTATTGATGTCTTTTAGGATACACAATAAGCGATTAGGCCTCGCTGGTATGTATATTCCTAAGTATCGTAAGCAGATTTGTTTCTCCATTTGTGTTTATTCGGCTCCAATGGACAATGTCTCACAATAGCTTTCCATACTGTCTTGTCACTGTCATGGGTGCATCAACACCGTTTCAGATATCTGAAAGACGTTATGGCGAGATAAGAGTCCTCTCAAACAGCCCCCGGGAAGATGTATTTGATTGCTAATTCGCTGGGTAGGAAAATTATAGTACCTTAAGTCAGAACCCGAATCTGAACCCTGCCGAAATGCAATTGTGCAGATCCAATTCACGGCCTCCGGAAATTTGCATTCACATCTCCGAATTCTATACCCTCCAGAAGCTATCCAGCACGTTATGCTTATTGGAAAAGAGAATCTATAAGAGTCTACGATTTGTATGGTCGCAACGGAATGTCATGCAACATCTTACTCATACTGTTTAGTTTAGCCTATGCAGACCTTGACATCGTCTGCCCAAAGGCTCCTGTGCCCCCAGGAGGCCTCCAACATCTTATCAAAATGTGCAGCACACTCCTACCACGTCGCTGAGTTCATGAACCGCTTAATACAAGACGTCTAGGGCTATACACCTACACCTCCAAAGCTGCTAGATCCTGAAGCCTATTCACAGATTGTCTACGTGCGTAGCGCGTTACGATGACGCAGACAAACCTGGGACTTCGAATTCTCCGGCTTTCCATCTGGCGTCAAGGGTTCTGAAGTCCTTGTCAATCTGCGGATCGAATATATTTCGCACAAGTCCGTCTGGATCCGCTTCCCACAAGCAGGTAATGAATCTACCATTCTCGAACAGAGTAATCCCAGTCCATCCATCCTTGTCTTGATGTCTGGCGATATGTCCACTGACTTCCAGATACTCTTCATCGACACCATCAGGTAACGACAAAGGCTTCCGAAGATGCCCGAAACTCCCGACTGGTCTTGGAGGGCCCCGGTAGCTATGAGAAGAGATTTTTTTCCCATGCTCTAGAATGACGCAGTTAGTTATCTCGTTGGCCTGCTCGTCCAGGGCGTCGTCTTTTATTTCCAACCCCTCCAGTACTGGATCTTGCAGCAAGAACCCTGGTCTCAGCTGGCCAGATCTACTCAACGTAAAAAACGTGCCCTCCTCCCACGTTGATTTTCGAAACCAAGTTTGGGCCCAAGTGGGAGATATAAACACGCTGCGACAGCTGCGGCTATAACGGTCTGCCCAGGGAATCATCGTCAGCCTCGTCTTATTCTGACACCATCGGCCGGCGACGTGAATCTGCCCTTTGAATATGTATTGTTCAAACGAATAGCCAACTTCGGCGGCAATATCTGTCGGAAAGACCAGAGGTTCCTCGTCCGGTCTCCCTCTTGCTATTTGAAAAAAGGCGTGTGCCGTCTCGTGCACAAGCACGATAGCTGCTTTGAATTGCTTTCTCAGTGAGTCCGCGGCAGGCAGCCTAGCAAACTCATCACGACTTCGATAGAAGAAGTGCCGGAAGCAGGCATGTAGCGCTATGACCGGAGCGCAGTAGTTGGTATCGCTGTTGCGTCTTGTTACCTCCACTGGCCCTTTCAACTTCTGCAAGTTCTCTCCGGTAGTATGCCACATGAACCGGAGAGCTTCGGGGTGTCGGAGGGTACAACCCCATGGCAAGCTCCACGGAGAGACACTATCGTTGTTGAAATGAGTCCCGAAAGTAAGATGGGTCCTAGTTGCCATCTTGCTGAAGACATCGCGAACTTTCTCGTTTATGCCGGGAGAGTTCTCATCGATGTCTGCATCCGGACCCACACTCTGGCAAAGCAGTCGCACCCAAAACCCCAAGAACTCGTCATGTGTTATCCAGTGCGTAGCTAGGCGCAGAACCACCCTCATGTTGGCCCAAACCATGCCCCTGTCTTTCGCGTATTTGTTACTATCAAGGTACCGCAGCGTCGGTTCGTTCAGCGAGCTTTCGTCAACCCCGAGCGACCACCTTGAAAGTCGGTACATGGGGTGGATATCACCGTCTAGAAGCTCGTCTTTTGGCAACGGCTCTATATCGACCCACTGAAGACGTTCCAGTGCGCCCTCGATAACAGCATTCCAGTCCTCCCCGATGTTGCTTATTGATGCGTCTGGCTTAGATTCTCCCTCCTCGTTGAGATGCACGGGTCCCTGAAACTCCATGCTCGCCTCGGTTTGCAGTTTTCCGAATACCGGCGCTTGAATGAGGACTACGTGGCGTGAGGTCTACGTGGTGTGAGGTTAAACACTCTAAAGAGGTGGTGCTTTGTTGGTTGGGAAGGTGATTGTATGGAGACTAGTCGTGGATGTTCATGCCACGAAGTGGAGGAAGATTCATCAGAGTGAATGTAAGGTGATATCATTTTGCACTCTGCTTGAAGCCCACTAAGCGTGGATACCAAGACGTTTTGATCCACTATCAGATGAAAAGTCATCAAGGTCAGTCTAACTGTCATAGCCGCCTAGTTGATCTAAAAGCAGAGACTCTACGAACAAACCCACGAAGGTGATATAGAGATACCATTTGATTAAGTACACCCGGGGGCGTACCGGTAAAATTCGTCAATGAACCACCAAAAGCTTGCGTACGGCTGTTTGGATAAGATGCGGCAGACTTCGAGCCAGCCAATAAGGGCTCTTGGTTGAAGTGCTCCTAGAAGTCCAGTACTAGGTCACAAGTTTGGGCACACGGAGACCTCACTGCTCGGGCTCCACTCTTGCTCTCTCGACAGCACTGTAAGGAGGACCCCAGCTAGCATGTCTTCGGTCGGCCAAACGGTAGCCCTGTATCCATTAAGTCGATTTTTAGATCCTAGTTTGAGGTTAGATGGCCTATCGGGACACGACACCTCAAACAGATGCAAAGAGTGCCCAAACTTAATGGCACAGTGTAGTGTTTACCGAACATGAGATTTCTAAAAGGTCTTACGCTTTGTTCAGTTGAAACCGACTATGGAATCTGCAGTGTTTCAAAGCACAGGTCTGTGACAAAGCCTCTGCAAAGCTTTATAACTACGGCTACTTCGAATCGACTAATCCAGGGTGCAAACAAAATGCTGAATGGCCAGTTCTAATATTAAAATACTCTGATAATGTACAGCACATCTCTCTCCGCTGCCTGCAAGTTCTACGATAACGCGAACCCTTCACCCCTCAAACCGAAGATCGTCACCTTCGGCATCTACAAAGTCCAGCAATACCTGGCGTACGTCGATCCCGAAAGGTTGTATTGGCTGCAGCAAGTCGGCAACTTGAAAGAGATACTGCTCGGAAAGGCAGAGATGGCAAGAAATCGACGCGATCATTCCTCGAAACGTTTCGTCTACCTAATCTAGCTTCATCCGGCGCTCACGAGGCTGCATCAAGCTGAAACGGCACAAGAGACAGCTATGGATCTGCTCTTGAAGACCTAGAATCCAATTTTGCATCATGGCTTGCCAATCGCGCGACCGCACCCTTTCAGTCTTACTGTCGGGTGATCATTTGTGTAGCGATCGTAGCAGATGACGCACGTTTGCGAATCCGATCTTTCCATATTCATACTGTCGCAGACCATTGGTGTCGAAATATCATCAATCCGAGGATCTGGACCTATGTTCTCCGTCTCCACATCCAGCAGGACTCCCGGGACGCTTTGAGGATTTTCTAGGGCATCCCAGTACCTTCGAATCTCGCCTTTCAGAATCCTTACGACGGACGAGAAGTGTTGATTCGCTCCACCTTCGCACATGTCCTCCCAAATGCCCGCTTCTTCCTGATGACTTTCAGTTATGCAAAGATATCGAAGCCCTGTGAACAGTTGTGTAAGATGAAGAGGCATATTACGAACCGGGTAGTTTTGATCCCAGGTGGCTTCGATATCTGAGATTTGAGCTGCTAGAATGCGATGGATAGCGTGGTTTCCACGGATAAGCGGCATATCTATCGTAGACCATTCTGAAGGGGGAATACCGAGAATGCGATCAACTTCACGATGAATTGTGGTAAGTCAATGCTGAAGTTTATGATGGTACACAAAACTGCGACTGAAGTTACGCTTTTATACTGCAGATTCTCAGATCGCTAAGATACCGCTACGTGGTACATTGTGCAGAAACCCAACATCGAGATCGAACTGCCCTTTGTTCGTACTAAACGAAGCCTGGAGAATGAACAAGATTATATCGAGTATGAACAATGTCCCAGTATGGTCGAGCTGTCCACTGAAGAAGGGTGGATCTGGTGGATATTGTCGAAAGCGGGCGAGCAGGCCCCATGGCAACTTCGGTACGACAGGCTTTTTACAGTTTTCGAAGTAAACATCGATTATACGCCAGTTTAACAGATCCTTTATACTATTTCTCACCGATCAGAATTCGTACTTGACTCATTTGTCCTTACAATGAAATCGCAACTAGAGATTGCCAAATTCTGCCTCAATACCGATTTCGCCAACATTAGTATCATCTACTTCGCATTGCTCAATTAACAACGCTACCTCACATTGCTCATCCCAATGCTAATTTCACAATGTATGATGTCCATGTTAGCCTACAATCTTTCCGTATCTACATATAAGCAACTCTCAAACTCAATCTCCTCATCTTTACCTTATCCAACATTTCTTTGGATACATTCCAACCATATAACCACCATGTGCCTACTAACCCCGCAAACCTTCTCGTGTAAGCACGAGACCCAACACTTGGTACGCTGCGAGCATTTCTACCCCACAAGAGATGGACCTCGCTGCCACGGGATCAATCCCCCCATTCTCCCGAATGAGGATGTAGATCTTCCTTGCTCGAAATGCAAAGACCGGATTCGAGATCTCTTCCGGCAGGCCGAAGAGATCGATGAACGGGCTCTGGGGCTTGCAGTGCGCGAACATCAAACTAGCATCCATGCTAGAGCACTGTTTCCCCCAACAGACAGTCGGCGAAGATGGCTTTTCCAGTTCGCACCAATCAACGATGCTGGCAACGAGCTTCTAGAGACTCTCACTCGTTACCATCAAGACTACACTAGGGCAAACCCGGATGCATTCAACCCACGTAACGTGCCGCATTTTATTAGTACTTGGACGGCCAAGATAGTTCATATGCGGCTCCAAATATCCTATGATTCTCACAGGATATCGACAATCGAGCACACTCAACTGAAAACATTGTCGGACGGTACGCTTCCAGCAATGGGTCCAGAAGACCTGGAGAAGAGAAAATGGCTCTTCCTTGAGTTTCTCGCCTTAAATGACTGGCAAATGTGTCAGATGTTTAAGGGGCTGACCGAAGATGAGATCTTTCATAGGGTCTTACCTTAACTCTGACTTCTACCAGGCTTGCGCTCTTACGAGAAACGTAGACCTTCCTCTCTTCTCCTCCGATACTCTACTATCTAAGAACCATACCCATATTTCTACGCTAAGGTTACATTAAAATAACTTTGCGCCGTGCAATCAATTCAAATCTCGAACTTCCAATGTAAGCCCTAAAATTTCCCTTTCTCCCAATACAACCTATGTACCGTAATATCAACTATACCTCCACTTGTGGAAGTCCTCTGGAGTTACCTTGCACCTTGGTCACCAATTTGATCCTGACATATTGTTCGAAGACACCGAGGCTTTCCTTATTCAATGTAGTCATGTGAAGCCACAATTCATCTCAATCCATATTGATTCATGATCCATCCGTGTCAATATGAACATATCTCCAACTCCCTCATCTCCTCATCTTTCCTCCCCAGAACCATTCCGAGACCCTAGTTCTAAACCACAGTCTCAGCAGTCTTCCGAGAAAGCCTTCCCAAGACACAGCACGTGCAACACATCCTCCACCCACAAGGATGTGCCATTTCATCAAGCATAGTTTTGCTTGCAACCATGAGAAGCTCGAAGCCTCGACCTGTGAGAAATTCATCTTCGGAAACGGACATTGCGATCCAGAATTCCCGCTCACCTCGAAGATCCTGGAGGAGCAAACTTTCGATCGACGTTGCGAGCGATGCAAGGATCGAGTCTGAGACGTCCGCTAACAAGCTGACGAGGTGGACGAGAAGGTCGGGGAGTTCGTAGTTCGGAAATTCCAAATAAGCATCCACATACGAGCTATCTCCCCGCCCATAAACCCTAACAAGAACACTCAGGTTGCAAATTGACGTGAACTCTGTCTTATTTCGGGGGCCCGAAGGCCAAACTATATACTACGTAGGAAGTGACTGTACGCGTAGGCAGAAGCACTAATTAGAGACAGCAGTAGGCACGGTAGGCACGGTAGGCCACCGTACCCCAACCCCTCTCTGTAGAAGTTGTAACTGGCTAGGCATGTAGGCAGCTACTATGCCAGCAACTCCAAGTAGAACCACCTAATCTACTCACCGCCTAACGGATATACAGGCGATGTGCTACCAAAAAAATTGGTTCATTACGATCTGGAACCTGCTCGAGAGGACCCGACCGACTTCTATTATCGCAATATCCCACAGTTCATCTTCACGGCATGCGAAGCTTAAGACTATGCGTCTTCAGCTTGCGTACGATGCCCATCGTCTTCAAAACCAAGCACGAGCAAATAAAGGAGCTGGCGGATGACATTCTTCCAGGAATGAGCCAGCAAGACCTCGAGCAGAGGAGGCCACTTTTCTGGGAGTTCCTCTCCAATAATGGCTGGCAGCGGTACTGGAAGTTCAAAGGTCTCACGGCGGACGAGGTCCTCAACCAGGTCCTGTCGTAATGCTGTTTCCTCGAGTGTGGTAATTAAAGCAGCACAGGATTCCTCTTCTCGCCCTTTAGTAATATATTGCTGTGAAAAGCATCAAAACAAGTTATGGTAAACATAATGCGCCTTCCCCCGGATACGTAACCGAAATTGTATCCTCATTAGGTAAATGAATTGAACCCATTCTCCCCACAATCTTGATTTATCAGGCATGCAAAGGCGTCCTTCGTGATCCGTACAGTATTAGGCCATAATCAGGGCTAAAAATCAACCAACGAATTGTATAGTTCATTGAACTGATTGAAGTCTTGGCGTCAATCCGAAGGCCCTTGACTGATTGCCCACTCAATTTAACAATTGTTGATGCCCAAACCTATATCATAGTACTGCATACCTGATGGAAACCTTGTTCTCTCGCATGATGTGTGGTGTCCATCCTACTAGAACGCTTACTTGAGTCAGTGCTATGGTGCCATGGTACTCATCCAATTGCCCACAAAAAAGTATTTTTGCCTCCACAGCCACCGTAATCATCAAACAACTCCACTACACCATCCTAGAATTCTACAAGCTTCCCATCCAACTACAGTATTAACACATAAGTTTGTGCACCCCCTTTAGTCCAGGATTCCGGAGCCTCTTGCTGAATTTTGCTAACATGTTGAAGCACCCCGGACAGCGGCAACGTGGCCCGATCAGAAGCGACCGAAAACGCTTAGATTCGCACTCACTGGACATTTACATTTCATCCGAATTCTGATAAGGCACCGAAGCGCCTCGGACTTCGTCGAATAAGTGTGCACAGACTTCTGTTAAGGCACTGCATCACCTCTCTCAACGGAGATCGAATCGTCAAAGCCCACTACGAAATGGCCTCTACGACTCTCGACACTTCCATGGACAATTTCCCATTGCTAGATCTTCCCCGCGAGCCACGAGATCTTATCTACCATTTTGCGCTCGTTCGGGAATGTCTCTGTATTCCACAAGTCGATACTGTCACGGATTCCATCTCCCGTACGACCTGGAATGACAACCGTTTTGCAAGTAGCCAACAGTGGTTTCGGACCTATTCATTGTATCATGGGCACGACGACCTTCGTGGGGACGACACCCCACAAATGAATCTTCTAAAGGCCAATCGGCAACTGTATTCTGAAGCTTCCGAAGTGTCTTATTCCAAGAACATCTTTAGTTTCGATGTGTACTTCAGATTGGGTTTTTCGGAGCCTAATCCCGTGCTGGCTTTCCTCACAGACAGTCCCCAGACCTCACTGGAAAACATACCGTCACTGGAGATCGTAGAGCTCGGGTATAAGCCTTGGCAGATAGTCGAGGACCAAGGTCGCAAACTATGGAGTTCAGTTTGTATGTATCTGAGAATGACAAACCTCCAGTATATCGGAATTCAGACGCATGTTCCACCGGCGGCGGAGAGTCGGCTTCGAGAAATGGAAAGCACTAGTCAGGACCAAAATCTCTGGGCGCAGAGCCTTTTCGATTCGGTGTGGAGTTTGAAGAGTGTCCGATTGAGAGTGCAGGACGACTATCCATTCCCCGAGGACCTCTCGATTGTATCCCGGGAGCCAATCGACAAGGCGGAAAAGCTGAGCCTAAGCCGGAGCTGTCAGCGGATGACATTTTTCTCCAGTACATGTACCGCGGCTTGACAAAGCGCTCAGACATATTAGCAATCGAGTCATTCGTGTTAGCTCAGCGATGGGATATGTATGCATGGGCAACCCATTACTACTCACTTATATACGTTAAGAACATGATGGGCTACGATTTCAACATCAAGGTCCCGTCTGAGCTTGATGCTGCGACGTTGAGCTTGAGAAGGCCCTCCAATTTGGGAAAATCACATACGAAGCTGTGGGTTCAGGGCGACATCAAAGATGTTATTGAATCGCATGCAGGTGGGAATGTGCCTGACAGAACTTGACATTTCGGAGGTTCAGGGTGAAGTCGGTCGATATTACTTCAGCAGTACTAGGTCATAAGTCCGGGCACACGAATATGTTGGAAGCTACACATCACTCTGACACTCCTGGGCACATGATGTGCAGAGTCTATTCGGTCACGTGCCAAACTACTTTCGTATTTCCATAGTATCTAAGTATATACAGGCTCTGCCCTTCGTATCGAATACAATTAAGGATTCACTTTAACAGGATGTATCACTATCCATTAGCGTCATACGTCACTACATATCACTACCACATCTCTCTAGAAGCCCCTATACACACCTCCTTTCCCATACGGATAATAGCCTAGAGTTCTCGTCATTTCACCAGCAATCAACCACTGCACAGCTTCCACTCTTGCTCACTCGACGCCACTGTGAGGATCAGCCTAGCTGACTGGTGTCCACTTAGTCAAAGGATTAAACGGTAGCCTAATTTCCGTTCACTAACTTTTACATCGTGATGAGAGTTTGAAAAGTCCATAGGAGTACCCCAAGCAATCTTATGAAAGAGTGCCCAAACTGGTGTCCCATAAATGTAGTGTCAGATCGTAGCGTTTTCTACATTAGTGGATGTCTCTTCACATGTATAACAAAGTCTTAATGAAAATTCAATCACATCAATTTTCCAAGCAAGGCGGCTACAGTTAAGTATAGTTTCTTTGTGTGGTCGTCAGCTACAGTACATGAAGGAGCCTTGAAGAGCTACATAACTAAGAGGTATCCCAACCACTCGTACAAGTGAGAACAGCTCCATGAAGGCCATGATGTAGCTCTGAACACCAGATGCCCCAACCCCCGGCTGCCTTTCTCATACCACACTGCTGCCCCAAGCAGTCGCGTAGATATCGCGCTCACAACCTCAACAGCTCATCGGTGCTGTACATACATGGCCTGGTATTCACACCTGCGAAACTCATCTCCGTGCGTCTTCCAGAAACCTTCATGACATTTATCCTCAATCTCCTGAAGTGCCTTTCTGATTCCAGCATTGCTATCCGCCAACTGCGGCGGCATCTTCTTGTAGGCATCCAAGACCAGTCCGAACACATTCCAAGCCAACATTACATCACTTCCCGTGTAACGAGCCCTGTTTGGGTATAACTTGCCCTTTGTTTGAATATTGAGGAGTATCGACGCGATGATTTGGAGGATATATTCCGTGGGCAGCAGTGTAGAAAGGTTCATGTCTGTAGCCACCCTGGCTAGGATGGCTGCCCGTTTAATGTGCTCGTTGTTGGGGATCCTGACGTGTATGCACCTCTCGAGGAGGTCTCTGTCAGTTCCGTCCCTTGTGAATGGGTCGGCTCCATGCTCAAGCAGTAGCTTGAGTATTGCAACCCCATATGCAATGTTGCCCCAGGTAACACCGCCCTTGATGTTGCATGCGCAAGATAGCGCTAGGTCCAGATAGGTCCGAAAGGTGCCCGTTGTTGTGATTTCCTGGCCTTTTGCGCTAGCTCCGCCCTCTAGGAGCTTACGCATGCATTCGATATGGACATCGAGACGGCTGAGCGGTGGGTCGCAGGTAATGGCTTTGAATAGGGTTGTCGCGCTAAGATCGTGCCCTTGGAAATTGCTGACAGCTGCTCCGAATTCCAACAACGTGGTCGCAATCGTCAGGTTCTTGCTAGCTAGAGCGAAGTTGATAGCCGTGTCTGAATGGCTGCCGTAATCTGTTGATGGATATAGGTTTGGATCTACACCAGCCTCGAGCAGGAGACGGACCAGTGTTGGATCGTCATTCCTATCGTGCTTGGCATGATGATGTAAGGTTGGAAAGTACTCGTGGCTCTGATAGTAGGGATTGGCTCCAAGTTGAAGAAGGAGTTTGAACACGTGTCGATCTTGGGGGCGATTCAAGAATGGAAGGCCCTCTATTCCTTGGGAACATGCTGGATGTGTAGCATTTGCGTGATACTCTAAAATAAGGACATTGATGAGGTTGACCGCCTTCGGATCTAGATATGCTATTCCTGGGCGATGAAACTTTGTGAGAACAAATTCCAGGACCCTCGTCGCCTCGAACGCACTCATGCGACCAAGCTCTCCCGCTTTTTCAACGAACAAGAGAGTGATGTCCGAGCAAGCGTATCCGACCGTTGTGGCGATGAAGTATAGAGGCCAGTCGCCTTGGAGAACAGGGTATTGAGCCGGGTCCAAGGCAATTGAGCCCGATGGGCTCATGAACCTCGTTTCCCAAGGAAGTATAGGACGTAAGTACTCGGAAAGATCTGGCTGGCTGGTGCTGGAGTTCGAGCCGTCTTCAATTCCGGTGATGCCATGGGCAAACAGGTATCGCAAGAGATCTAGCTTCTCATGAAGTACAGTCCAGATTATTGCAGGCATGGTGGCATATGGCCAACCTAAGCCGGTTGTAGGTCGATCAGCGATAGCGCGCTTGTGGAGCTGGCCTTCGAGGAGTAAGCCATATCGCGAGTTGGTGCGCAGGAAATGCAACAAAGAATAGTCATCAAGATAGTCGCCAATGTCGAGGATCAGCTCGTTCGGAAGTGCGGATAAAGGCATAGTAAGGGCCGAGAATCTGGTGAGGTGCGAACAGTAGGTAGTGTTGTTGTGTGTGGTGCAATCGTGTGGAGCATGTAAACTTAAGCGGACGAGGCGCCTTTTATAGGCCCTGGGGTGTTTTCCGGCAGTGAATGGTAAAGTTGAAAGGTCTCCAAGCAGGCAATTGTTTATTGGAGCAGCAGAGTAGGCTGCACGAGGCCCATCTAGAAAGAAAATTGGTGCATGAAGGAGCGCTGGAGACGTCGTGTGTGAGCGTGAATCTGCCGTAGTGAGCCACGTTAAACATTCACCAGCAGTAAACACCTACTCCGCTGTCAATATGTCTTTAGAGCTATGTGAAGGCCAGCAAAGCACTCGACCGGCACACAAAAACCACACACCACCATCTTTTGTTGTGTAGTGCGTCCTGCTCACCAGGTATCCGCCATGTCTACCCTAAATCTCATGGAGGTCTCTCTCAAAGTCCCTAAATTCCTCGATACGCCACCGCCATCTCTTCCAACGCTTTCGAGCGACCTGGTAGTCAAAGTCGCAGAGTTGCTCGATATGCATTCTTTAGAGCACAGCTGTTTCACTACCGCCGAGGAGGGTTATTATACGACTAGCCGAGAGCAAAGATGCTCTACCACTAGCTACGCACGAGGAGGTCCTACCGGCAGCCCCGAATAAGGCTGTAGCACACATACTGAAGTGGCCCTTGTATCGTATAGCCATGAGCTCCGAGTACTACTGCTCGGAAATAACCTTACTCTTTATCAAAAAGGCGGAAGAGCTGAGTGCATACAAATCGAATCCAAAGGAAGCCACTAAGGCACTTGGTCGTCTGTTGACATCCTCCCTTGAATTAGAAGCGCGTGAGGAGCGCCAAATTCGAAAAGGCGATTACAGGGACGACGAGGACTGTACTAAGCGGACGCTAAAGCTGGTGAAGGTCTTTCTATCCCAGTACGGCGCAGACCCAAACGGAGTAGGAGTGAAACTAGACAAGGAATACATGCGGTTCCGGTCGCAGACGTTCCCCTATCTCACCAAGGATCCAAAGGTCTTCGGACTACTTATGAAGTACGGCGCCGACGTCAACGCGAACCACGATCATCCGGATAGAAACCCGAAAGCTCTTCCTCTGGTGACCCACGTTATCGTGATCTCGGACGATGACGATGACACCTTGGTCCGTATGTTGCTTGAGAAGGGTGCCAACCCGAATGCGCTCGGTGAATTGGCGCAAGCAGCCGTACACTGCATTGGCCTACGCCTTGGTGACAGGGAAATATAAGAACGCCCTAGCGCTGCTCGAACATGGGGCAGGTGTCGGCGGGACATGGAAGTGGAAAGGCTAGATAACTTCAATATCCTTTGAAGTTGTTGCACGCTATACGCAATCGAAGACTGAGAAGGGTATAAACCTACGATTCGGAGGTTCTTCAATGCATCTTGGAACGCAATGTAAATCCGCATCCTAGTCCCTTCTACCACGCCATCCCAAGACTGAGGGAACCTTACAGTGTCGGCATGCGAATGGTCGAGGCCGTATTGATCAACGGAAGCAGTGTCGCAGACGCTGTCAAGACTATCAGCTTGCTCCTCGAGTACGGCGCTGATCCCAGCAATAAGAATTCACAAGGGCAGACCTTCGTCCAGATGCAGCTCGACGACTTCGACCTGAAATCGCCCAAAGAGCTGACTTGGTTCCTGATCCTTGCAAAGGTGGCGGCTGCGACGGGGTGTGTTGAGCTCCTTCCTGGGGACTATTTCTTGAGGTACTTCGCGGCTGGCTGGAAACAGGCGCAAGCAATCATTACTCAAGCTGGCTGGCAGCGGGTTGAAGCGACCGCTGTTCGCTGGGCCGAGGCTAGATACCCCCAAAACACACCTATCGCGCTCGGTGACATCATCAACAAGGTATCGTGGGATCTGCTCATGGCTATCGACGATAGCTACAGGAGATGCCCCCAAGGTGGTGGTGAAGTCGGCTGCCAGTACCGCAAGTTCTGGCGCACTCATCACCACAGTGTGAAACGTTGTCTTATCGAAGATGACGGCAAGGCGCCTAGGTTTTTCTTCCCCTTTTCACCCGATATTGAAGCGTTGTGGCGGGATAGCGGGGCGTGTTCGTGGCAGACGGTGTTGAGATAGGGTTGGTCGGGAATGCACGTATAGACTGACTAAGCGAGTTATTCATCACTAATCCAAAATGCCGATAGAGAATTGCCTCCTTTGACTACTAGTTTCGAACTGCATGCCGTGATTAGTTAATTTGTAACCCAATGAGACGATTAGGGCGGATGACCTGCGGAAAGCCAAGATCAGTCATCCCACTGTAGCACCTCTAAAATACTGATCTAGTTACAAAGCGGCGGGATGAACATCCTGCACGCGTCAGAGAGACATCCCTAGGTAATCTAGTGGTTAACACTGGTGGAGTTAGCGGCGTATATAATCTTAAATTGGCCCAGTTTACTGAACGAGGACAAAGCAATCAGCCTCTGAACTAAAAACGAAACGAACCGAACACACCTTCCAAATAGACATCCACGCCTCCTGGAGCATCTCTCTGCATCCGGTGAACTAGTGAATAGTCAAAGCCACCAAATCAGTGGTTAAAGAGGGGTATTTTTCGAACATAACGGCTCCAAGTACCGTGATTTTAGCAGGCTAAGTTCAGCGCCTGTAAGATATACTCTAGAAAAGGACCCCCTCCGTCCTATTTCTACTTAATTCGCCAGTGGCGTTAGAACCGCGCTAGCTCACCAGGCGCCACGCAGGAGGATGCTGTACCCTGGCCGTAATGGTCGTAACCCCACGCATTCGTAGCAAGGTAGTCGTACTCGTAGTAGCCTAGCTCTTGGTAATCACCTCCTGGAACTTCGATGCAGTACGGAAGGCCACATGTTGCGTATGCCGAAGTCCACGGTATAAGAACCACAGCAAATCCCAGATGTTGACCAAGCTTCATTCCATACCTTGCTTCTACTAGACTATATCGAGACCTCTGAGACACTCAAGAAAAGTTATCGCAATTCAAGCCTCATAAAATTAACATGGCTATTCCTCAGGACACCACGACCTACCATGGCGTCTCCGGCGACGTGAAGCCCACCACAACCGCACTCCCAGCCCTTGGACCAAAGGAAATCTTGATCAAGATCACGCACACCGGTCTCTGCGCATCTGACCTTGCCTATATCCCCTACGGCATCGCCCTCGGCCACGAAGGTGTCGGCACCGTACTCGCAATCGGCAGCGAGGTCACCCAATTCGCAGTCGGTGACCGTGCTGGCGGAGGATACCATCGCAATAGTTGTGGGCACTGCTCTTACTGTCTTAGCGGCCAGGACATATGGTGCTACGAGCGAACCATATTCGGCGAGAAAGATTACGGTAACGGGACGATCGCAGGTCACTATGTTGGTGTTGAGACATATCTACACAAGATCCCGGAAGGACTGGAGAGCGAGCACGCTGCGCCTCTGCAATGCGCTGGCGCAACTGTATATAACGCTCTTCTTGGGGTAGCGAAGCCTGGTGAGCGGGTGGGGATCGTGGGTATTGGCGGATTGGGCCATTTGGCAGTGCAAATAGCGAGAAAAATGGGCGCGGAGGTTGTTGTGTTCAGTACCAGTCAAGACAAAGAAAAGGAAGCGAAGGGATTCGGTGCGAACGAGTTCTACTTGCTGGACGAGGTGGAGAAAGTGACGAAGCCGATAAACACACTAGTCGTTTCAGGGAACAAGTATCCAGATTGGGACAAGTGAGTCTTCGTATGCTATCGGGCTGTAGTTTACTGACCAAGTTAAGGTTCCTGGTAAAGAACGTTCTTGCGCGTGCTGGAACGATCATTCCCCTTGCAGCACCTCATGATCGTCTTAATCTTCCGTAAGCGCATTTCCTGTCATCGAATCCTGCTTCTTGCAGTAGCACAGACTAACAGATCGTAGTGCGTTTCAACTCTTCTTTGATGGATACAATGTCAAATCGAGCTTGGTGGCTTCGCGCCGCACGCATGACGATATGCTCGCATTCTGCGCTTCGCACGATGTCAAACCAGTAATTGAGAGATTTGAGCTCAGTGAAAGTGGAATAGGAGAAGCAATCGGAAAGCTTACCGCAAATAAGATGCGGTATCGAGGGGTGTTGGTCGCTCCAGAGTAGGCCGAAAGGGCTGTATCGCCTTTATGGCACGACAGCCTTCGCTTATGAGACAGCCTCGGACAGAGACTGGGTGAAGGGACGTTGTAGGGGGTGATGTTTGAAAGCGTCAGAGGGACAGTAACTGATTTATGTGCTTGTACTCAAATTTTGCTTTGCCTTGCGTGTGATGCCAGTGTGTACGCTGTTCTAAGACTGTTTTGAGGATTAATGCGAGGCATTAGGCGGAAGGTATAACTTCACGGCCCCTGATATATTCAACACACCACTGTATGTAGGGTTTCCACAATGGATCGATCTGACAAAAAATCTCTTCCACCAAGCGAGAACTCCATCCTTCAATGAACCAGTATCCCTCAAGTTGGTTGAGATGGAGTATAATGCAATAATGAGCCAAGATCGCAAGAGCGCCGGAATCATGCCGTTTCAGCAGCAGCATGAAGTCAGAAGAGATCTTGATCGGCCAAGTATAGACTATGCGGATTGGGCGATCTCCAGGGTCGTCTCCATGGTTGGTTGCTTGACGAATGTTGTAGATCGCTTCGACACAGATGCGGCGGTAGGTTGGTTCAAGATCAGGGTCTTCAAGTAATGCCGTCAGCTGATCCACATGCGACAGCATCTCCACCATCAACGGCAGCGGCGGCGGATCGAGCGCCGTGCGAACAATAGGGCCAAAGGTTCCTTGAAGAATTCGGACGAATGCAGAGCTTAGGATGCTGTGGTTGCCTCGGATCAGCTGAAAGAGGCTGACTATGTCATCGATGGGGTCATCGGTGGTTTTAGATGCAAACGCGGTAAGGGGCATAAGCGTTGAGGTTATGAAGAGGGCATCAGAGTTCTCTGGTATTAGTCCTGGTAGAGCTTTGCTCATGGCACGAATGGATTTGTTCTGGTGGCCTGCTGCGATCAGCGAGTATTTCGGTTGATCGGCGGGTCGTATATGGGCAAGATGGAAGGCCGCGAAAGCTAGAACCTGGTGCATCAGGAACGGATGCGATACCGCGAGCTGAGGTATCTCGATTTTCCATAGGTTCTTGATTTCTTCGTTTCCAGGGACGGACCAGGCCGCAAATGCAGTCCAATGATGCATGAGCTCCAGATCTTGGGCCCAATTAGCAGACTCGATGTAGTCCGCCCTATTAACGAATCTGGTTAAGAATGGAAAAGAGTCCGGGGTGGAGAGCTCGGAATGAGGGTCTGCGTTTCCGGGTATAGGATTTAGGACAAAGTTGATAGGCAGAGACGGCGTGGGCGGGGGGCGGGCTGGTCCTCCATTGATAGTCTGATTGGTAGGGCTCTGAAATAAGGTCAAATTTCTTCCTGGATAGCTTGGGAAGCATATATCACGGGCTTTTGCCGTGATATTCAATAATGCTCCAACTCACCCTGAGGTCGTCTTCCTGAATTGATCCTTGGGCACTTGAAGATGGCGGCGTGCTGCTCATGGACTGTGTCCCACCAGGGGCCCAAGTCAGGAGGCTGCATGGCACGCCATGCCTCGTACAGTTACCGCAAGGGCGGTTCTCGTCGCACTACAGGAGGCGAAGCATCAGCCATTGGGTTCCCATAGACCGTCTTTGAAAGAACGCACTTTGACATGGCGCGCTTTGCATTGCCGGCAGCCAGCGCGCGACTTCTTGTGGCCAAGTCGAGGAGGCATGGGAGGACGAGATGTCCAGGTAGACAAAATTCGGATTGGAAAATGGGTAGCCTACACTTCAGGCTCGCCTACCACAGCAACATGCTATGGCAGACTGACTGCCCCAATGATAGATGCCAGACTTGGGAAAACTAATAAGCGAGCGTGGTGATGCACAACGTGATGGTTGATGGGATGAAAATGCGAATGCGAGTCACAGGCGGATCGCTGCGGTTGGAACCTAGATGATTCTAACCCGAAGGATCAAAGACTGTGGAAAGCACAGCCCCTTCTCCCACCCGTGGGCAGTGCCTTTCGAGAACGTCACTCATACATCTTACATACTTTGTATGTGCAGTCACCCACTACCGGCTGAGCTCCTGTGTCGCACTACCGCATAGCTAAACGCACACGACGTTTGTCCAGGCAAGATTTGGCCTAAAGCTGAAGAGCTCGCGATCCATCATCTCCTTACCTAGATTACTCTAAGCAACATCTCTTATCAGTTAACGAGATGATCAGACAGTAATAATATGCTCAGAGTAGTTACTGCCCGGGCAGATATCTATCGCAAGGAGCTTCATACGGCACGTGATCTCCACGTGAAACTCCCCAATTCGGACCACCTGAAAAGTCCATGACACCAACGTTTCTTTGGAGGAGGATTCCCAGGAATCAAGCCTTTTATTTTTTTCTCCGTCTTTGTGATCTACCAGTTTGGTGCTGAAGAGAAGGACAAAAAACCCATGAGCAGTTTTCAACGTTGAGGGGTTCAAGAACCTGGAAGCAAGATACATATGATCAGGCCTATCTCGTTTGTAAACTACCATGGCACTTCTATCATTCCGTTCCCTTCATTCTCCCAAAGAGCACTCTTGTAACTTCCCCTCTCGCTCAATGCCAACTCAACTGCAACCTCCGCCCCGTCTAGCGGATCCTTCGGTCCTCGGAATCCATTGAATGCTGTCTTACAATGTCCGGGACTCACTGCTTGGAACAATATTTCGGGTTCTGCCTCCGCTATCTCCATCGTCAACATGTGCAGCGCCGCTTTCGAGACACAATATGGAATAGAAATAGTCTTTGGCATCACTTTCGCAGTCAACCGCGTAATGGATCCTCTTGCCGACGAAATGTTGATAACTCTCGGATCCTCTGACTTCTTCAAGAGAGGGAGGAACGCATAGGTAACGGCTGCAACGGAAGTCACGTTGACGGACAGAACATTGTCGTACACTTGTCGGATATCCGAGTTATCTGGCTTGGGAACGCCAGCAGTGGCGGCATTGTTCACGAGTACTAACAAAAGTCAGTCAATACGTTTCTTCTGTGCAAATGCCTTAATACGAACAATCGAGCTTGCCGAACTTCTCGCCTACTCGAGCGGCCGCGCCTGCGATCTGGGCATCATCTGTGACATCCATCAGGATGCCTTCGAGTCTCGAGGTGCTACCGAGTTCTCGCAGTTTGCGAATAGCTTGATGGCCGAAATCGAGAGATCGTACTGCGAGAATGTAGGTGTGCTCAGGGGCGCGTTGGGAGAGGGCTTGAACTATGGCGAACCCGATGCCTTTCTACGTCAATGCTTGAAGTTTGAGGTTTTGCTGGGTACACACCTTGATTAGATCCTGTGACTAGTATCACCTTTCCTGCCATTTTTGTGTGGATATGCTGGGCTATTTCCGACTACCTATTTGGGAAACGGGATGAATTTATGTGTGGATCGGCAATTAACGGAAGATTTCGGTGACACGTAGAGAGTCTCTAAATGATCGAACAAGTAAAGTTCTAAAGTACAACGCGATGTTCCCTTGCCTTTATATATTCATATGAGTATGAACCGGCGACGTGCGGAGTTAACTTAACTCCTGCTTACGACTACCCTTAGCTGAGGTTGTACCAAAAAGTCAATTTGTCTGGGCCAATCTTAAAGCACTTTTAGAGAGGTCTCACATTCAAAACGACTAATTGGGCCCCTGAAAGGCACTGCCGTTTACTGATATGGACAATCACGTGGGCTTCACGTGGTGATAAGAGATCAACTCACGTCATCAGTCCTCCCGAAAGTCGCGACTTCGCGTTGATGCATTTGTCAACTCTCCAGCGCCTTTCATTGTCCATCCTCCTCATGAGCCTGCTCGCAGCTACCATCCGACAAAGCTCGCGTTATATATCGAACCAATCAGTCGCACATGTAAGAAGCGTTGCCAGAACGAAACTTCGGAGTTAACCTTCATCAGCCCTCAATCACACGCGCCATGCATATCCAATCGATTCCCATGTGTAAGTAAGCAGTAAATAGCATCTAATAAAGTATGCTGATTCTCTGGATAGGGGAGGGGACCGGGAACAATTACGCATATCTGGTTGTCGACGATAAGACGAAAGAAGCCGTGATCATTGATCCCGCGCATCCGCCTGAGTACGCTCCACAGCCCTCATCGCACAAGCACCAAGAATCTAAAACAGCAACTCAACAGAGTCCTTCCGGTCCTCAAGAAGCAGACAGAAGACGGATCCATCAAGCTCACCCAAATAATAAACACTCACCAGTATGCTCCCCGCTCCATCACCCCTCACCCTAATTGAGTGGATTCTGACAGCTCAACAGCCATAACGACCACGCAGGCGGCAACTCCGAAATAGTACGCCCGTCCTATCGATTTGCTTTTCCAAACTGACCGACTAGCTTGAACAATTCAAACTCCCCATTATCGGCGGCAAAGACTGCGCAAAGGTCACGAATACCCCAGCACACAAATCTACCTTCTCGATCGGTGAGAGTATAAAGGTTACGGCGCTACACACACCATGTCATACGCAAGATAGCATATGCTACTTCGTCGAGGATGGTACAGATAAAGCGGTGTTCACCGGAGACACACTATTCATTGGTGGTATGTTACGTTGGCTGTGGAAACTTGAGAAAGCATGAAGCAAGAAAGCTGAGATTATTAGGATGCGGGCGCTTCTTCGAAGGCAGCGCGACTGAGATGCACAAAGCCCTCAACGAGGTGCTAGCATCGCTTCCCGATGACACTAAAGTCTACGTATATCTGGTCCAACTTCTGCTTTGGATCCTGCTAACACGACTTTAATAGCCCGGTCATGAGTACACTAAGGGCAATGTTCGCTTCGCCAAGCGAGTTCTGCAGAACGATGCCATCAAGAAGCTAGAGGAATTCGCGCAAAACAACAAGGAGACACAGGGGAAATTCACGATTGGTGACGAAAAGGTATTGGTTTCGCGGATCTTTCTGGCCATATCTGCTAACACTATCCTAGAAACACAACGTATTTATGAGAGTCAATGTATGTAAAGTCTGCACTAATTTGGATATGCAAGCATTAATAGGTGTCCTAGGATCCCGCCATCCAGGCGCTAGTAGGCCATACAGAGCCCGTTGAGGTCATGAAGACACTGCGAGAGATGAAAGATAGGGCGTAGAGTGGCAGGTAGGACAGTGGCATCAAAATGGGCGAAAACGTGTGGGAAATCAACCTATGCGGCAAAATTCAAAAGAAGAAAAGAACTCTTGATTTCAAGCCAATGCCCCTATTCAAAAACTGGATGCGTTACCACCGCTGACTACTATGAGATCTTTCCTTATATGCATCCCACCCGGTATTCATACTTACGTATGGCCCACACTCTAACAGCCCTTTCCTATCAATCCGCGAAGCGTCTTGATGTGCTTCCCATCGGTGTGGCTATGGCGAGGGAAAGTATCATTATGCCTTAACGAATTGCTCATCTTTAATCTTACCGACTCCTCAAGCGTGTGTCTTCGCCCAATCCCGATACCAATCAAGGCACTCCGCATTCGCCACCGACGCGCTGGTCTTCACATTCAACCCGCAAAGAATCTGCTTGACAGCTCCTTCTACCCTAGACGATTATTAGCCATCTTTCTTTATGAAACAAAATCAAGAAACTCACTTCTTCCCATTCGTCGTAATCGGAATCTCCGGACACGCCTCAATAATCCCCGGCACGTGTCTCGCACTCAGCCCCTTCCTCACCGCCGCCTTTATCCTCTCTACTAACTTCCCATCACACTCCTTCCCCTCCGCCATCTTCAAAAATAGCACCACGGTCTCATCAGCATCCTCTTCCCGCCGTCGCCCAATACACAACGCGTCCGCCACCTCATCCGCGAAATGCTCAAGAAGCACGTTATAGATCTCCGCGCTTCCAAAACGCACGCCAGCGGGCTTGAGGATCCCATCGCTCCGGCCCAGCATGAAAATGCCGCCAGTCTTGGGGTTGAACCGCACGAAGTCGCCATGGTGCCACACGCTTTTTTCTGGGAAAGCCTCGAAGTAGCTGGAGCGGTACTTCGCATCCCCAGTCGGGCCCCAGAACGCGACGGGCTGGCAGGGAAATGGTTTGGTGCAGACGAGATCGCCTGCCTCGCCGGTGGCCGTGATATCTGCGCCTGTGTAGTCCCAGGCTGCGATCGCCATGCCGAGTCCCGAGACTTGGATCTCGCCGATGTGCACGGGGTTGAGCGGAGAGGGCGCGCCGAAGAGGGAGATTATGTCTGTGCCGCCGGTTATGCTGCCGAGGTTTATGGTGGAGGGGAAAGCGGAGTAGATGTAGGAGAAGGTGGAGGGGGCGAGGGGGGAGCCGGTGCTGTAGATGGCTTTGAGCGTCTTCAGTGACAGTATTTTCGTTGGTGCTAGGGCTTTCTGCTCCAGCACGGAGAGGTACTTCGCTGAGGTGCCAAAGTGCGTTATGCCAACTTCCTCGACGAGGAGCGGCATCGCGAGGTCGTTTGGTATTGAAGTCGAGGGATCGGAGGGTGAGATGGTGCGGAAGGGCGAGCCGTCGTAGAGGACGAGAGTCGCACCGCTTGCCAGCCCGGAAACGAGCCAGTGCCACATCATCCAGGTACAGGTCGTATAGTAGAAGAGGCGAGAGCCAGGGGTTATCGAGCAGTGGAGGAGATGCTCCTTTTTGTGTTGGAGCAGAGTACCGATGGCGCCATGGACGATGCATTTCGGTGCACCTGTTGTCCCGCTGCTGTAGAGAATGTAGACGGGGTGATCGGGGGGTAGTTGTTTGAAAGTGAGGGTCGATGGGGGAGCCTGGAGGCGTCTGTACGCGTCGTAGGTGTATGCTTTCCCGGATGTAATTTTTATCGAGTTCAGATCTGTCTCGACTGGTGCCACCGTCTGGAAGACGACTACAGCCTGGAGCGTTGGGAGGCCCGCAGCTATCTCAGCCACTTTAGGGAGGACAGGGTGACTACGGCCATTGTAGAATGCTGCGTTGTCCGTGAATAGCAGCATTGGCCCAATCTGCCGCAGTCTCTCAAGCACGGCGTGCACGCCTGTATCAGGGCTCACGGCTGTCCATATGCCTCCCAGCGACGTAGCTGCGAGCATTGCTACCAAAGCATTGGTGTGATTAGCAACGTATCCCGCCACTCGATCGCCCACTTTCAACCCTATGGCCAGCATCCCGGCCTGGCATTCTTTCACTTGTTCCCTTAGCTCTGCCCAGCTGACCGTCTCACGCGTGGTCTCCGTTGCTGCTATCACCGCAGGACTGTTCGGGTCGACATCGTGAGCGGGGAATAGCAGGTTCTCCGCGAAATTAAGCTCAGCTCCCGAGAAGAATGATGGCCGCGGGTACATAGGTAGGCTTTCATCGACAACCTATCACACCATCAGCAGCTGAGTCATAATTCATGTGTGTGTATACAGACCAAGGGCACTGGTGCTCAGACTGACCTCTGTATACAGTTTCGAAGCTCTCACGCCCGTGTACTGCCATACCTCGCCCCAGAAGCCCGCGATGTTGCTGATGCTCCATGCGTGGAGGTCTTCGTAGCTGTTCAATTGCAAGTTGTGCTTTTTGTTGACGGTAAGCAGGAAGTCCCACATGGGCGTTGATCTCGGAGACGGGTTCTTCCAGAGCTGCGTGCTGGGTTTCGATGTGCCATTGGTGAGGATAGCCATTGTTACGTGCTGTATGGAGGTTGTAAAGCCAGTAAATGGGGAGCAATAAGCATATCTTCAAGCCTGCCGTTGGTGTCGGTCTCCCTCCCAGGATTTTTGAGCTGCATGAATCCCAGCGTCGATCGTCGCAATCGGCCCCGCTCGGGAACTTTCGGACCTTGGTGGCGGGGCCGGGGGGTCTCCGATTTATTACCTTAGTCTTTGTTCAAGGGGTGTCGTGAGCTTTGACGGGCGAATTATGCATCGACTTCGGGCTGTCTTCGAATCATCTTGAGGATTTTACAGAAGCTTCTTCGATTACGGGCTGATTTGTGGTCCGGGGACTGTTTCAAGAATGCCGGACTCTTTCGGAGATGGGTGAGAAGCCACTTGCTGCATATGCCAAGTCAGATATCTTTAATGTCGGGATTCCAACATGAAGCGGAGTCAGATTATCGTCACCCTTTTTCAGATGTCTATGTAGTCATTGGATCCGAGCACCGATCTCCTGGGAAATAATCGGGGCATGGCGCCTGACTTGAGGGAAGATGATGTGAGTTTCCATTCTGACGACCATATCGAGGTGAAATCACCTCGTTTCGAGGACCTCACCCAATTATACCCCCGGGAAGCCTGAGTTTCAAATCTTCGGTCAATGCATACAAATTTACACGTTGTTTCAAGTGTGAATGTAACCCTAAGAGCTCTGCCGGCACCGAACTCATGACTGGGAAATGGTCACTGTCAACTGTGGAGAAGTGCAATGAAGCTAGCCCAGTATTTAAACAACAAGTCAACCTAATGTGACATGTGATAGAAGCCGCTTCACAAGCTTTGACATCGAGTCAACTGCTGGTTTCAAACTGGATTTGGTCATAAGCACGTGAGACTCACGTGATATGGGCTATCATTAATCATCTAACCCGCTCACACCTCTTATAAGACGTAGTCACTAGCCTATATCAACTCCTCCCTGGAGTGCCCTATCGATAGAATCAAAATGATTGAATGGGCAGACGGGATAGGTCAGGCAGGCGACTTCTATTTGGGGTATAGTCAGTACGCTAGCATTTCTACAAAACTCATCCCGAGGTCTTTTCAACCAGTTTCCAATGCAACAGCATATTTTACTTCGCCGACCTTCTTGCCAATCATGATCGCCCAGGCTGAGCTCAACGTCACCCGATCGATGGTTTTTCATATCGTGGCGCAGACGAGACGTCTAATAGGCCTGCAGCTGCAGGAGGCGTCTGCAGGAGGCGTCTGCAGGCAGACCTCAGCCTTCCGCACCCCTTCCTTTACAAGAGCAGAGGCACGAATCTCGACACTATTTTCCGGCCAGGCTGAATAGGAACAGATGCCGCCATTCCTTGTCCTGAGCAAGGCGCATTACCAAGAAAAGGCAACTTGATTAGCGAGGCGCAAGGCTGAATTCCGTTGTGATATGTTGCAACAGTTAAGTAGAAAAGTGAGGCTTGCGTGGTTGTGCCTTGTTCAGTACTTCATGCTACCTTCCCTTCCTGTCCATTAAACAAATCAGTGCGAACGTTTATGCTGTCATTCGAATATGGATCCATTGTCCGCATTTGCAGGTGTCGTCGGCCTATTAGATGTGGCTATCAGAGCGTCTACGAAGGCTTGGCATCTAACCGAGGAATGGCGTAACGCACCAGTGCGGATGCTAGACCTCTCGGAGGAGATTCAAACCGCAAGGGAAGTTTCCTCGCAGCTGCAAACAGCATGTGAAGCTATAGAGAACGATTCTGAGTCTCCCACTGGTCCATTTGTCGAGGCTATCGCTTCTCAAATGGAAGTTGCAAGAACAACTTGTAAGGATCTGGAGCTTATCCTGTCCTCGGTCATAGTGACCTCCACAACTTCTCGCCGTATATTTCGAAAAGAGAAGTGGATCCAAGCGAGGTCAAGAGTAGCCGATCTTCGAAGCCAGCTTGGGAAAGTTCGATCGAATATCATGCTGTTCCTGTGCATTCATTCAGCGTATGTGCTTTATGTTCGAATCATCTCCTCCACAATCTGACTTTTGTAGGCTCCGTGGAGTGCAACTGGAGTCTCTTCTTCGAAGCCAACATGAAGTTATTTTGAGTCGGCTCGAACAAAGGAGTGAGACCACCATTGCAATCTCTGGACCAATCATTGTCAACGACCCCAACACGGAATGGAAGAGGCAGAATAGTCCTGAAGACTCTGATATTGCGTTTCCACAGTCTGGAGGAAGTGTGGCCGGCTTCGCAGCTCGAAATCGAGTAATCTGCCAGAGCACCTGCTACTGCAAATGCCATCTGTCTCCGTATTATTACCGCTATCGTCTGACTGGATTTGGGCACGTCATCGGATCTGTTACAATGAAGTATTCGGCCGGCGGTTTTTTCACGCACGAGCCTTCTTGTCGGAGGGCAAAGTCTCGTTCCTTTGAGCTATCGTACTCATTCCCACCTTGGCTCTTCAATCTATCTGTCCTTACGATTATATCCATGTTTCAAGGACTTCCTACCGCCGGGCTTACCGTTCGACGTAGAATACCAAACAACGAGTGGGACCTCTCCCAAAGCGTGGTAGGACGTACCAAGAACGGAGACTCTATGGGAGTAAGGGCATTGCTTGAGACACACGAAGCGTTAGTACACGACTTGGACCTGCAGACCGGAAACACCGCCTTGCACTACGCCGTGTATATGGGTGATGTTGCTTGCATCAAGATCCTTCTCTCTGCAGGTGCAGATCCTTTCCTGGAGAATGACGACGGCCACTCGGCGATCGGTCGCGCAGAGCGCTGGATAACCGGTGGGTATCGAAGTCCATCGATTGGCCAGGAGATGAAAAGGCTATTGCCGTGGTCCAAATACCTCGACGACATGGACCTCCCACATCTGCACAGAGTCGTCACTGGAATGCGCCCTATCTCCCTACAAGACGAACTGAGAAAGGCGGCGAATCGCACGCAGATTAACGCTACGGACAATACCGGACGTACGCCTCTCCACTGGGCTGTGCATCAGCGTGATGCCGAGGCAATTCAGCAGCTCGTAGATGCTGGGGCGGACCCCAACATGAGAAGAACGGGTCATTCCGACGGCTCAACACCCCTCATGGATGCTTGTAGAGCAGACTCCCTCTCCTGTGTCAAAGTGCTCCTTGACGCCGGCGCGGATGTGAGTGGACGCCGGCGGATGGATGGCCAGCAACCTATACACTGTGCATCAGAATGGGGTAGCATCGACACCCTCGCTTTGGTGGTCTCCGCAGGAGCAAACGTCAACGACGCGGAAAACACCTGGAGGTCAGCTCCACTCGCAGCCGCAGCTCGAAGCGGTGTTGCAGAGAATATCGCTTTCTTGCTAGCTCATGGAGCGGACATCAACCACGCTGATCGGGATGGCGATACGGCGCTTACCGAGGCCATCTATAATAATTCCGTCGAATCCATTGAGGTTTTACTCGCGAGCGGCGCCAAATACAACGACGCCAACTCTACGGATGTGAATGGAAACGGGTTCACAATCCTGCACCAAGTAGCCTTGTATGGCGAAGCGAAGACGGCGAACGCCCTGGTAGCAGCTGGACTAGTAGGACTCAATCGAAACGCGAGAGACGCGAAGGGAAAGACGGCGCGGGAACTTTTGGATGAGCGGCCAGGGGTGTCAGACGAGTTCTTGCAGGCTTTTAATGCGCTTGCGAGGAGTATATCGAAGAATGTTGTCATTCCTAAAGACGTAATAGAGAAGGGTGACCGTGAAGCTGGGGCCACAGCCGTTCCCAGAAGCCGAGCGACGCTGTCTATGAGTGTCCTTTTCCGGATGTCGTCAACGATCTCTCGAGCTCGACTGTTGTTGACTCGAACCAGTCATTATCGACTCTACCTCGTGTGTTTTGCTATGGTGTTGGCGATTTTGTTTTTTATTCTGACTCACGTTGACTTGATACGAAGTGTATGTCGTCAATCGGAATTTCCCATAGGGCTTTGGTTTTGAATGACTGTTCAGGGGACAACACAATACCTGGTCATGAATATCCGTACACTCGTTTATTGATGCGTGAGCCTCATAGTATTCTCAACATTTTGAATGAGAGAAATTCGACATCTTCAACAACTAGTATGTAGTACAACCTTCAATATATCCTCCATGCATTTTGCCACCTTTGATTCTTTCGAGATCCGTTTACCGATTACTGCGGTCATGTTTGAGTCTGTGCTCTTCTTGACGTAGCGCTCAGGAGTCTCATCATCGTTTGAGCGATACAGAACCAAAGTTTCAGACGGCAATATGATATTTCAAGTAATTACAGTAAAACCCTCTAGTAATCATTTCAAGCAGTCAGTGAGTCTTGGCAGGACTAAAATTATGGCTTTTTCGAAAGTTTATACTGTTTCTTCGACACCACATCACTTCAAAGCCAAATCTTCACGAGCAACAACGATATCGAAACCTTTCAACCGCAAAGCTTCAACCTCACGGCACAAAAAACACCGCTCCAACTCCAAATCCTCAACTTGCCAACCAACATACCAACTTCAAACCCGCCCTCCCCAGTCTCTCGCACCAAACAACCACCATGTGCAAAGCAAGATACTTCCGCGTCTCAAACACTTCGGGAAATTGCCGCAATCATCGGCGCCACACTCACTGGGTGAAGATCACTCCCTGCACGAACGCAGACGTTCGAAGAGCCCTCGATTTCGACGACCACGACACACTCAAGTGCATACCCCTCCATAACGTTTCGAGCGTGATCCTGGATTTTCGATTCGACTTCAAATTTGACGAGGAAAATAAACTCAAGTGCTGCCCTAACTATCACTCCAGAGAGTTAGAGAAGAGCAAGCACAACATAAAGGGGTGCCATTCGTTGGTGCATAGATGTCCAAAGTGTGAGCGGAAAGTGAAGTGGATGGCTGGTGGAGAGGCGAAGAGCGAGGGAGGGAGTAGTGGCACTGGGAAAAGTGTCGGAGATAAAGCATCGCTCGCAAGTAGTGACTGACCCTGTCGCTGGCGCTGAAGATGAGGGTGAGGAGACGGCCGTGGAGTCGGATGCTACAGCTGTGAACTCTGATGATGCGGAGGCCTAAGGGGTCTGATGGAGAAGAGGCGTGTGAGCCGGTGAACTGGAATGTGGCGGATGCTATGTAAATTGATTGGGTGGTCTTGACTGGATTGCGGGATAGATTTCAGTTGATTAGGCTTTTATCTGTTTTCTATGGTTTGACTTATAGTTGGTGTAGTGAAGAGGATAGCAATCTACGAAGTATAATGAGCGTTGATTGATAGACTGGCAGGCGTAATCAAGTCTGTGTTCTCTCTCCTTCACATAGCGCTTAAGAGTCATCCCCATATCATCATCGTTTGAGCAAAATCGCATCACTTCAACCTGAAACGCGCACATTTGCAGTTATAGTGTGAGCAGTGTCTGTTCTTTTAAGCAGTCAGCGGGCCTTTGCAGGAGTATATAATATAACTTCTCGACGGTCAAATCCTTTTTTCACTACAAAACAACCTTAAACCCAGTCATCACAAACGAAAACAATATCTAAAGTCTCTAAGCTTGAAATATCATCTCCGCTATACACTAACGCTACTCCAACTGAAAAGTCCGCGAAATACGACACGATACCCGAACCCTTTCGAATCTACAACATCAGCTTCCGCCCACCATGTGCCGCGCAACCATCTTCGTCGTCGAAAACAAGCCCTGCCGAAAGAGCCACCACTCTGAATGGGTCCAAGTCGACCCTTGCGCCGACGAACAGATGCATGAGCTTCTCGGTCGCTCCACTCGCTTCTACATCCCCTTTAAGAAAGCAAGCTTCAGTATCACGGGTCGCAACATAACGGGGTCGTGTTGGGAATTCAGTTTCGATCAACAAGCTGCTCTGGAGCTGTGCTGCGAGTACAACGAGAGCGGGAGGTTAAAGCTGAAGCAGAGTAGACGCCCGAAAGGAGTTAGGGTGGAAGGCACTGTGGCAACAGGGTGGAAGACGTATGATCAATGTCCGTTGTGCAAGCCAACGCTGCCAGTTCACCTTCCGTAAAGAAAGCCTTTTGAAGGAGTGCGAGGCGTACAAAGATTCGCAGCTGGAGGAGACTAGGTATAGGAGGCCGCGGTATGAGACGATGGTATCTGGAGAGAGGTTATGTGTACGCAGGCCCGTCATTCAACCACCATGTGCCGCGCAAAGTACTACTGCGTTTGGGCTAGTGACGTCTGCAAGGACCCCTTCTCCCACGGCCACTTCGTCAGAATCGCTCCCTGCTCCAATGAAGAAGCCCGTGAGGCACTTGAAGCTAGACAAATCGAAGAAACCCGTGAGGCACTTGAAGCTGGAAAAGGAAAGCCCTTCTCGGTCCGCCTTGAAGATGTCCGGTTTGGCGAATACATGCGCTACAATTTCACCTTTCGAGAAGAGTCTGCTCTGAAGCGCTGTGTCGACTACAACAATGAGGAGCTGGAGAAGACTAGGTTCAAGGAGACTTGTTATAATGAAAGGGGGAGGAGTTGGGGGAGGAGTGTTCGTTTCTATTCACCTGCCCGCGTTGCGCTACAAAGGCAGAGTGGGAGGAGTAAAAGAAATCGGCGGCAAGAAAGCGGAAAGCAAAACGAAAGAGAACGCGGGAGGCTGTGAGAGATGCTGGTGCGGATGGCGATGAGGCTGGAGGCGAAGGGTCGGATGCGGCGGTGGACTCTGATACTACGGCGGTGGACCCCGATGCTACGTCTGTGGACTCGGATACTACGGCTGTGGACCCTGAGAATGCGGACATCCAAGATGTTTCGGCAACGAACGCAGAGATGAACGCGGAGACGAGGCTAGACACAGCTCCCGGGAGCAACGCAGAAAAAGCTCCAGAGACGAACCCAGCGACAGCTCCAGATACAACTCCAGAAACGAAGCCAGAATCGTAGACCACCAGTACCACAGCTACGCTACTTGACTCGGAGTAGAAGGAGACCGCTGCGGAGGGAGGAATCTACCCATTCTCGACTTGTAATGTGCATGAATCATTGTTTTGGGGCTTAGATTTCGTGTTGGCTCCCCTCTCTCCCTTATTTCTTTGCGCTTTCATTCTTTGGCTTGACTTCCAATTTGCATGTATAACTGTTCTGGGCTCTGGCTAGATACGTGTTAGATTTCTCCTTCTGTTACTGGTTTATTCTTGTATTCTTTGGCTTACGAGTGGCGTGCTTCGGATAACCCCAACTTGTCGTCAGCTGCGATGGTCGGTCTGACTTATATCCTGCTTGGCTCATAGTTTTGGATTTCATGCTACCTTTTCTCCTTCAGCCTTACTTGTATTTTTGTATGACTTGACCCGCGAGTGACGTGCTCTAGGATTCCCCAATCTATCGTCCGCTGCGATTTACAGTGCCTCGTCCTTGATTCATGTACACTGCTCTGCCACTGCTGGAGGTAGTCCGGCAAGCTCTCTAATCATTCCAATTCCCGGGTTCAAAAATAAAAAAACCGCATCAAGGAGCTCTAAGCAGCGGCAGCCAAGTGTTCATGGATCTGTGACTCGTTATCATAGGCATCTCCATAGAGACCAGCCATCACTCACTCCAGTCCCCCACTCCACCATTCTCAAACCACCTATTCCAGATCCAGTCACCTCATCACTTGCACACCCAGGCGCCCAAACACAGATGCAACCATTCCATTTTACCTCTCACCTATCCTTACGCTAAAGCCAACCCACACCCTTCCCAATGCCACTCACACTCCCCTAATCCCATCCCTCAACGATCCTTCTCCTTCAACTCATCCTCCGCCACCTTCAGCAAACCCTGAAAGTCCTTCTTCACCCACTCCCAATACACCCCCCACACCCTCACCCTCGCATCCTCCTGGCCGACCCCATCCGCCGCAAACCGCTTATTCAGCGCAATACTCACCTTCAGCACACCCTTCTGGCCCTCGGCCAGCTTCTCGACCTCCTGCTTAACCGCGTTCTCCTTTAGCTTCGTCGCGAGGACATTGCGGAAGTTCTCGGCGATGGCCTCGAGGCGCGCGAGAGTGGCGTCGGGCGCCAGTACGATGAGTTTGGTGAGCATGAGGTTGCAGAGGATGCGGATGTCGTGCTCGTCCGAGACGCCCGCGACGATGCGGTCGAAGCAGTCGGCGAGGTCGGTGGGGTTGAGGCGCGAGAAGGCGGTTTCGAGGAGCGCGTAGAGGGTTTCATAGGCGCTCTGTAGGATGTGTTAGTATTCAGCTGTATGGAGTGAGGTTGTGAAGGGGTAAGATGTACCTTTCGGATCTCGAGACCGTCGTCGACCTTGTGCTTGAACGGACCCATCTGGACTTCGCGGACAAGTTCTGGCTTGATTACTGTTTCTTTCATAGCGAGTGGGAGCAGCTGGTCTAATGCTGGGAGGATGATCTCGGGCTTGTTGTGCATGGCGGAGTTGAAGGTTGTGAGGGCCAAACGTCGGTTCTCTAGATCTGGCTCGCTGAGCATTTGCATGAGCATGGGTACGACAATGGGTCGAAGATAGTCATCGTAAGTCTCGTCGGTATCTGCTAGAGTGTAGCGTAGTGCAGATATGACCATGCCGCGAACACTTGATGTGCGATCGCTGAGGAAAGCCTATTTCGTGTTAGTTGGTTCCAAAGTGCGAAAGACAAATGAGGACTTTCCTGAAGCTGGGGCAGATACGTCTTCGGGTCGATGATGGCAAGACGACCAATGCACTCCGCGCCAATGGCCTTGTTGTCCTCGGTTAGAGAAGCTGCAACGAGGTTCTGCCAAAGAAGACCAGCGAATGGAATGATGGCGTTTCCAGTGCCTGTCTGTTGAAGGATCTCTTTGACAGAGTGCAGGAGCAGGTATTGCGGACTCGAAGGTTGGCCCATAGTCTGCAAAATGACAGGCAGGTACTTTTCAACGTTCCCGGCACCTGCACGACCAAGCGCAACGGCAGCTGCTAGTGGCACTTGATCCGACTTGACAGAGAAGTACTGGATGAAAAGTCCAGGTTCCAAGGGAGACTGGGGACCCAAACGGAGAGACGCTTCTCCAAGCACAGCCAATGCGAGGCACTTCCGCTTCTCGTCGGCAGCGGTCTGTAGCTCTTGAATGAAATCTTCAAGTCTCACGCCAACAGTCTTTCCACCATAGACGAGCAGAGTTCCAATGACTTTGCCGACGACCTCGGGGCTTCCTGCCACGCCGACATCTTTTAATAGTGATTGCATAAGAGCTTTTCCAGCACCCTGCTCGCCTACGGACTTGACAAGAGCGAGTAGAGCTTCAAGTGGGCTCCCGACGAGAGAGGTGATGACGACTGCACAGACAGCCTTGTTCAGATCGTCGTTGACAACGGCGCTCGCATCGTCTTTAACAAAAGTCGCTAATATCACAAGCGCGGGGCCAAGGAGATGTAGATCAGTATTAATCAAAAGCGGCAGCAAAAGGTCGACAATGCTCTTCTTCGTTTTCTTGTCGAGCTGTTTTCGTGCGTCAGGATTTTGCGCAAGGGTTCGCAGTGAGCTCAGACTAGCACCACGCAGGGATCGGCTTGCTTTCCGCAACTGAGCACCAAGTTCCAAGGCAACGCTTCGAACCCAAGTGGGTGCCAGCTCATTGTCTGCGTGGGTGAGGGAAAGAATTGTCTCGATAGCCCGCACTGACGCAAGTCGCGTGAGCTCATTCCGCAGTCGCTCCGCAAGCAAGTCTAATCCAGCTGTTCGCTTCTCAGGAGAGATCAAGCCTTTTGTCCCAGAGCTTCGGCCTAGGAGAAGACCCAATACGTGAATAGCTCGTTGCCGTACCTCGAGATCGGCATCGTTGGCAGCAATACGATTGACTAAGGCACTGTACAGCTGGTCCAGATACTGCTGATTCTGTTCTCCTGACTCATCGGATCGTGGAGGTGTGAGTGCCATGATCAGTTTCTCAGTGGCTGTCAGGGCCTCTATTGAGAGCTTGCTATACTTGTCCTGTGCACCGCTGATCAAAGCCGGTATGGTCTTGGACAAGTAAGGTTGGAGAGACTTCGATGCATGGGTGTCGGCGATGGCTCCAATGAGTTGCAGAGCCTGGACACGAAGTCCATGGGCAGCTGCAGAAGATGCTCCGCTTGATGAGGCAGATCCAGAAGCCTTTGCTGCATCAACTACGGGTGTAAAGATCTGGTCTAGATAATCTTGTAGGCCTCCTCGCTGAGTGATGACTATGTCCTTGAGGAGTACGATTGAGGCTTGTTTTGTCGCTGGGGGTCCGGTCTTGAGGAGTTGAGATACTCCGCGCACAATATCTGGACTCAGCTTGGCAAGACTAGCATACGGACCGGTTGTAGGTACCGCTGTAGGCCCTGAGTAGCCGTAGGACAGGGACGAATTTGCATGGGCATCAAACATGCTCGCATCGCTGCCACCTCGTCTCCGCTTACGGCTAGGAGGTGGACCCATCGCACCATTGTCTTCGCCCGACCCGAATGCGGAACCAGGGCCACTTCCCGTGTTTCGAACAAGACGTGAGAGGGTTGCAAGAACTTCTAGCCGAACGTTCTCTTCTCGCTCTCTAAAACGTGCAATCAGAGCAGGTGCAACCTTGTCATACAGAGTACCATCTTCAAGCAAGTCGCCGTTACTGCGGGTCGCAATGATTGTGTATAGAACCTTGGCGGCGCATCGGCGGACCTTCCAGCTGGCGTCGTCTTCATCGTCAAATCCACCTTCTTCCTCGAAGTCTTCGTCTGAGAGTGCATCCTCATTGTCCTCCTCGGCATCCATGTCATCGTCGTCGTCATCCTGGGCGAGATTTGGATCGTACTTGAGGAATCGTGACGCGGAGGTAATGCATTCATCTGTGTATAAACGCATGTCGTTGGAGCAGGAAGCAAGGAAACCCTCAATTGCTACAAGCGCAGCCTCTCGAACTTCGTCAACCTCAGGGTCCCTATCGCCTTCATCATCAGATGTGTCCATCTCTTCTTCTAGCTCTTCTGCGCTTAAAGCACTAAGGACGAACGGAGCGAGAGTCTTCAAGTAGGGACCAAACTTCCTAGGAATCGATCTAGCCATTGAACCGAGGATAGTGATGTAGAGCTTTCGCTTGCTCCGAGTCAAATGTGAGTCTCGCAAATATTCAATCAGACGTGAGATGAAGTTGCTTAGCAGGGTATCCGAGAAGTAGCTCGCGAGGGTTGATATAGCAATAACAGACTTTTTCTTCAAAACAGAGCCGGCACGGTCATTCTCCAGTATTTCCAGGGTGATCTTCTGTAGGGCGTTGACCTCTGCATCCTGGAGCATGGGCCCGAAGCAACGGGCAACTTCAGTGAGCACATCGATCGCGTTGCTGTCGGTCCCGGTTTCTAGATCCACTTGCAACATGCCCTTGGGTGGGGAGCTCAGGTGCTTCTGCGACGTGTGTAACACATTGTATCCCACCAGACGCGGTATCAAGACCTTGCTGATGGCTGTATAGGCATCCAGCACCGACTTCGCACGAGGAACACCAGGCACCGGTCTTGGCAGCGAAACCACAACCTCTCGCAGGGCGAGCGCGGGAATCGAGTTGTCCACAGTATTATCCGTCTGGAGGTTTGACAGCTTCTCGATCATGGGGCACAGGATAGTCTCGGGGACCTTGTTGACGAAGGGGCCCAGGCACTTGATGGCCATGTTCTGAACCTCACCGTTGGTATCGTTGAGGGTATTGAGCAGCCCGTCCACAGTCTTTGCACTCGTAGTATAGTCGTGGTCGAGGAACTTGGCGTGGGCGGCGAGGAGGATGCCCTGAAGGTCGTTCAAGGCCATAAAGCGGAAGTCTGGGTCCTCATCGTGCAATTTTGGGAGGAGATGGGCCACGTTGTGGGAGGTCGGGTTAACCGGTACGCTGGACGCCGCCATAGCGATTAGACACACCCAGCGGAGGAGCTCGCGGTCGGGATAGTGCAGGTAGCTAGATGGTGGTGGTGACAGCGCCGCCGGAGGTGTCTTGGTGGGGTGGTTGTGGGGTCAAATTGCGGGCGAGGTTGGTGAGAAAAGAAGGGGTGGTGAGAGGGCGAAGAGAGGCGGCAGCTTTGCGACTCGGCAGGCTGCACGCTGTGCCTTGGAAGAGTGGAATTCGGGCGAGGTGAATCGAAGAACCAGACCTGCTGCCTGCCGTGATATTGGCGTGCCAGCGCGAACGTGAGGCATCGAGAGAGCATGGACCAACTTCTATTCTACGGCAGACTACGCAGCTCTTGTAGCTCTTCTGCGGTCATGCCATCCTCATCCGCATTGCTTCCGTCGGCCCAGCCCCCGCGACCCTCTTCCTCACTCTCTACTCTCCGCCGCGCCATCTCGCTCCTCAATTGCGCCCATCAGAGCCAATTGGCCCTCTTGCAGCTTCGCCATGGTTCTTGTACGGCCCGCCGCCTTCAGGGCGCCGCTCGCACGCTTCGCTCGCCCGGCGACAAGGGCTTCCCCGTGGCAGCAGTCGTTTCAGCGCACAGCCCGACGAGGATACGCCTCTGCCAGTGATGTGGCCGGTGATGTGGCTAAGAAGGCGTCAAGCGACTTGCCATGGTAGGATTCTTTCACTTGAGGATATAAGCCTGCGCCGACGTGATGTCTGCCGGGTTGCCGGGTAGCCCTCGATGGGCACAGCAACACGCCAGTTTGGAATCATTGCTGATGCCGTTTGTTTGTACAGGCTAGCAGTCGGCGTCGTCATCACCGTACCCTCCGTTTACTACATCCTCAGCTCGATCGAAACGGGAGGTCACCACGCCGAAGGCCACGGCGAGGAGCATCACGCCGAAGGGGAGAAGGAAGACGAGTCTGAATCCAAGGACGAACCAGAGGTCAAGGAAGCGGAGGGCAAATCGGAGGGTTCCGAAGACAAGGCAGAGACCAAGGACTCCGAGGAGAAGGAAGAACCCAAGGACTCTGGCGACGAGAAGCCTGCTGACGACAAGAAAGAAGACAAGGTCAGTGGTGAAACTTGAAGCATTGATTTACCGTACAAACAATTCTCGTCATCTGTTTATGTACAGTTGCTGGCCACTCATTGGGCTTTTGATACATGTTGCAATTAGTCATAGCACTTGCTTTACGCGTCCTCGTCCTTGGAATTGCATTGCAGCAATTTAAACTGCAGCCCATAAGCCCACAAGTACCCCCAACGAGTATAACTAATTCAGGATAGCCCGACGCCCAAAAGGAACCCGTGAAGGGTGGCACATCCGGCAAGCAAGAAGGCATCAGCAACGCCGATACACACCATTCTACAGACACCCACGATGGTTCAAAGAGCACCAAGGGAGAGGGCGTAGCAGAGACCGCTAAGCTAAAGGGCACCGTTCAAGCTGATAGGCCGGGTGTAGGTTCATCAGTTTCGCTACTCTGGTGCAGAAAGCTAACTTGAGGCAGGCTGAGAGCGAGCAGAAAGGCAAGGCGAACCAGGACAAGAGCAAGTAGTTGGTCACACTGCATTCCATAAGACTTCGAGTTCAGCGTGTCAATATGGCAGCAAGAAGCAGTCCATCCAGCTGTGGTCTGCCCTGTACAATGAATGGATAAAAGTAATCCGCATGTTATATATATTGAGCTCCTTAATCTGCGTCTACCCCTCCACACCACGAAATAGATGACATTGCCTCATCACATGTCTACCACGAGGTCTACGCTCTGTCACCCCCCGATGTCTAGAAACATGTCAGCACCTGAGAAACCGCATGTCGACTATTCAGATTCATGATTGGAGTACATCGCTGCGGCAAGAGAACCAATGCCACGATGTCGACGTACTGAATTCTTCGTCGTTTCCACCTGCTGCACCAACCACAACCACGTCCAACAGCTGTGGTACGAGCATAACGTGAACTGGCGGGTTCCTGCTGCCACCAACACGCTGGTACCGCCACAATGCGGTCTTCATGGCGGCCAAGATGGACAAGCTCTTATACATACCCAAGGGCTGAGATAGGGCTCTGTCGCTGCTAACCGCATGCGGGTAGCCGGCGTCTACGGGCTGCACCGGGCGAATCGAGGGGTTGCAGACCCCGGATCCAACTCGTCGCCACATCGCTGCGTGTTTCAAGCGTCGGCTCTGCGCAGGGGAACGCAGCGTTCTGGTGGTGCAGCAAGTGCCTGGTTCCTGGCCTCGTTCTTAAGCGCCCGTTGGCCGCCAGCCGGGTCGTCAAGGTGCTGATAGCGCGCATTGGTGAGGCTGCGCCGCACGCGGGCGTCGTCACACAGCGTGCTCCGAAGTCACAGCAGCAAATCGACGCCCCCCACAGCCCCGAAGGCACACGCCCCTTGGCCCCTCAGAGGCCGCCGGAAAGCTCGGCCACGGCTGCCGCTGTGACGGGCGAGGGTCCATGCGGCGGGGGGCATCCCAGCCAACCACCACGCAGGCATGGCGACGACAAGACTGCTAGCCGTGGGCCATGCGAGGCCTTCTCCTCGTCTCCTCGTCTCCTGCGACCGAGCTGGCTTCTTCTTTACGTCCGCACTCCTCTCCTGACTGTTCGCATCTGCTGCCCCCCAAATCTTGTCGCTCGCCGGTTTCCTTAAGACGAAACAGAACTCCATCCCGTTGCATCCGAGCTGCAGATCTGCCCATGTCCATGCTTACTTAGCTTGTAAATTGGCGACAGACATCCTTTCAGCGCTGCATTGGCATTCTCGAGCTTTGCAAATTCCATTTCCAACCGTGAAGCGGGTTTTCTTCCGTTGCTGAACCTTCAACCCTCTCAGACGTCGCCGCAAATCACACACCGCCATGTATCCCGGACAGCCCCCACAGCAGAATCCCCGCCAAAATCGACCTCAGCAACCTCGACTCCAGCTACCAGACCGGCAGCACAAACGCTTTTCATGGCAGGCCTCGACCGAGGACGTATCGAAGCTGGGGAATGGCCACCGGGCTACAGGGTCCGTGGACAGCCAGTGGTCATACGAAGAGACTCCAGTCCACATGAGGCACCCGAGAGATCCCATTCAACGACTCGCACGCGAACCCGATATGAGCACCATAGCTCAATCACCAGTCACGCCCATAGACACACGACCTCAATCTATCTTCAATGCACAGATACCTCAGACAACGCAAGCACCGGCATATTCTGCGACCGAATATCCCCCCGAGAAGTCTGGCTCGGCTTTCCAGGGACCTCCTCCACCACAGGCACCTCATCCAGCATCTCATCCACCACAATCGCCCGTAAGCCCACTGCCAGTTGGGTATCCCCAAGAGAAGCCCTCTTCTCCCTACAACGTCCCGCCTCCTTCGCAAACACATCCGGCAATGTACGCACCAATTGTCGAATCTAGAACACCCGTATCGCCGCTCCCCCAGCACCAACGAGCATCTCAGTACGCACCTGCCGCTGAAGCCAGAACACCCGTATCACCCTACCGCCAAAGCATGCCTCGCCAGAGCATGCCCTTCATGCTCACTCCGATCCAAATTCCCTCCTACACTCGCCAACGCACCCCCAACCAAACCCCCATCACGCCCTCCCGCATCCCGGACCTCCCCACCAACACCAAGACCCCTATCACCCCCCACTCCCCCGCCCCCTTCAACTCCCACACCCCAGTCTCCCCACCTCACTCTCCCGGTGCCCTCCCGCTCAAGAAGCCAATCGATTTCGACCTTCCCTCACCCACCTTCATGAACCGCCAGCGCCCACTCTCCGCCCACAACGACACCCCTTACTCCCCCACCTCCGCCGTCTCAGCGCACATTCCTGTATTCTCGCCCAACGCGCCGACAGGGCCCAACGGGCTGGAGCTAGAGCGGCATCAACCGGGGCAGATCGCGCACCCGAATATGGATTTGAGTGCGCGAGGGGAATCGCATGAGTGGAAGCATGGACTTTGCGAGTGCGGTGGGGATGTGGGGACGTGTATGACGGGGCTGTTTTGCCCGTGCGTGCTTTATGGACGGACGGCGTATCGGCTGAGTCAGAGGAGTCAGAAGAAGGACCCGACGGAGCTGCTGGGGTACAGTGCGTTTAATGGGCAGTGTGGGGTTATGGCGAGTGCGTGTGGGATGTGGTGTAAGTGCCCCCTCCTTCAAAACACTAGCCCTGAGTACTGGAGTGAGGAGATGCTAATTGAAATATAGGCTTGTTCCCGCTAGTCCAAAGAACACGCCTCAGGCATCTCTATAAACTCACCGGCTCCCTCTTCTCCGACATCGGAAAGGCGTGCTGTTGCTGCTGTTGTGTGGCTATCCAGAACGAGAGGGAGATCAGGGATCGAGAGGAGAGTTCGAGACGGTGGGCCGGGCCGGCGAATACGGAGACGTATACTGCGCCCGGGCAGATGGTGTACGCGCCGCCGCCGAGGGGGTAAGGCCCTCAAACCCGCTTTCGGATTAGAGCATTGGTGAAGGAAGAAAAGAGTACGATTAAATGTGAACGAGATGGGGAGGAAGAGAGAGATGTTACTGCTTGTTGATACCCACTTTCTTATCTACTTTCTGATGCTTTTGTTACTGTAACGACTTTATGTATCATGAGCGGTCTTCCTGATTTGTTTTGTTAGATGAAACGTGGCAGCGTAGTGTAGTGATTATTTTTGCAATGTCCATACCCCTCTTCGTTCGTCTTCAAACCCTTGTATGCTAAGGATCATAGTCTTGCATCAACTTCGAGCATCATGACGTTTCCTACCAGTGACGGTTCCCACCTTCAGCAAAATGTCATTTACTATGCTAGGGATCAGCACTCTCTGTATCATCTATCTACCAGCACCCCGTAACGGTCACCATTATCATTACACTGTAAAGCACCCCTCTTCCCCCCCGCCCCATCTCGCGGTGTTCGTTCTGATTCGCACTCCCCATGAAATACATAGCCAACACTATCGTCCCTTTCTGAATCCACACCGACGCCAACGTGCATCCTCGTGTCTTCTGTTGAAAGAACAAGCCACAAATTCCTCCGACTCCATAGCTAGATCACATTTTTCATTATGACCCCACCAACTCCATCGGCCATTCTCGCAACCTTGTTGAAAGAACAAACCACAGCCTCCTCCTCCTCCATGGATATCGGGAGTATCTGGTTTGACCCCCCACCAACACCATGTACACCGATCCTGCTGGTTGTTGATCAAACTACCAACGACCCTTTCCAACCATAAGTAAGCACTGAAGTGGCTTTTGATCTCCCACCGACCCCATGGAACTTTGCCCGAGACGTTGTTGATCAAACCACCACCGAATCCCCTCCCTCCGAGTCCAAGCGTTGAACGAGTCAAGCAATTGGAACCCTCCAAAGACTCCATAACACTTGTGTGTTTTGTAGTTTTGATGCAGCTAGCCAACACGCCCTCTGACTCCATGAATGTATTTCGTGAGAGTGTTTTGATCTGCCACCCGACTCCATGTTGCCTCCATATCGAGGTACCTGATCTCCCACCCACATCGTCCTCCTGCTCCAATGTTGCCAACCATCCTGCAAGCTGATCTCCCACCCAACAACCTCATACAGCCGAAAGTTGTACATTGTTGATCAAACCACCCACACCGCCCTCTCCAACCATCAGCGAATAGCGACATCGATGCTGATCTGCCCAACCACTCCCTGGACCAGTCGGTCGGCAAAGTTCTGACACAACGAGCCCAACACCGCCTCTGGCTTCATACGCCGATGGACGGAGTTGAGTTCACAGACTCCATGAGGTGACTTTGGTGGAGATTTTGATGCAACGAGCGAACGCCCCTCTGACTCCATGAATGTGTTTCGTGAGAGTGTTTTTGATCTCCCACCCCGACTACTCCATGGGTGTGATGGTCCTTCGTTTTTGATCCACCCAGCCAGACTCCCAATCTCCTATGAGAAGGAAAGTCTTGAGAGGATGGGGAGAACGGGGTTTTATAGGAGAAAAAGAAGAAAGGGTTAGTCAGCACACGCGTGACAACTGTTGGACCACATGGCAAGTTCATGTTCCACAGATTACGGGAAGAAGATCGGGAAACATCGGAATGATCATATCATGCACACGCACGCTTCGGAACTATACGCCTGCCAACATGGCTACACTATTTAATCGCCCCCTCCCACACCCCATCCCTCTCTACCCCTACTCCACCCCCTCCTCCTCCCTCTTCTCCATCCACTCCCTCTCCACCGCCCTCACCCTCTCCACCCCCTTTGCACTCCCCTCCAGCTCCTCAAATTCCACCCACCTTCTGAACACCACCGCCGCCCTCCGCTTCTTCACCCTCCCCTTCACCATCCGTTCAAACAGCCCCCTCACATTCTCCTTCTCCCCATGCGCCCGCTCCAACTCCACATACACATCCCACGTGTCCCACTTGCGCGGCTGCGCCGCCACCAACCCCTCAAAAATCGTGCGGCCGCGCTCCGCGTCCCCGTTCGGCGATTTATACTCTAGCGCCGCGAATTTAGTCGTGAGATGGCGGTGGAGGTTAGCGGGGACGGACTGCGTGGCGCGCTGGAGGAGGGCGCGGGCGCGCGTGGGCGAGGACGGGACGAGGGTGGTCATGAGGAAGGTGGCGTAGGAGAGCCAGAGGGCAGGGTCACGGGTGAACGTTTTGTTTTTGAGCATGGTTTGGTAGAGGGAGTCTGCTTTCTGGGGGTTTATTAGCTTCTCACTCACAAGCACAAGAGGAAGATAGGTAGGGGAGTGGGGGGAGGGTGCTTACATCGAGCTTGCCAGACAATATATAGATCTTGATGAGGCGATCGTGCATCTCCCGCGCGTTGTTGTACTGGCACGCTTCCTTGAACACCTCGTCGATGGCGTCGTCGCTGCTGAAGTCGTTCTCGAGATGGAGCAGCGCGGTCCAGACGTCTAGCTTCGCGGTCTCTTCGCGGGGGAAGATGGAGGAGAGAGCTCGGCGAGCGATTTGGCGGGCTTTCTCGACTTCGTTGAGTTCGCGCTGGAAGACCATGTAGCGGACCCAGAGCTCGGCTGAGTTTGGCTGGCCCAGTAGCAGGCGTTCGAAGTCAGCGACCGATTGAGGGCCGTTCTTGTCAAGGTCTCCTGTTCGGTCGACTTTGATCTCTGGTTTGCGGTGCCTTTTCTTCTTCTTCGCGGCACCATTGTCGGAGTCGGAGTCTGATCCAGCGGCGCCGTTGTCAAAGCCGAGGTCGGTACCGTTCCAGTCGAAGCCGGAGGTGCTCAGGCCAGAGACGGCCTTTTCGGACAGTTTTTCGTCGATGTCCATTTCATCAGCGGCGTTGGCCTCCTCGTCTGACACGTCGTGGACGTCTCTCACGTCGGCATCATCTTCTAAGGCTTGGCCTTCTGAGTCGGCGTCTGAAACTCCCTCCATGAGCTCCACGCCACCGACGTCTCCGTCCGAGTCGCTCTCCTCAGCGTCCTCTGAGCTGCTCTTGAAGTAAGAGTACTTCAGGCCGAAATTGATTCTTCGCAATTTTGGGTCAACCTTCAAGATCTTGGCCTTGACCACATCCCCCTCTTTATACAAAGCTTTGAGATCCTCAACTTTCTCGTCCGCAATTTCGCTGCGATGACACAGACCACTGACGTTGTTCGAATTATCGACAACAATGAAGACACCGAAGTCCTGAACTTTCCGAACTTTACCTGTGACGATGTCTCCCTTCTTCAGATCGTTGAACTCGACAGGAGGGACGTAGTCGTCCACCAAGACAGAGGCTTTCAAACTCAATGAGATTTGCTTTTTCTTGGTGTCAATAGAGGTGATTCTGCCAGTGACTAGCTGATCCACCTCGAATGAGCTCTTCCAATCCTTGATATAGGCATCGGAAAGATCAGAGACAGTGGCATACCCGATGATGTTGAGACCTAAGAAGACAAATAGTCCACTGTCGGCGACACTCTTCACAAACCCTCGTATAACTTGGTTGACTTCAAGCTGAGAGAATTCTGTGATTTGTGGATCTTTGACAGGCAAGGAAGAACTGAGGACGTTTGAAGGCCTTGTGGAGAGCACGACCTTCTTGTTCGGTACATCTACGTTGACAATGCAGACTCGAATGATGTCTCCCCTCGTATGAACGGTTGGATTTGCCTGAGAATAGTCGTCGACGAGCTCGGTAAGGAAGATACGGCCCGCAATGTGGTCGTTGATTTGAACGATAACAGAAGACTCTGTCACTTTTAGGACAAGTCCTCCGACCACCATTCCCTTCTTGAGGTCTTTGTACGTAAGTTTGTTTTGGGATGAGCCGGCGGTCAGATCTAGTCGGTTGGCTGCAACATCGACAGCTTTGACAGAGACCTGGAGAGCTGTGCCAATCGGGAAGTTCTTTTCGACATCTGCAAGCAACGAAACATCATCAGAGAGATCTAGGAAATCGATTCTGCCTCGCACGACGGGTGCCAAGTTGACCCACAGGTAGCTTTCTCCGATGTGGTTGACGAATGCTGTCCACGTAGATCCGACGGTTACATCTTTCAATGTAGGGATCTCGTCTACCGAGGCCAATTTTGGAATCTTCTTCGCGCTGAGCTCGTAGACTGGATTTCTCCCTTGCCGATGACTAATTGGCAAGAACCTGTGGTTTTTCGCGTCGTGGAATCCAATTATCCTCACCTGAAGGATCTCGTTGGCATGGAACTGGCGAAGTGGGTGCTGTTTATTTTGTATTTCGTCCCAAGTATCGAACGCCTCGGTGCAATATATCCTACCATGAATATTCTCAGAGACTTGAACGTTCACTTGCGTGCTCTTCACTGATTTGACGCGAACTGAAATGGTCTTTCCAAACTGCAAATCTGTAACCGCCTTGATGGAGGAGTCTACAGCCTCCACAATTTTCAGCTCTTCCTTGACAGGCTTCGGGGGAACAGCCTCGGCTAAATCGTCCTTACTCTTCATGGTGAGCAGAAATCGTCTGTTGCTCTCGTCGATGTCAAGTATTCGGGCTGTGATGGACTGGTATTGACGAAGACCGAATTCCGGTAGCTGTGCCATCTCGCTGGTCAGTTGAGACTTGAGCAACAAGCCAACAATCCCACCAGCGAATTCGACGAAGATTCTTCCTGCTTCGATCGACCGTACAAAACCATGAGCCTTTTGACCTTTTATGACGTCTTCAAACCGGGTGATTAGCTTTTTGGCTTTCGCGTCCTTGACAAGGCTAGGCTTATTTGTGAGGCCGACAATTGGCTTCTTGTCGTTTTTCATCAGAACCACCAAGTCTCGCAAAGGACGGCCGACCTCTACACGCTCTAGTGTCGATTTGTTTCTCTTCTCAGAGCCGTCTGAAAGCTGCGCGAGCCTGATGATGCCCCTGATTCCGTCTCCAAGGTCAACAGTGACCGAATCCGCTGACTTTTCCTTGACATTCCCAGTAACAAGATCTCCAGGCGAGAAATTATTCATAGCAGTCTGCCGCTCAAGACCGGCGGTTTCCGGATCTTTGCAAGAAACTACTAGCTTATGGTCTTCGCCGTTCAGATCATTCAAGAGAACTCGAACGTCCACGACCTGTCCAACCCTGAAGTGGATGGTAGGGTCGTCGATGTAGGCTTCGCTCATTTCTGATATGGGCAACCAGGCTTTTATTTGGCCGTAGAATTGGACAACAGCTCCAGAACTTATGACTCGTGTCAGTGTACCAGGAGATTTCATGCCAACCGTAATTTTGTCGTAGTCCGTCCATGGCCGTGTTTCGGAGTTGACCAGTGATTTCTTCAGAGTGAGCCGAATTTTTCGTCTGCTGAGGTCGACGGCAAGAACTCTTGCTGTAACTGATACACCCTCCCTGAACTTCCGATCGGGGTGTTGCAAGTGAACGTCAGCAAGGTGCATTTCCGGTACGACCCCTGTTATCCCTTCCGCAAGGTTAACAATAACAGCCGATCGTCCTGCTCCGGTGGCAATTAATTTCTCGACTTTGCCCTTGACGACTTGGCCGACCTGCACATCTTCGTGGCGAAAGAATGGCTGATCCAGGACGCTCTTTTCTAGAGAGACCACATAAAGCCCATCCATAGGGTTATAACCAATGACGCGAGCACGATGTTTCGACTCAAGTTTATAAGGACCCGAAGACTCGGCCAAAGACTCGATTTTTTCGTTACTGATCCTTGATATGTGAGCAAAGCCCCGAAGACCCTTAACGCCAAGGTCTAGGAACAGGCCGGTAGTAGGCTCGACTTTGGTCACTCTGGCCTCTTCAACAATAGAAGATATCTGAAGAGCATCCAACGGGTCCTTGAGATCTTTCAACTCCGTGCGAGAGGCCAATGCGATGACATGATCTAGCAAGGACACACCAACTTTCCTGGGCTCGCTATCCGGAAATGTGCATATGACTCTGGCCCGATATTTAGACCCAATCTTGTACTTGTCAGAGATATTATCCTTGCTCACAGCTGCGCCAGATTGGAACAGGTCCGCAGTGGCATCTAAAAGGCCAATCAATTTTCCGGTAACTCCTCCAGACGATGTGTCGGTAATGAGCATTTCGACGGCTGTTCCGGGTAGGAATAGATCGATACTAGGGGCCTGTCCTAGGAAGGCAAATTTTTTAGGGTTAGCGGCTTTTTCGTGATCTGCAGACAATTTGATGATTCTGCTGTCGGAAGTGAGGCCAGTAACCAAGCACAGAAAGACAGCACCCTCCTGTACTAGAGAATGGTCTATTTTTGAACCCAGCTCTTTTGACGACATGAATCCTTTGACGGTCTGGTCTTCGAACCCCATATCCATGACCAGTCCATGCTCTTCATTGCTAAGCACGGACGCCTGTATCATGCTGTTTTTAACGATGTCGGACTTCGAGATGCCTCGGTTGACTAGCGTGGGATTGGTGGAAAGCTCTATTCGTTTCTTGCTTCTGGCAATCCCCCTCTTGTTTTGCTCCCTCTCAGTTGCCGTGACGTATGCTCGCAAGTATTGTCCAACGTGAAACAGCGCCTGCAGATCAATGCCGTCTTCTTTATCAGTGCCAGCGACATCCTCGTCCTCTTCGTCATTTTCCAGGAGCTGCTCTATTCTGCTAGTAAACTTGTCGGATATAGCGGTGAGGGGAATGAAGCCAGAGAGATTATTCGGGAGCGCGAGAACAACATCTCGAGAAGTGATCTGTGTGACCTGTCCAAGGACCATAGATCCGATAACGAGTTTCTGCTACTGGTCAGTGGTGTTCATGTCGTTTGCGCAAACTTCTCACTTTGTAGCTCAGACCCTCAATTTTCAACTGAGGCTCTTCCGGCAACTGAGCGTTCGCCTTCTTATCCGCCTTCGATTTCTTGTGTTTCTTTCCCTTCCGCACCTCCGTTTTTGGCTCCCCATCATCTTCGTCGTCGCCGTCCTGGCCTTTTGTGGTCCTTTTCTTTCCAGACTGCTCAAAGAGTACGTCCTGGGTAGCCTCGATCTGAATCTGCTTGTGCTCCAAGGGAGTAAGAACACTAGCGCCACCTCGGGGGAAGGATGTCTCCTCGCTTTTCAAGATTGTGGTCTTCGGCAGGTTTCGTACGTCCGACGAGGGCTTCGCTTTGCTTTCGTCGGCGGTAGATTCGACTTTACGTTGTCGCTTTGAAGCTCGATTATCGGACGAGTGCTTTAGCTTCTTGGCCTCGGAGCTTTCGCTATCTGCGCCTCGTTTTAAGGGCGCCATCTTGGGAACACTGGTGCTGCTTGAGCTTCGAGAAAAAAGTTTCGATACAGAAAAAATGGGGCGGGGTCGGAGTTTTTCCGGTCCGTGCATATGGTCCGTGCATATGGTGCGCTTCCACGCGGGACATGAAATATGTGGCACTCTACACGGGCGTGTGTGCGTGTATACCTCTGCTTGGGGTGCTTTAATGAATTTTCAGAAATCTGAATAGGGTACAAACTTTTCACTCTAGGCCGTGGGAACGCTCGTTGAAGTACTTCAAGCAGTGGTAGAAAAGCGTGCTTGGTGAGGGCTAACGTAAAGTGGTAGTCTATAACTCCGTGGTCCTAATTTTAAACTTCCTATCTTTATGGTATTCAATCACTATTTCTGTGCTTGCGTACTCTTATTGCGCACCGCTTGAGGTCCTCCAGTATGCTATTGTTATTCATTAAATACCGGTTTTGGCAAATCTGATAGGTCTCCGGACCACCTCAAACGGTGTTGAACGGCTTGAGAAAGGAGTCGCCTAGGTATTCTAATTCACACTCAAACTCTGGTTCAGACTTCAGTTTCTCATTTCGAGATGCGTGTAATTTGGTGCAGCTAATGGTAACGCTTCATACGCCGCGGGTGAATCTTCGGAGGCTTGATGTGCCACTTTCTGCATGCCACTTAAAGCTCGACCACTTTGCGCGTCGTTTCTCGCGCGTTAGTCCCGTGCACCGCGTTGACCACCAGCCTTCTCCACGCCCATCCCCACCTCCACTCTCCTTCTCACAATACCTCTTCCTACCGTCAATTGATCCCCTTGACCTCAATGGAGAATACAGACCCCATATCTATGTCAGACGACCGTCAGAATGGCCTCCCGGAGCCAATATCAAATATGCCTCCCTCATCGCCACTCGGCCCGCCGTCGAGTACGGGCAGCAGGAAACTAAAGAAACCACCCCCAATCACGCCGAAACGATTCACCCGCTTCTTTACGCCGCGTTCTTCGGTCCATGGGTCCTCTCGATTCTCCTCGCTGAGCAGATCTGGACGCCAACTTCAAGATATTACACGCACTGTCAACCGTCGCAACAATGTTCACAACCAGACTCCCAGGAAGACTGTCAACTTTGCCGACCTCCCCACCCCACCCAACGACCACATAGTCACACCTCAGAGGGATAGCAGAAAGCGAAAGTTGTCGTACCTTTCACCCGAAAGCTCGCCGATACAGAGCTCGCCAATACAATCAAGCCCATCGAAACGCGTCCGAACTGTCTCTCATCAGTTCACCATACTAGAGGACATAGAAGCAGAGCTGGAAACACAAGCTCCATTTCTTGAAGAAGATGACCGTCCTCGACCACAGCCAATTAGGCGGTCAAGGGCCCTCGGAAGCACTGCTCGGATCCTACAGAGATCATTTGGTGGTGCCGCCACTATCGGACGGGGCGTTCTCCAGGACAACTGCACTCGCTGGCAAGATCATACTGCCAACTTCTCCACCAGTCCGACAGACCTGCTACGTTTACCCAATAGTGCGGTGCCCTTCTGTACTGCCTCTTGCAATAGTAAGTCTCCATCTCGCTCAAATTTTTTACCTTTTTGCACTGTAAAAGGATGCTCACATACTACCCTTAGCAAACCCATTCGTCGCGATCGGAGATGAGGACGGCTATGTTCATCTCATAGATACAGAAGAGTCTCACGCCTCGTTTTCCAAGCCTCACATATCTGTCCGTCTGCACAATAATGCAGTCATGGATCTAGCTTTTTCGTCGGATGACTTGCTTTTAGCTACAGCTTCGGGCGATCAAAGCGCCCAGATTATGGACGTTTGCACGCAGAAATGTGTGCACGTCCTAGCCAAACACACGTCGTCTGTCAAGCAAGTTTGCTTTCAACCTGGTGACGACAAGGTGATAGCTACTTCCGGTCGTGATGGCACAGTTCAGATTTGGGACTTGAGGTGTAGCGGCTCCTCCGACGTACTCACCTCCACGTACGACGACAACGCTCCCTTTGCAAGCACAATTCGCACCATTGCTGGGGCACACGCAAATAACGTGTTCGCCGGTGGTGCGAGCATGACATCAGGTGCCAAAAGTTTCAGGTATGTGCCGTGGATTCTTCGAGACTTTTTTCTAAATTACTCACTAATATCTAGGGACTCTGGCAAGAAAGAACCATCCTCTCGAGATATATCTGTCACCGCCTTGGCTTTTCTGCCTCGTGGCCGATCACACATGCTACTCACAGCCTCTGATGCATCTACCACCGTTAAGCTGTGGGATATACGGGGTCGGTACTCGCGACGAGGACCACCCACGCCCATTTCCGTAACGAAGGAACCCGAGTCGCACATTCGACACCGACGTTGTGCCATCAATTCCTTGACACTAAATACCGATGGCTCCAGATTTTATGTGTTAAGCAAAGACCACACGATCTACGCTTACTCCACTAGCCATTTGGTACTGGGACACGCACCGGAGTTCAATACCTCTGATTCAACGAGGCAAAGGTACATGAGCGCTGGAAAGGAGGGACTTGGTCCAATGTACGGTTTCAGGCACCCTGATCTGCAGGCTGGCAGTTTTTACGTCAAGACTTCCTTGCGCAAAGCTTCTGGGGATAAATCAGAGCTCCTGGCTGTTGGGAGCTCGAAAAAGTCACCCATTCTCTTTCCTACTGACGAGTCCTTCCTTCGACGGGAACCACAACATCAAGACGATGATTCGGACGAACTACCTCTGGCAAGATCGAGCTCACGTTCACCGTCTACGAGGCCAAGTTTGATGAGGACTTCTAGCGGAACAGTGTCCTCAACACGGGATACCATCCCGATATACCAACATGGTACGCCTCTTATCCGAGGGCATGAACATGAAGTCACAAACGTGGCGTGGACCACAGAAGGGTCTTTGGTCAGTGTTGGAGACGACTTCACCTCTCGATGCTGGCGGGAAGGACCTCGGGCACGAGAGTTGAGGCTGAGTGGAGAGTCGGGCGGCCAACGATGGGCGTCGGGGTGGGCCGATGTGGCTGGTGGCTTCGATGACGATGAGTAGTGTTTTCTCTAAATACCCATCATGCGTTTAGCGTTGCTGTAACCTGCAATAAGCAGCGGAAAGGCGTTTGGCTGGTTCGAGGGGGACGGAGTCCGATTGCGGCCAAGTTAATGTGGGTATACATGAATACACCTGCATTTATCATATCATTACATATTGTATTACAAGCGCCGTATTACCTGTTCCCGTATTGCTAAATCAGCAGGCTGTATTTCTTATTCTCTAGGACTTAGAGATGGGCTTGACCAAGTTTGTCGGCCCATCGCAAAGTAAGTTTCTTGCCTTGCCTTACCTAAGGACTCACACATTTTTCTAGGTCCCACCTCGAATGCGCATGGTCTTAGGAGAGCGTAGTCTTCGCATCCCAAGTTTCGGTCACACCGCCATCGCTGTCGCGTGCTGTGCGACTTCTAATAGAACCACCGAACGTCACCCAGGCCACCGCACCATCAAGGGCAAATCAACCCCTGCCAGCACCGGCTAAGGCAGATACGCCTCTCAGACCGCCCTGTCGCTTCAGGAGAGCTCAAAGGCAGCTCGATGCCCGAGCCCATCTCTCCCACCGTTCTTCCTCATCGACCAATCAGATCCACCGTCCCACGCTTTTCTTGGCATTCCCAGCCTTCTCAACTTGACCGCTTCTTGCCCTTCTACGTAGCCTTGCAGGCGCCTCACTCTCGACCGACGAATCATGAGCGACTTCATCGACTTCTACCAGGAAGATCCTGCCTTCTGGGAGCGGTTGCTGGCAGGGGGAGGAGGAGAGGGCGAAGTCCAGAGCGATGCATCCGCTGGAAGCGGGTAAGTGTTAAAAAAAAAGACAGGGGCTAACAAAGGGCAATAGACGTACGCCAGGGTGCACCTTGGCATATGGAGTGCACCATTCATATCGCCACGGCCTTGACCATTCTCCGGCAATAAATTCTGCTGCGGGGCAAGCGTGTAGTATCCGACGTGCGCATTTGGGCTCAACTACCACAGCCTTAGATGCGTCGCTAGGTTGTCCCAGCAGCTCACCCTCGTTTTGTCCCTGCCCGGACTGTGACCAGAGCATATATGGAAGTCTGTCCATGACACCCAATGCTCCTATTCCACCACTTCAGAGCTCTGACTATGTTACCGATGACTCTCACGGAGCCAACCAATCTTTGCGATCAACTTCCTTTTCAGATCCAGGAGTCAATCTCCAATATCCGTATCTGGGTTCGTCCCATACAGCCTTAGGTGCGTCGTCTAGGGATGCCAATGAAGCACGCTCGTTGTTGCATTTTCCAAGTTCTGGCCAAATCATGTACGGCAACTACTCTATGACGCCCCATGAGTCGATACCACCACTTCAGAGCTTGAACGATATTACCGATGGCCCCCCCGGAGATGTGTTGCCGTCTTCCAATGACCCAGAAGTGTCACACTTGAACGCCACCACCACGCCTCAAAGGAATATGACTCTCGGTGTTGACGCGGATTTCCAGTTCAAAAGCCAAGCTATACCCATCCATGAAAGACGGATCAAAGCGACCAAACATAAGTATAAGCGCCCCCTTCAAGTTCTCCCCCAAGCAATATTGCTAATAAAGTCAGAACTCCACCTGATGCCAACGCGCTCCGATGCAAATATCCCGGCTGTCGTTCCAGGCGCACGTTCAAACGCGAATATGATCTTCAAAGGCACATGAACATGCATGGTGGCAGAATAACTATCCCATGTCAAGTCAACGGATGCGATAGGAGGGACCATAAGCCATTCTATCGTATCGACAAGTTAACTCAACACCTTAGGACAGCACACAGTCACGATGAGAATTGTACGTGCTCTGAGGTCGGGTGTCAGGCCGGCAGTTTGCCACTCGACCTTGCAAAAATCCACGCTGTCTTCCACGTGTGGCACCCCCAATCTTCCAAGTGTCATCAGATTGGTCTAGATCCTCGAACGAAAGCACTCTATAAAGTGGGAGACAGTTTACGCCAGTGCAGCCTCAGAAAATGTGAGAAATGGGTTCCCATCGGAGAAATGCAGGAACATCTCCGGGGACACACAAGCAACGAGCGTCTCGAGCAAATCTCTGTACTCAAAAAAAATGGGCTACGATGCAGGGACTTGCGAGGTTCTCTGCCCGATTTGTTCTCATAAGTCGCCTAACCGTGAGACCTTTGCTCTGCATATAGACGCTCACGGGGCTAGAAGCAACGAGCATGCCATCGCATTGTGGAACTATATGGAGGCTATATTTCTCAAGGGGTGTATGCCTGTTTTATCAAAAAATTGCTGGAAACCTTGGACCATCCACTCTTCCGCAGACCTGATGCTCGCCCTTCGCGAAGCAGCTTGTCCCGTATGTGGCGACTCAATCGGCAGATTAGGTGATGAAATTTATGGGCATATTTTCTTTGTGGATCATCATCTGAAAGCCCTCGAAGACTGCCCGAGGATCAGGCAAGTCAGGAGAGATATCCTCCGAGTCTATCCTGAGTTCAAGTCGCACCCTGTCTTCTATGACGTTAAGCCAATCAAGTATGAAATTTACGGGCAGGATATACTTCGTAAGTCTTGTGATTTATCTACCTTTTGTTTCGGACGTTTTACTGACTTGCGGATTAAACATATAGATATCAATGTCTACCCTCAGTCAAGATACTGAGGATTTTCACTAAGCTTCTATGTCGACACCCTGAAATCTGAAGAGGATGACCAAACTGCCATATTCGTCAATTTCCTAGCCCATGTCCCCGTTCCATTCTTTATTTTTGATCATTAAAGATGTTGGTCTCCAAAACTTTCGTAGAGAAGTCCATCCAAGAAAATCACTCTCTTTTGTCGTTTCTTGGAGCACTATTTGCTATCATTATTCATTCTCTCTCACAGTGAAGTCCAAAACACTTGGAAAAAAAGCGAAAAGTCCCAAAATCATGCCCTTTCCTAGGTTCATTTCCTTCGGACCCTTGAGATATAGCTGCAGCTTACAATCAATGAATCTCTCTTTTCACCTAGTCATGCCCACTCTCTCAGAGCTCGATCTGCGCTGCGTGTCGCCTGAGCTTGGGATCTGAGCGGCAGTTCCTGCATTCTGGACCTGCATATTATGCTACCAGGATTTCTTTATTATGTGCGCCGTTCGATGTGGTGCAATTTCCGCGCACGCGTCGAGCGACGGAATGGTACGCGTTGATCCCCGTTGTCCTGCCAGCAGGCCGGCACTGATATTGAGTTCAGGGTACGAACATCATATCGGGCCTACGCAACGAATGATCTTCACCGTGCTGCCAGGGTTTCTGGTTGGTTCCTGGTGGGGGCCAGGCACAATAGCTGACCCGCTGTTCTCGGCTATCTTGTTTCGGGAAAAGCAAGGTAAGCTGGCATGGGGATACTCAATATCGGAAATTCGAACGTGATACCATATGCCTCCATGCGGAAGCAGCTTCGTTCAGCTGAATGTTTGCGAAGTTGATAATGTCCAAGGGTTGCCGGCCCCAGACTTTGGGGGTTTTGTTCACCAGTCACTCGTTTGAACTCTTTTCTCGCTTTTACGAAGTCTTTGAGCAGTAGCAGCGATGCTACTGTCCAGCGCCCGTTTCAGGGTTGCCATACTGTCTTTACAGATCCTCACTGCTTTCATTCCTCTCGCGACTTCTGCAGGTCTGAATTATTTCCTGTACCATCCACAATATGCTAACGTCGTAACAGCAACAAATTCTTCTAGCACCATCACTTCGCCGGCTCTATCCGTATCAGGCTCTATATCCTCTGCCGCCGCAGCAGCTTCGACGTTAACCCATGGCGGCCCCGCCCATGTCGGCCCTCAACATCCCGAAGCTGTAAAAAGCGCAGTATTCTTACCCGCGCCCGCATCGACTTCTGTCTCGCCCACCTTCTCCTTGTTGAGCCCAAGTCTAGGAGGAATCAACCACCCGTCTGGCAACACTCCTGTAGCCCCGATTGCGGTGCATACGGAATCCTGGTTGCTACCTTCGTCTTCCAGCGCTCCTGCTGCTGCGCCGCCTGCTTTAACGCCATCCGCGATCCCAGGCGTACCGAGCAACCTCGTTCAGATCGACCCGGCGCCTGTACTCTCCCCTAGTGCTGGAGAAGGTGGAGGTGGCGGTGGCGGTGGGAATGGCGGTGGTGGCTCAGTCGTGACACCAGTGTCAGTTGCATCAACAGCCACGCCAGTTCAGAACTTAAACGCGCCATCGGCCCCTTCTGCGATCCCAAATCATCAGCAAAGCAACACGGCAGTTCCTGTTGCTCCAGGAACACCCGCCTCGGTGTCCGTTGCTGGTAATAAAGCAACTGGGAGTACCAGCGTCTATGTTGCACCAGCGTCGGGAGTACCCAATTCAAACCTTGCCCCGGGAGAGACTATGGTACCGCAAACCTCACCAATTTCGTACGGGATATCTGGATACACTTCTATTGCGACTGCACTGCCTGCTGGAGTGCCTTATTCAGCTTCGGTCGGCGTGCATTACTCTGGTTCGGCCGGCTTGCCTTACTCTGGTACGGCGGTAGTGACAGGATCGAGTGCTACTGCCGTAGGATACGTTTCCCCGACCGCTCACGCGCCTTACCCTTCTGTTGGAAATGGAACTGTCACGACATCGTCCTCTCCGTTTGGTTCCATAGGAACCCTAGTGACCTACTCTTTCTCTCAACACTCTAAAACCAGGTCTTCGACTGGGACAGTCACTTCAGCGGTGTCAACGACGAGCGGACTCATTGAGAGTGCGAAACCGACGTCAACGCCGAATGCAGCAGGGCTTAGGTTCCAGGTAGATGCTTCCGGAGTGGGTGTCTGGGCAGTGATGGTTGGAATTGCGGTTGTAGTCGTCGGGTAGTACGGCGAGTTGTGCGCTTTGGTGGAAGGGTGGTAATGTAATCACACGGTGGTATTCATTGAACCATGCCGTGTCGAGAAGAGCTTATGTACTATGAAAGCAATGGAAATAGCACTAATGGATCAATAGAATTTGGGAGGATACCTAGCATTCTCTTATTGCTTCAAAGCGAGATCAACATGGTCGATTCCGATCTACTGATATTCCCCTACCATAACCCTAGCCGCAGAACAACCCACCCCCAAACCCAACCTATCCCACATTCGCCATCAAATGCTCAAAACTACAACTCAACACCTCCACCACATTCCCCCACGGATCACCCAAATACAGCGCCTTCTCCGCCCCCATCTTGATCGTCTCCCCAACCTGCTTGCCCCCCTCCCTCACCGCCCGCGCACACGTCTCATCCGGATCCGGCGCTGTCACCGCGATATGGAAGAAGCCCGCGCGGTTATACTGGAAGTGCGGCGCGGGCTCGTGCGGCGGATCGATGAACTCGAAGACCTCGAACCCGACGCTGTTGCCGGTGCCCAGCCAGGCGGTTTTCACGGCGTGGAGGCTGCCGCCGTAGATCTTGAAGATGGGGCCCGAGGGGGTCTCGGTGCGGGTGGTTGTGCGGTCGTTGCTGGGGGGTGTTAGAGGAGGAAGGGGAGGGGTTAGGGGAAGGGGGTACCGGATTCGTCGGAAGCCGAAGACTTTGCTGTACCATTCTACAGCTTCGTCGCAGTTGGCGACGGAGATGGCGACGTGGTTGAAGACGTGGTTGTGGATGGGCTGGGAAGGGGTAAGTATAGGATGTGAGTAAGGATATGGAAGAAGAGATGGGAGACGGGGAGGGACTGACAGAGGACATGATAATGCTAATTTCGTTGAGGTACGTGATGCGATGAAGTGTGTGAAAGGTGTTGATAATGGGGTTTGAAGGTCCTCTCGAGGGAAATTCGGAGCTTTGGATGAGCACGCACTGTGACACTGCTGCTTGCTGCTAGGCGATCAACGATACTTTCAGGGGGGAATATTCTTCCGAACCCTTCCCGCAGTACGGGTTATATTTGGTCGGTATCTATCGAAGGTTTCCAAGTAAACATTCCCGTATGTTTGTTTTAATTTACGTAGGGTCCAGGAAATGCATTTCCTAGAAGGGTTTCCCCGCAACGTGGGGAACAGCACTACTGCATACCCTTGACAGTTCAGCGGGGACCATATTTAGCTCCCTTCCAGCCATGAGTCTCCTGGCTATCGACTTCCGTTGGCCAGGAGTTCAAACAAGTGAAGGATAATATGGTTTTCTAGTCCGAAAGCAGAGCGCACGAGACTGTCCAGGACTTTTGTTTGAAGAAGCAATTTATCTGAGTAATAAATTGTAGTAACACTATATCTAGAAACTTCTGTCAAACCTCGTACACAATGCCTCTTCCAGTCCCCATATTCAACGACTCCCTCCGCTCTACCGCTTCCTCGACAGAGAACGTAGCCTCCAGCATGAATGGACTCCTCCGCCGAATCTCTCTACCCTTGATCATTAAGACAACTGGCACAATACTCAGCGCCAGCCCAATGAAACCAAGCAAACTTCCGGCCCAGCCATAGCCCAGAGTTGAGAAGAGCTGGTAGGACGCCAAAGGTAGGAAAGCGCCGAAGACATTGCGTCCGAGTGAGGCAGCGGATAGCGCAGACGCAGCATACAGTTCGTATGCATCGGTAAGGTAGTTGACCACTCCCATGTAGATGGAGTAAACGCCTACGCCAATAATGCCAACGGAGATGGTGGGCACAATCCAGTGGATGTCTGGTTGGGAGCTCCATCCGTACATAAATAGTCCGCCGGTGAAGAGGAGACTGCCGGGTATGCTTGTGTAGAGGCGTGCTTCTGGGATTGGTTTACCTGGACGTTCTATATTTCTTACAGCACTGCGCAGATAGAGCCAGTCCTGAAAGGGGTTTACGACTGTGCCGACGAGTGCACCAACGCTGATAGCGAGCATGACAAGACCGTTTTGGAAAGTCGTGAATCCGTAATTGGCACCGAAGGTTTGGGGTACGGAAGAGAAGAATAGGAAGAGGATTCCCCAGGCGAAACTAACCCAGAGAGTGAAGAAGATGACGACAGGCTCGGTAAGCAACATCTTCACAGGTCGCTGGAACGAGATTTTGAGCAGCTCGAGAACAGGCGGCTGAACTAGCTCAGACTCGGCGTAGATCGGGCGGCCGGTTTGCTTGCGGGGTTTCTTCGCGCGTTTGGCCAGGATGACGTCGCCTCGAGTCTCTTGGAGGATGACGTAAAATACTGGTATAAGGGCGGCATTATAGATCATTTGAATGTAATAGATCCTGTTTCGATCGCGTCAGTACCTGCGTTGCGTGCCGTATCTAGGAAACGGCCAGAGGCTGTGGCAAAACCAAAGAAGGGGTAAAAGACACGGTTGAAACGCGAAGGGGCGTCTGGGGGACTTCTGGCTCACCATCGCCATGGCGCATCTAGGTCGCCAGATCGGTTTCTGATTTGAACGATTGCATCACCCACGAAGGGACCTAGAGCAATACCAGCGACACTGGTAAAGCCAAAAAGTGACATTGGAAGACTTCTAGCCTTGTCTCCTTTCCATACATCACTGATGCTCCCGCCGACGATATTGATCGATACCGAAGAAGCTCCTCCGCCGAAAAATCTAGTGATGACGAGGGTTGCAAAGTTTTCGGCAAAGGCTGATCCGAAAAAGAACAGCTCCAAAATGATGTACGCGGACTATACAACCAATGCGTTAGTACGAAGCGACTTTCTCGCCGGAGAATACTGACAAAGTATCCAGGCATTCGCCCAGTATTTTCAGTCAGCGGAACGAATATCAATGGGAAGAATGCAGCACCCATATTCCAGCTACAGGTAGCCCAGGATAGGTTGGGAAAGGGTACGTTCTGCACGTGGAAACGAGTGGACATTTCCTCATTGCCAGAACTATAGGCTCCCGCCGGAATCCCAGTCAGAATTGAGATGAAGCAAATAGTCACCGTTAGGATCCATTTGCGCCTGAACGACCAGTTGAAGCTATATCTAAGTTAGCCGATTCCAGCGACTCTGCCTGTTATGTGCTTACGGATTTCCGGGGTCGTCGGGCCCGCTCCATGCGTGTATCTCGACCTCTTGCCTCTCGCCTTTGATTTCGACTTCCCTTGTCTCTTGCGAGCTTGCAAATGATCCCTGGGCATGCTTGGTCGTTGACCCGGTTCTTTCTTCCATATTGTTGATATTTTGGTAGTTAAATCAGACAAAGAAGGCAAAGGATACATGACTTAGAAACCTCCGGAACTCTCGGAAGTATATAAGCTGAAAGCGTATAAGACATCATGGCCCACATCAACGCTCCAAGGCGGGCGAATGACGAAGCTTGAGAAGAGCGGATTTCTGTGGGACTACAAGATACCATGACGTTGGAGCGACGGTACTCCAGTGGTCTTGTGGCTTTTGGTCTTCGATACAAGCCCCAGACGTCGTAGCTGGACCGATATCCATGAGCCCTGCTATAAGTCAACGCTATTACTTTCTCTGCTCGGCAATGGAGACACAGGAAGCGAGAGTAGTGGATGAATGCTCAAATCGATGACTATTCGATGCAACCTTCGACGCTGGCCAGCAAGATTCCCAATTGTAGTTCACGTGCAAAAGAGGGAGTGTGGAGAGATGGGGTCTCGTTAGACTCAAAAGCCAGACCGCAGCCAGACCCTCATGCGCCCCACATGATCCACAATCAAGACCGACTGGCTGCGTTACCGGTCGAGGTATTGGAACGCGTGATTTTCACGTCGAAGCTGCTTTCTTTGGGTCGAGATTATTACGTGGAACATGGATCTATCCATGTAGCATGCATGATACTGGAGGAGTTCCCGAAATCTCATTGAACCATGCAAAGTTTGAAGGAGGAGCTACTGACATCGTGAGTTAAGTACGGTGGTACGCAGGGAGCTTACTAGTGCGTTTTAGCCGTAAGACTAGGGCCGATCGGTTGTCTTGGTTCCACTCTCAGGTACCAATGAGGCTGAACGCGAATCTTATCGCCTAAAATGGTCACCCAGGTATTGGCGAGCGAATTGAACTTTGAGTTGAATATGATCTCACTTATCTAGAACCTTTGAATATGGCCACGATAGCTTTGCGCACCTAGAAGCCTCGCTCACCAAACCTAAATGAGGCTATCTAGCTACTGGAGCCCCCTTCACTGGAAAGCTCGGAACGAGGAAGTAGATGAAGGGAAGCAGCAGCTTCACTTGATTGGACCTTTTCGTGGCAGGACAGCAAGTGGATGGCGAAAGCCGTCAAGGGGGTGATAGTAGAAACCAATATCTATTCGAAGAAGTTTTTCTTGCCATGAGAAACCACCAACTTGTAGAGAATCGCTTCCGTCTCTTTCGCATCAGCTACGACCTTGTTGGACTTATCTGTCCGGAGCTTCTCCCTGATCCCAGAATCTGGCTCTTCAGAGAATTCGTGTAGAGCCATCCTAGTCGGTGGCTCTGGTGGTGGCGCATCGGTCGTAGGTAGGCCTTTGAGTGCTCTGGACTGTGCGTTTGACCTTGCGTAAAGCAGCTTGAAGTGAGTGGTGCGCATGTAGCCTTTAGCTTTTGACAGCTCCTCGATTTGCTACAAGATGAACCGTCAAGCCACGTAAGATATCGTGCATGCTGAGGGAAATACCTCATCGTAATACTTTTCGACTTCTGAGTCCAGGGTGTCATCTGATGGGTAGACGCCCGCAAGAAGGAGGTACGGTGCGCTTTCTGGCCAACAGTGAGTACCTTACTTTGAAAGATGCGTGATAGATTCTTACCTTTCTTCGGCGCCGCATACTCTGTCTTTCCAACCAGCCCTACGTACCTCACATCGATGTCCGCAAGATCGTAGCAAAGTCCCGACCCTGGTAAGAGGTCGCTCTTGACCCTAATCTTCTTGAACTCTTGCCCCAGCGTGAAGGCCAAGTCTTTCATCGGATAAAATGCCAGATAAGGCTTGTCAACTTTGCCAATGTCCACGTCTTTATAACGATATGCAGTGTGAATACCACTTGTTTCCATGATCTCGGCAATGTGGTCCTCGTCATACCACTTCATGTAGGTCTTCTCATCCATGATATCTGGGCGTGAGATCGAAGACATGACCCAGAGCATGCCGGGGCCTTTGACTACGGCTGGATCGGCCATGATGAGCTTTTGGTGAGCGATTGCTGGTGGATTGATGCGAACTGTGATGCCAGTGCAAGGTCAATGGAAAGATTGACGTTTGATGTATTCACGGAAACGCGTCTGAGATGAAGAAATCCATGGCCTGCGGGTATTCGATGATTGTCGGCGGAATGTCGACCCGCGGATATGTTTTGCCAACGCGTACCTGGAGATAGGAGAGGCTGGCAAGTTTAAGTGGACCTCTCCGACCCCGCATGAATATTTAGCGCTCTGCAATTTAATCCAGCCTCCTTTCTTCGAACTCTTGACCACCGACACCTGAACTCCTAGTCATCCAACAGATTGGGCCAGTATGTCAAAATGGTGGGGTTCGGCTGTCGGTTTCCTCTACGAGGGGCTTGCTAGGCTTTGTTGTAGTTCAATAGCATGTGTACTCTGAACAGTTCTTAGAAGCGCCAAAAACATCTCATCGTCAACATTCAAAGACTTTCAATCCTCCTACCTCGGTCACCTTTATCATTGTCATCTCTTCGTCTTCATTTCTGATACTATGAAAGACCTTAAAGACAAAGTCGCTCTAATTACTGGTGGTGCCACCGGCATTGGCCTAGCCCTCGCCCTCTAACTGGCTGCTGAAGGCATGAACATCGTCCTCGGCTCCACCAACAAGGACCGCCTTGAAGCTGCTGCCACCCAAGTCCGCTCAGCGGGTGCTCCAGAAGTCCTTCCTATTGTATGCGATGTGTCCGATCTCGCCTCTGTTAAGAACCTTCATGCCGAAACCACGAAAGCATTTGGTGCCGTTGACCTGCTGGTCTGCAACGCCGGCGTTACCACGAGTGGGGATTTCCATTTGCATCGGGAGGGAGACTGGAAGTGGGTGTATGGCGTGGTGTTAGACGGCACTACGAACTGCATCCAACTTTTCTATCCGGACATGATCAAGCGCGGAAGCGGGCATATTGTCCTCACGGGCTCACAGGCTGGTCTTGTGCCGAATTGGGTCACGCAACATGGCCCATACACATCCGCCAAAGCGGCAATACATGCTCTTGGGTCAGCGATGAGGCCAGAAGCTGCTGGCTATGGTGTTGGCGTGACGACAGTGATTGTGGCTGGGACGCAGACGGACATTATGAAAAGCGATAGAAGTCGACCAGAGAGATTCGGGGCGCCTCTTGCGGTAGAAGCCAAGAAGAGAGAGGCGAGAAGAATTCCACCGAGCGATGTTGCAGAGAGGATTATCAGGGGAGTGAAGGAGGACGCAGCGTGGGTAGCTACGCATCCAGACCTCAAGGACCGCACGAAACAGTATTTTGATGAGATTCTGGCAGCTTATGGCAGGTGATAATGGGACATTGGGGAGAATAATTTGTTTAATGATCACGCTCCGGGACTGAGAACCATACAACTTTGCCATCACAATTTGGCTCGCAGTCATCAAATGAGAGTGCCTCTGTTGTGTTAATCGTAAGCCCTGCATAACCTTTCCTTCCTCAAGACCCCAAGACTAAGCTCATATTACTACATACAGTACTTAGTCATAAGTATAGGCACATCGACTTGCCGTTGCTTGGGGCCCCCCATAGGATAGGTCTTTGAGAACGGAGACAGGATGTATAGATTGATGCAGTGGAAAGTAGGTTATCTCTTGACTGGCCAGAAACCTGCCAGCTAGGCTATTCCTCACAGTGATATCGAGCGAGCAAAAGTGAAGCCGTACAGACCTAGATCCATGGTCACGAAGTGAAGGTAGATATATTGGAAATTAGGCCATTCATTGAGGCGCTTTCTCTCCAATCACCGTATCATCGTAGCCTAAGGCTATGCTAATTGGAGCCTTAATGAACACCGCTTCATCCGCTTTTCAGAATGTTAGAAATTGTGATTAGGCTACGACTAAGCAGCATATCGAGTACTTACGTGCAATCGTTTGAATGAAGGCTGGATCCGATACTATTTCAATCCAATCCTCTATGCTTTTAACCCAAACCTCCGCTATCCCGTCATAATCAAGCACTGGTATCCCGAACTTTGAGGCTTGCTTCTTCAGCTCAGGGCTTGTGTGCCACTATAACGGAACTCCACGTCAGCTGGAGACAAATGATTTGGAAAGAATAGAAGAAACACACCTGGTTGTACCGAATCACCTTATCGGTGAATTTCTTATTCGCCATAGCGAGGTCGACATGATTGCCTCTCCAATACTGGTGAAAGAACTCATCCGTTACTTCATCTCTTTTTTTTAGCATAAGAGAAACCTTGATGTACTTTGGTGGCTGAGCGGCAGTCATCGTAGTGGGTATTTTGCTTGGGTAGGCTTTGCACAATCTTGTCTGAAGCTTGAAAGGTCTAGCAAATTGATATCTAGATTCAAAAATGATATAAACTGTAGAGTCGTACTCATTGGTCATCGATTTAGGCACCCTGGCACGTCTGTGTGGAGAACTATTTCCGGAAGCGTGGATCTTCACGATATGCGGGGTCCCCACTAGGGCAAGGGGGAAGCTCGGCAGTCTCCCGACCTCACTTCGCCTCGTCACTCGCTCAATTTATCGTATTGATAGTGCAGATATTGTGGCGGGGTGCTAACCTTGGCCCTCCCTAGTGCAGGCTTTCATAGTTCGTTATAATTCACCCAAGAACTAGTGTTTGAAAGTGAATAGAATTCGCGACATAAAAGATCCTTCTTTGCCAGATTTCTCTTAAAAGTCCTTGCCTTTGCAAATTTTCAGACCATGGCGGTTCTGAGTGAAACGGAAAATCCGTCGTTCGGTGGTACTCTTGCAATACTCCTTGGCGGTTGCGTGGGTTCAACTCTCCGAGCAGGGGCAAATTGAGCTGATTTGAATCAGGTTTTGGTGTATTATGCTGCCATCGTAGTATACCGGCTTTACTTCCATCCCCTGGCGAAATATCCAGGACCTTTCTTAGCACGAATATCTCCAGTAGGTGCTACTGAAAGCCTAAGTTCGCAGCTTATTCCCCCAAAGATGCTAATGAGACATGACAGATTCCGATCACAATCAGCCTTCTCCGTGGCCGCATACCATTTTTCATGAAATCTGCACATGACAACTTTGGTCCTATAGTCCGCGTATCGCCGAATGAACTCTGCTTTGACGAGGAAATGGCATGGAAAGACATATACAGCAGCCGACCAGGTCATAAGAATTTCCACAAAGGTGCGAATATCAAGTTCTTCAACATGGCCCAAAGCTGATATTAGACAAGATCCCATACACGTTGGATCTATAGCAGCGGTCCCGGGCGTCTCTTCCATAACCATGGCGAATGACATGGACCACACCCGCCAACGTCGAGCCTTGTCCCAAGCTTTCTCCACTAAAGCTTTGCCAGAACAAGAGTATCCTGTTATGAAGTATATCAACATCGTCTCGGATAAAATGAGAGAATGTGCAGCCAAGGATGGAATTGTAGATGTAACGGATTGATTTGCATAGACAACCTTCGATGTCATCGGAGAACTGGCTTTGGGCGAGCCTTTTGGCTGTCTCACAAATAGTAAATTATCTACGAGACGATTATTCTCCCTGTACTAATACAGTGTAGAGGACTTTAGATACTGGGTTCCCCTCATAAGTGAATCAATCAAGGCCGGAGCAATTGAGCAAGCCACACGGAGAGTTGCAACGGCCGGCAGTCCGCCGCAGACATTCCTACAGTCTTGCATCCCAGGTCGAATTAGCGAAACAAGACAAAAGCATCTGGACACCAGCCGAGAGAAGATCTTGAAGTGAGTATGGAAATATTATGAGCTGTGAGACTTTACTGACCATCGACGCTTTCTAGACGCATAGCGCAACGAACAACCCTAATAAGGACTTCTTGTACTATGTGATGAAACAACAGGATAAGGGCGAACTAAATCTCAACGAGGTGATAGTGAATGATGCGCTGTTCATGTAAGATACCTTTCTTCGAATCGATGGTTGATCTCACGAACTCGACAGCATTGCTGGGACCGAAACTACCGCCGGCTTCCTCACAGGCCTCTTCAACCTCATAACCCGTCCGGAGAATCAGCACATTCTAAGCAGACTAAAGGAAGAGATACGATCAAATTTCAAGTCCGATGGCGACCTCAACTTCGAAGACCTCGTCAAGCTACCATACATGACTGCGGTGATCGACGAAGGCCTCAGAATGTTCCCGTCCGCTCCAATCGGATTTGTAAGAACGGTACCAGCGGGAGGTGATACAGTGTGCGGACATTTTATTCCTGAAGGAGTGAGTGCTCCCTGTTCCTTAAATCTTGAGGATTGAATGGCAACATGCCGACTTGCACGTCAAAAGACAACCGTTTCTGTATGCAATTGGGCGGCAACACACTCTGAACGGAACTTCAAAGACCCCTATGTCTTCCGCCCGGAGCGCTAGTTTGATAGAGAGAATCCCACGGATAAGTTGGGAGCAAGGAACGCGTTCTCTCTTGGACCCAGAGGGTGTATCGGGCGAAAGTACGTCACTGCCCCTATCCGCAATCTCGACTAATCACTGACCGTTTGTCCTTAGCCTATCGTACATGGAGATGAGGCTAATAAGTGAGTATCCTTCGTAGCTCTTTTAGGGTTCGAGTGCTGATAATTCTAGTGGGTAAACTTCTTTGGCATAACGACGTGGAAATGCACGGTGATAACGAGATCTGGAACCCAGCGGGTGATTACAAGAACATGGTGGTCTACAAAAACTGGATCAAGCCATCGCTGAACTTGAGGTTGACGCCGAGGAAGTTCTAGAGCACAGGTTGTGGTTGAAGTATGAGAAACACTACATCAGTGTCATTCTGGCAATATGTTGGCATTCCCTATTTAACTTTAATCGAATGAAACTACCATCCTCTTCGTGCTTTCTCCTCTTCTCATCTTTTCCACCATATCGTTCACGCTCTCTAAACTTGGATACACCTCCACCTCGGACGCTATGCCATGCTTCGCCGAAAAGTCGATCGCTTTCTTCATCCGATCCGGAGTCCCCGTACTATCACCTCTAACTTGGAAAGTGCCTCTCGCAATGTCCAAAGCATCAAATGTTACTCCGTTTTTCGGCAAGCCCACAACCATGATGATACCGCCCAGCTTCACCAGCGGCGGAGCACTCCTGTAGGCGGCATCTGCAGCGGAGAATACTGCCACAGCATCGGCACCTTTGTTGGGGCCTCGGTCCATGAATGCTTTCACTTCGTCTACATAGTTCGGGTTCGTGACGGAGTTGAAGACTGCGTCTGCGCCTTGCCGCTTCACTGTTGCGAGAATATTATCGTTGATATCAACGCCGACGACGCGGAAGCCCATCGCCTTTGCGTACTGAGTTGCCAGCTGGCCAAGACCACCGCAGCCGATGATGACTAGCCATTGCCCTGGTTGAAGGTGGCAAGAGTCGACACAATGGAATGCTATTCGATGTCAACATCGAATTTCCCAAGGAACCCTGCTCGAATTGAATTGGGACGTAATTACCTGTGATGCCCGCGCAAAACATAGGGGACGCGGTCTTTACAGACAAAGATTCTGGTAGTAGAATAGCACTATGATAATCCACGAGTGCATAGTCCGCGAAAAGTCCCGGCGCAGTGAAGCCTTGCGTATGGCTCTCCTGCACCAGGCAGTGGTTGTTATGGACCTTACAACCTTCACATTCGAAGCAACAATCAATGATATAGGTGAAGCCTATGGCATCGCCAAGTCTGAAGCCTTTATTCTCAGCGGATGGGTGTAGCTTGTGAACGTATCCAGCACCTTCATGGCCGATAGTGATGGGCTCTTTGTGCGGCATAGCCGTGGACATGAAATCGCTGTGGCATAAGGAAGCTGATCCAATCTTGACGAGGAATTGGTTCTCTCCCGGCGAGGGGATTGGAATCGTGTTGACCACGACCTTCTTTTGGGACTGCGGCGAGTGTTAGCATGAGTTTGTATCAACTGAGTTAAGGGGGAAGCGGACTGGATCCCATTGCGCTGCCTTCATCATCTCCAAAATTCAATGGTAGAGTATATTGCGTAGAGCCCTTTCACTTACTGTCATGTCCGTATGCGGTAAATTACCTAGGACCAGAAAGGACACTAAAGCGGACTGTTAGGACGTTCCCCATGGATCGGTCGACGCTTCGCCAATTTGATACAACTACCTTGCTCCCAGCCTGATTCGAGACGGCTATCATTCTCCAGAGTGTGAGAGACAGGGGCAAGTCAGCCTTATTATCCACTTCCCCGCTACCCCACATTCCGCGGACGGCTATCGATAGCACGTTCACTAGATCTCCACTAGCCACTAGCGCCAGCGTGAACTGTTGAGCTTTGCATTAACCCCGCATATACTTTGAACTCCTGACTGCTTCATAAACCCCTCCTACGCGTCCAACAGAACTCATGACAACCCGCCTATCCGTTCCTCTTGGGAGGTACGGTCGCGGCGGAGAAGACATGCGGATATGCCTGGCTGTGCGAATGTACTTCTCCACACAGCACGCATCAGCTTTCCGGCTGGTTTTGGAGGACAGGTCGTGAGACCTTAGAATCGGGAATGCCGAGGGTTATCCGATTACGGTAGCTTGCTGCAGAGAATAGTCTAGTTTTATCTTACTCAGTTTTGTGAAGGTCGACCACTCTTCTACAATTATCTGATAACTTCCCTGCGTCGATTCTATCGCGTTCGTACCTTCCAAGCCCACTTTAGCCACTTCCAAACTCTCCTCATCATGCCCATCGACTACGACATCAAAGGCAAAGTCATTGCCCTCACAGGCGGCGCCTCAGGCATCGGCTTCCAAACCGCTCTACTCCTCGCCCGGCAAGGAACTCACCTCTCAATCTGCGACATCTCTTCCGACGCGCTCGCGGAAAAGACCAAAGAAATCGAAGCCGTCAGCACCGGCAAAGTCCTCTCCACAGTCGTAGACGTGCGCTCCGGCGCCGCTGTTAACGAGTGGATCGCCAAAACTGTCGAAGCTTTCGGCCAGCTAGATGGTGCAGTCAACCTAGCGGGCGTGGTTCCTAAGTGTATCAACAAAGAGCGGGTTCAGGACCTGAACGATGACGACTGGAACTTTGTTATCGACGTCAACTTGCATGGCGTAATGCACTGCATGCGAGCAGAGCTAGGGCATATGAAGGATAAGGGGAGTATGGTCAACGCAGCGAGTATTTGTGGGGTGATTGGGTTCCCGAAGAATGCGGCATACACGGCGAGTAAGCATGCGGTGATTGGGTTGAGCAGAACGGCAGCGAAAGAGGTTGGAGAGAGAGAAATCAGGATCAACTGCATTGCACCGTAAGTTGTACATTAACCTTTATCTGTAAGATAGTCTAACCTCTGGGTAGTGGCATGATTGAGGGTCCAATGCAGCAGAAATCCGTGGCTGCAAGAGGTGGAGAGCAAGTTTGGAAATGTCAGATCATGAGAAAAGGAGAGTCACAGGAAGTTGCGTCGTTGATTACGTGGTTGCTCTGTGATGAGACGCAATATATCACTGGTACTGTACAAGTTATTGACGGCGGGTGGGTATGCTAGTAGATGTATATATCAACGAGCCATTTGAAAAGCTCAACACCAACTCATCTGAGTTCGGGCACACGGATATGCCACTACGTACTTTGGCCCTAAAGAGATGACACGAATATACCCTCCAGAGGACAATCTCCGCCGTTTTATACCGGCCTCATGTCTCCCTGAGAGGCGGAGTGTCTCCAAAGCTGTACTGTTGAAAGAATGCGGGATACCTGTCGCCCACGACTTCGACCTTTTCAATCTCAGCTCGGATGTTCTGAATCTCGGTATGCGACAGTTTGATCTTGGCTGCGTTGACGTTCTCTTCCAAATATTTCACCTTCTTCGTTCCACTAGACAAGCGTTAGGAAAAGCATATACTCTGAAGTGAGTGTGCACTTACGGAATCGGGATAACATCCTCGCCTTGAGCAAGAATCCACGCCAGAGTTAGTTGTCCAGGAATGCACTCCTTCTCTATTGCAAGTTTCTGAAGATTCTCCACGAGGCGTAAATTCTTCGGGAAGTTCTCTTTGCTGTATCTTGGTGCATGTTTTCTGAAATCGCCTTCTTCAAAGTCATCCGGTGACTTGACTTGACCATTTAAAAAGCCTCTTCCGAGAGGACTGTAGGCAATTATTGCAATGCTTAGTTCCCGGCAGGTACGCAATACATATATTTCAGGCGACTCGATGTCCAGCATGAAGGGACTGTACTCAAGTTGTACCGCATCGATATGGTGGAACTTTTCCGCACGCCGAATGGTAGCAGCGGAAACTTCACTCAAGCCTATCGCTCCAATTTTGCCCTGCCTTTGCAAGTCAGCATCATAATGACCAGTGAAAGATAAGAAGGGTGGCATACTTCTTGAGTTCGGCCATCGCTGCGACTGTCTTCTCAATTGGTGTAGTCTTATCCATACGATGGCAATAGTAAAGATCGATCCTTTCAACTCCAAGCCTCTTCAAGCTCTTATCGCAAGCTTGCTTAACATAGCTCGCATCAGACCTGACCGTAGCCTTGCCGTCTGCATCTTTGGTAACTGCGAACTTAGTGGCGAGGAATATTCTCTCACGGTTTCCTGTGCGTTCAAACCACAACCGTAGAAGATCCTCACTATCTCCATCTAGCAACATTTAGCTTCGGTAACTTAGATCAGGGGTCATATCTAGAAATACTAACACACATCGGAGGTATCCCAGAATGTTGTTCCCAACTCCAAGGCCTTGTCTAGAACCTCGAAACGTGAGCTGTTTTCGTCAACCTTGCCGTATGAGACGCTTAGCCCCATGGCGCCAAAGCCTATGGCGGATACCTGAGGACCATTTTTCCCAAGACGACGGAGTGGTAGCGTAGACATGGCCACAGGGTTAAAATTCAAAGTGAAAGAGGTGTGCTGATTACGTTGACTTTGGCTTGAAACGAATAGAAGTATAGTAAATTTCCACTAGAGCATCGACAAACAACCTTGGATATGGATTGGAGCACCATAACCTACCTCGTTGGAAACGCGTTACTAGACTTTACCTAACCCGAAAGGAATGTTTTCGACCAGGACGTGCATCGCGTTGAACGGGTACTGTTTTCCGCCATTCGGAAGACCCTCACACTATGACTTCACAATAGTTCCTCAAAACACGTACGTTCGGGGATCTAGGCAAATTAACGCTGTTTTTAATTCATCCATCTTTTAGCTGGATACAGTTGAGACAGGGCACTCTGCAAGATGGTCGCATTAGTTCTGAAATACTTTTCCTCTCCTGAACAGGGATTTCACTACACTGAAACCATCGCATGAACATATGCGAGCCATCTAAGAGCTAACGGCAACTCATGACCCACCCCCGCACGGCCTAAGACTAGCCAAAGACTTACCCGCAGCATCGGTTCCACACCTGGGGTAAGTGGGGCATTGCTCTGGGGTAGCTGTGCAAAGGCTGGCGTGAGGTCTGACGCCGCTTTCTCTCAATCTTCTCGCGGGCTCGGCCCCCAAACCCTCTCATTGGAGAGTCTTGTAGTTTCGGTCTATCTCGGGCAATAACGTCTATCTGGGGCGCAAGGAATGGAGCGATCTCGACCCAGCCTGTTCAGAGAGGAGACAACCCCTGATCGCGGCTATGCGATACCGACAAATTGGTAGACGGTTCGGACTGCCAGGGCTATGGACACTCCGCGCTTAGAACGCGTGCCCTCTTGGAGTCCGTCGAGTATTTAACATCCGCGGAAATCCGGTGACCCAATCCCTGTGATATCTGTTCCGGTGACTTGGTGATATATTGGTATTCCAAGCTCAAACTCTATCATATTCGTACCTTGTAATCTCAAAGTAACTCCAGAGCCATAGATCATGGACGTCGAAAAGGAGCACTCAGAAGTTATCGAGCATGTCAACAACAGCAATGAGTTGCAGCGCGAAGACACTATCGCTGCCCATGGCTTCGCTGTCGAGTCTGAAGAATTGCCCGCAGGTTATTGGCGATCACCGTACTTTATAGGAACTTTCCTTGCCATTGGAATGAACTTGGCGGTAAGTGATTCCTCGTCATTCTCCGTTTTGAAGCTAATCGAGGTTTTCGCAGGCGTCGACTGCTGGTTTTGCGTTGATAGCACCAGTGCTTGGAGACATCAGTGTAGCTTTGGGTCCTTCAAGCAGCATCATCTGGCTTTCGCTCGTGTACACCATTGGTCTGGCCGTTGGCCTCCTGCTCGTGGGACGTCTATCAGTACGTTGGTCCCTCGCCGTCCGATCTTAGATTGCGCTGAATAGCTTTCGTATACGATATGCTGATACTCAACAATAGGACATATTCGGCCGCCGTTGGTTCTTCATAGGCGGAACGATGCTCGGCCTCATCGGTGCTATCATCGCGTCCACAGCTAAAACGATTCCCGTCCTCATTGGCGGACAAACGCTTGTCGGGCTGTCCGCCTGCACAGGTTACTCCTACTCATTCATCAGCGGCGAGATCGTGCCGGTGAGGCATCGTTTCATTGCCAACGCCATCATCTTCATCTTCAGCATGCCTACTGCTGGTTTCGGAGCTGCTATTTCGACCTCTTTCATTACCAAAACTGGTCCCGGATGGAGGTGGTGCTATTACCTCTTGATCATCTTGAATGGCCTAACAGCAATTTTGTATGCGGCATTTTATTTCCCGCCCAAATTCCATCAAAAGCACGGTAAAGACTCCAAGATGTTATATCTGAAGAATTTCGATTACATCGGTCTTCTCCTATACACTGCGGGCCTAATCCTAGTAAGTTCTATCTTCATCGTAATTTCAGAGTGCGAGAAGACTAACGGGTATAATCAACTCAGTTCATCCTGGGTCTCTCGTCAGGTGGTGACAGTCTTTACCCATGGAAAGATCCGAAGACCATTTCGTTCATCGTCGTGGGTTTCCTCTGCCTGGTCGCCCTCTTCCTATACGAGACCCTAGTCGATCTCAAGGAGCCTCTGATCCCGATGCACATTTTCCGAACCAAGGGCTTTACGCCAGCGATGCTGTCGCTCTCCCTCGGTGCTAGCGTCTACTACTCGCAAGCAATCATCTGGCCTCAGATGGCAGCAACTGTCTACGGCAACGGTCGCACCTCTTGGGTTGGAATTGTATCGTGCCTCGTTGGTATTGGTATCACAACCGGCGAGGTAATCGGCGGTACGTTTGTGTATTATTTGTGGAGTCTGGAATGAGGGCTAATTTGGCGGCAACATAGGGAGTATCGCGAAGAACCTCGGATTTTGGTATATTTACCCAATGCAGTCTTGGCGGTGAATTTACTGACGTTGACAGGAAATATCAATGTATCACCGTAATTTCTCTCGGCACCCTTCTCTTGGGTCTGATGGCTGTCTGCACTCCCGACACTCCGAACGCCGCCATGGGAATCGTCTTCATCGCGACCATTTTCGTCGGCTGGAATGAGTCTTTGGTCCTACCTATCTGCACCATCGTCATCACCGATCAGCAGGAAATTGGTACCGCTGCCGGCATTGCAGGATCCTCTCGCAGCGCCATCAGCACTGTCGCCAGCACCATCTACAGCGTCGTGCTTGCGACCCGAGTTGGGGAGACGATCCCATCTCAAGTCCCCGTTGCCGTCATCGCCGCAGGTCTGCCAGCTACTAGTGTAGCCGACTACATGACGGCCATCGCAGCCGGCGGGTCTCCCAAACTTCTTGCCGCCGTGAAAGGTCTGACCCCCAAGGTCCTTGCCGCAGGATCAGTTGCATACAAGCATGCATACATGGATGCGTATCGAACAATTTTCCTTGTGAGCATAGCATTCGGAGGACTGGCCATTATCGCTAGCATATTTATCCCAGGTTCGTTTACCATCACGAACTTAAGACTCGCAGTACTAACAGTATCCATAGATATCGACAAGTTGATGACGCGGTCTGTTGCAGCGACATTGCAGGGACGGAAAGGAGATGAGGAGACTGTTGGCGAGAAGTATCATCGGAAACATATCGAGGCACACCCGTAATCGTTTGTCTTGCCGGTTGACACGTTTGGAAAGGGGAGGGCTAATCGTACACCCCCTAATGACTAATCGTACACCCCCTACTCCCCTGTCACTTCACCGCCTTCTTACTGGCTTAGAGGGTTACTCCAGAGCTTCCGATTGGCTCGCTTCACCTGCTCACTAATTCCGAATGCTGTCTCCAAATGCGGCCATGTAGCCTCCAGCGCAGCCTATCTGATTTGTGCAGCTGTATATACGGCCGTACGTGAGCTCGTACGTGAGGCTGTACGTGAGGCTGTACGTGAGGCTGTACGTGAGGCTGTACGTGAGGCTATACAAATCGGAAAGGATGCGCCGTAAAACGGAGAGGCTGTATAGCCATGTCGATTCGTATAGCCTCACGTATAGTCTCACGTACGAGCTTACATACGGCAGAGATGCACGTGCAGATAGACGTAAGGGTGAATGTTCGGAGGCTTCCTGCCGGACCTCCGAGCCAATCAGAAGCGGTAAAGTAGGGGGTGTATGATCATTCGAAAGGGGGTGTACGATTATTCGTTAGGGGGTGTACGATTAGCCCTCCCCTTTGGAAATGGTCTGGCAATGTAGCTAATAAATGTTTTACGCGACTTGAATGTCAATCCTGACGCTCATTTTCTCACGTACCTAATTTCGACCGCGAGATTTGGTCTTGTGTGTGACAGAATTGATTCTCTGGTGAACTACCCAGTCGGCGTCCGAGGCCTCCTCAGATCGTTCAAGCACTTGTCAGCGTCGAACCTCCATAAGTTCAATACGTAGCCGGTACAATCGACATTCGCCCACCATCTGAGATGAGTATGTTCCCGTTGATATACGCCCCAGCCCGGCTGCAAAGAAACAGAAGTGCGCCGGCGGCATCCTGTAAGCATTAGTGGCAAGGTCTGCTTACATCCACGGAGTGGGAATTTACTTCATCAGTCCCGATTCTAGTAAGTGGGACGACATCTCCACTGACCGAACCCATTGCGGTGCGATCATCCTTACCCATCATACCCTAGACACTATCGTTAGCTAGGCCTTACTCGTATGACTGGCAAGAACTTACTTGACTCATATCACTTGGATAGATACCAGGGCAGAAGCTGTTGCACCTGATGTGGTAGTCCGCCAAGCACGTGCTCATCTGCTTCACTAGATGAATGACCGCAGCTTTACTCGCCGCATATGCATACCCCATTCCCGGTCTGCGACTAAACCCACTAATACTGCTCGTTGCTATAAACTGGCTCTTTACACTGCGTCCTTGTTACTTGCGTCGAGCAGCGGTAGGAACGCGAGTAGCGTGTAAAACGCCGCGGTCGTGTTGACAAAGAAGGTCTCGTTGAAGTCAGTAGGGGGCGTCGCCCAGAAGAAGTTATGAAGTTCCGCAAGAGAAGGCGGCGGCGACTTTGGAAGAGCATCGAGTCTAGGGCCCGCGGCGCCCGAGTTCGCAATCACGGCATTGACGAAACCAACTTCGGAGGTGATCCGCTCAACGATGGATGCGAGGGAGTCTTTGGAGGTGATGTCGCCTTGTATCGGAATTATGTTGTTATTTGTCTGCATTAGAATTATTAAGATGTCTCAGGTGATGACAGGAATAGAGAAGCTGAGACCCGGCAAATAATGTTAAATGCTCATACCGCTGATTGCGCGACTTCTTGGAGTTTCTCGAGCCGACGGCCGATGATGTAGACCTTTGCCGCGCCGTTGATGTCAAGAGCTCTTGAAAACATAGCTCCAATTCCGGTACCTCCACCGGTGACCTGTTATAGCGGTTAGAGAAGTCAAGTTCTCCCACGAGCTCTCTGATAAGACTGACCACAAACAACATGTCCTTGACATTGAAAAGGCTTCCGGCTTCAAGGTGAGACATCTCTCAATGGCACAGATCTTTCTTTCGGATGGTGATGAGACCCTCTTGAATTTGAGTAAAATCTCTGCAAGCACAGTGAAGGCTACAAGAAGAGGCTCAATCCCAGGAAGCGAAATTTATCAATTCGCTCCAAATCGCCCAGCATACTAGCCGTGTTTCGGATCTCCCAAACGCTACTTACGTGAGCATAAGCGCTACAGGTGGAAAGGAGCGAGTGGTTCAGAAGATCGGTAACGACATCCGTCGTGATGGCGCTGGAATGGGACGTCTACATTCGGAAGTCGATTTCCAATTGGTGCCCGCGATGTGTACCCATATTCTAGCCAACCGTGGCGGGAAAATCAAACGACTGTAAACTGCATTAATGGGCACAGCTTTTGGTACCGTGGATATTAGTCGAGTAGCGATCCTCTTTTGGACCCAAAGATTCGTGGGAGAAGTGGTCGGTGGTCATCTCACGTGACCTCAGTAGCCGTTTCTTGAATACTACTAGCATTTGTTGTCTTTCGCTACCATTTATCGTTTAAAATCTGCTGTACCTTTAAGCTCCTATATTAGATGAAGCTATAAGCAGTGTGATTGCAATTCCTCTCGACTTAGCTTCACGTTGTCCATCGTTCAAGAGGGCAACATTAAGAGTGCAGAATGTGCGAGGAAAGCGTGCAGGCATTCGAGAATTGCAACTGTCGATACGGTTTCGCTGATGCCATATCTGATTCTAACTTCATCAGCGGAGTTCTAGAGGGATGGAGATACTATGGAGCTTACCTAGATGCCACTGCTTCCAGTGGTATGTACAACATCGAAAGGATCGAAGATGGCAGCGGTGACGGCGGGTAAAACATATGAATTGGCGGTGGGATGTGCTAATCATCCAATACTTTTCTCAGTGATAAAGGAGCGATCGGAATATAGAACGCCCCAACCCCGGTGACTAAAACATTCAAGACCTCTTCCCCTTTTCCTGGCTTTCTGCATCCGGCCAAGGCCCGTTATAGCGGTAAGAGAAGTCGAGTTCTCCCACGAGCTCTCTGATAAGACTATGTGGGTTAGCAAAGGCGCCTTTATTGATAGCTGTAGTGTCAACTATTCAACGGTATAAGATCTCCAACTCACTCTGTAAGTGTGCGCAAATCCGCAATCACGGCCTTGCTCGCAATTTGCATAATTGCAAACCCCGAATAAGCTGGCTCCGCAACATGTTCTACATCAAGCACGTCCCTGTCCATGGTCTGCAGACGCTTTACAAGTTCGTAAGGCCGTGGTAGACGGAGATGCGGCGGGAGCGGCTGGGCGTTGAGAATACTCGAAGATAGAAGACACAACACGCTTGAGACATCATCGGCGGTATGCTGAAGGCTCTTGAGAAGGTTGGTGAGCGTAATTTGCCAAGCCGAATGTTCCTCTGATAACCCCTCCTGCGGAATCACGAATGACGTAGACGCATAACCAATAAGAGCAGTGTAAGTACACAAGTTCTCGAATACATTGATAATTGAGTCGTAAGTTGCCTTCGGGAATCGGGCATCCAGAGGAACCTGCCACTTCGTGAAGTCCGATAACTCTCTTAATCTGGACACTAGTATCAACTGTTTCGTGAACAGTTTTGTTCGCTCCGTTTCTAGTCTGCGGCCAGGGCTCGTTTTCAGCTTCATATCGCCTTCACCGCGATGAATGCGTGCCGTTATCGTAGCTTGAACCACCGCATGGTGACGGGCTCCAAGGTATAGTGCGGTTCCGAGGTATTTCCTGACCTCAGAACGCTCGGAAATCGGGAATGGAAAGCCGGTGAATATGAAGGCGACCGCGATGCCAGCCATACACACCACGGCCCGGTATGGCGCTAGAAGGTAAAGTGGATAGTATTTTTGGTCGTTGGATGTTGCCACAGTCTGTCCGATCTTCTTTACTTGGAGTTCGTACCCAATGATGATAGTGGTAGTCACGGTAGCCATGATGCCGACAAGAGCAAGTCGCGGTGCTTTGACTGGAATGTAGGCGAACATTGTTACACAGAGGAAGTAAATGACGAGGACCCCCGGACTGTGGCCATCGGTAATATAGAACACCGGATATGCTGCGGCTGCTCCGACAAGAATGCCACATACTCGGAGGAAGAAGATAAACATCGATTGACCTGCCGTTCGTACCATGGACAGGGCACAATAAATGGCCCCCCAAAATATACGCTGTTCGACATAGAAATGCTGGGTTTGTCGTATTAGGGACAAGACCGCGACCGACATGATGGCACATGCAACTCGGAAGCCAAACGATGAATGTTTAGATCGGAACATGTTTGCGATGGCTCGCAAGATCTCTCCGATCTCTTGCAGCCAGCCCTCGGCAGGAAGGTGTTCTGGGTCTTTACGAGAGTGAAACGCTTCGCCTAGATCGTGGATTGGATCAGGTGCTGATTCACAATCGTCGTCTTCGTCTTTGGTCACCATTGATGAGAGCCTCAAGAACTTCTTAACATTTTTGCGGCCTGGGAAAAGAAATCGTTGTTTAGACATGGTTCCTTTCTTGAATCGAGTGTCGGCGAACTGGACGAGCTTTAGCAGTGCTTGGCTTGATGCCCAATATAGATAGAGTATCTGTATGAATCGTCAGTAGAGACCACAAATAAATTTCGCGACGTTATTTGAGTACACTTATGTGTCCCTGTCGCTTGAGTCCGCTGAATTTGGACGGCGCCTAAATGCTCTTGATCGGACGCCGACACGGTGGTGCCTACCCAAACAAGGTCTATTCATTTTCAAACGCCAAGCTCTCCTTCGAATGGAGGGAATCATCCAAGCATTGGCAAAATAGTATGCACAAATAAATGGCAAGATACAGTAGCGTGGATTGGACACGGCCTGATGAAATAAGACTCACGTAAAGTAGTACGAAAAGCTGCCGTTGTTTATGTGTTGCGAAAAAATCGTCATTTTCCACGGATGTGTTTAGCCACACGCTGTTCCTGGTCTTGACTGGCGAGAGGGTAACGTTTGTGTCGTCAACCCAAGACTTCAGGATAATCTTGCGTTTCTCGTCAAACAAGTCAATCCTTCCTTCTAGATATTGCGAAAACCCATCATGGCCTGGCGAAGAAGTCGAATCGGCCTCTTCGTCAGCGGGTTGTGGCACGGGATTTGCAAGCTTGAGGACAGTCGAGACATGATCGATGGCTTCGTACATGGAATTGGAGATATCTCCAACGGGGCTATGGAGAGCTTGCATCATGCCCTCGTACTCTCCCATTATGATTCGCTCGCTCTCCGTTTCAGGATCCGTTCGTTCGTTTCGAGGAAGGGTACTCCATCCATGCATTTTGGCCAGCCTTTCAAAGATGTCAATCATCTGATTCATGCCAGCAATAGGAAGAAACACAGCGCGGAGCAAGCGATGTATCTCTGACAGATCCTTGGCTTCGAGATAGCCGTATGCTATTTCTTTCTTGGCAAATTTCATGTCAGAGAACAGCTTATTGTTGACCAGGCGAAGTTTCTTGAGCTCACTGCGGAGCGACTCGGATTCCGAAGATGAATGAAACATATTCTTGTTTTCTATACTTTTCAAAAACGTCGACTGGGCTTCGAGAACTTTCCGTATACTGGTCAGATAGTCGCTGATATTCCGTAGGACTAGCTTCCGCGAAGTCGATGGACGGAAGAGAAGAGATATACCAGTGGCAATAGCAAGGCCGAGCAGCAAGGCCCCGAACAACTGTCTAGCAATCCTGAGCGCTGCATCTACTTCGGTTATCTGAGGAGCCGAGGCTAAAGTAACAATTATTATTATCGAGGCCATAACGTAGGCAAACCTGAACTGTGGCATTGCTGATTTGAGGCACTGGATATGGTTCAGTCCATGGGCAATGGTACAGAAACACAAGAAAGGCAAAAGTGACGTACATTGATGAAATACACGGTAGCGAAAAGCCAAACACCAACGACGGCAGCGGCTGACGAGTTATAGTCAGATAATGGCGATCCTGGGGCCGTAGTGTGCTTCCGAGCCTGAATGGCACTCCACATTGCCAGCAACGCTACCGCGGTAGCCACTGAAATTGCAAAGACGTCTACGATGATATTCTGAAGGAAGGCCGCTCTAGGTGTTAAAGTTGAGGCTAGGACACCGCCCACTGCAACCAAGTAGCCCACTGTCGTGAACGTACTTGAGATACTATCAGACTGGAAAATGCATAGGCCAATCGTCGGCGGCAAAGCAAACTTTACCATTTGCAAAAAGGTGTGCAAATCGATGTCCAACCATTTCCAGGCATTGCGGAGCTTGGAGAATGAATTTTGTGAGCGTTTCGGTTCATCCTGTCCGGAAGAAATGCGGCTTTGACTCGTGTCAGAGTCTTCCGCAGGTGATTCTGTCATGATTTTCGCTCTGCCAAAGGCTCCCCTACCAACGAGCCGGAGTTCTCAATAATGCATCTGTGTCAGAGGTGAGTTAGGGATGGTAAGGTGTGAAAAAAATCGTGAGTCTTTGGCCCGTGCGTAGCTGCTTTGTGTCGTCATTGGCTCCGGGGTGTAGAGAATCGAAATCTACAATTATACCACATACTAAGGCTCAATATCTATGTTATTTTATACTCTATTCTATATGAAATAGAGGCCTAGTTACAGGTTTGAGCTCACTTCCAGTACTTCAGCTCTTCCGATGCCATATTAGAGCTGCCTAGGGCAGGTATTATTCAGGTATCGTGAAAGCGGGAAACTATGGAGACATCGACCGTAGCCAGCTCAAAATGGTTACAAAATAGCCGATCATTCATACATGCCACTCCAAGAACATGCCAGATACTCTCCCCACCCCTATATTAATTAGACCCACCGTATATCTCCAGGCAACAACATTTACACATCAAATAAAACCAACGCTCATTTGACGACCAGCCTGGCCAAAAAGCCCCTCATGGCCTCTGCGCCTTCTTTTCCGTCCTCGCCTAAACTTCGCTCTAGATCTTGCACCATGTGTCTCGCCTTGGCGTTCAATTCCTCTACACACCTTTTGCTGTACTGGAAGCTTCCCGTGCGCTCCATGTAGCTCACGGCGTACTTCTTAACTTCCTCGTCTGTTGTTTTCTGTTTTAGGATGTTGATGAGGACGAGGTTGGTGGGATCGGCACGGATAGCGTGGATGATGAGGAAGGAGAATTTGCCCTCGGTCAAGTCTTCGCAGAGCCCTTTGGCGGAAGAATAGGCGGAGAGGTTGAGATGGTCGTCGAGGATTTGAAAGAGGAGGCCGATGGCGTTGACAAGGGGTACGCAGTCACTGCAGAAAATCATTGTCAGTTGACCGCCGCTCAATAGGTCGGATGGGGAGTATGTTGGAACTAACATGTCAATCTTGCTATCCGCCTGCATGAGCTTTATTGCTAGCCTGAACAGCCCCCCTGTTTTGTTCCCCACCATCTCCAAGTAATCGGCCTCGGAAGGACAAGTCAGCGAGTCGCGCCAGTACAGGTCCATGCCTTGCCCACGGTGCAGGTTCAGCAGCTCCTCGGTGAAAATGTCGATCATGGCGGGATTCGAGAGTTTCGATAGTTCGCGTAGGGCGAGAAAGTAGACATAGTTTGCGCTGTTGATAACCTGGGCAGTACCGAAGATCCGGTTGGCCACCGGGACGCCGCGTCGAAGGAGGGACGAGTCTTCTACGTCGTCGACACTGTGAGGGTAGCTCAATTAGCTTTCTGTTCATGTGGAGTCCCTCCAGAAGCTTTACTTACAGCAAGGAAGCTGTGTGCAGCATTCCCACCACTTTTGTGATCACCTCCAGGCTTTCCGCTGGCACCTTGAGCCACATGTTAAAGGCGCCCACGAGCTGCGCCCGCATGTCCTTGCCTGGGTGGCCGTAGAGGTATTCATACGGCCCTAACAGTATCTTCTCCTTATCCTCGTCCCACGGTGCGTGCTTCTGGTGTATGAGTTCATGCCCAATGCCGCGAAGCGGATCCGGCGGCGGCGGCGTCATGGGAACTGGGTATGGATGTGTGTGCGAGACGGGCGACGTATGCTTCTTGCCCTGGGCTATCCAGTCTATTTCGGAAAGTGGGCGGAGGACAGATTTGGAGGGCAGGCGCGCTACACCAGAGATGCTCGAGATGCTGCTGGTCATGCCGTGCGAGCTGGTTCGCGGAGGGATGGCATTTGGGGAGCTAGGGTTCTCCACGACCATGCTGAAACCGAAGAAGATGGCCGCTGATGTCGACGGCAGCTGTATTTATAGGTGGAGAGGGTTGGGATGGCACTAATACGATGCGTGGGTGCTGCCTGCGGGCACGAGGCCGCGGCGCGATGCTATTCACGACTGCGGCACAAGCTGTGCCAGAACGCGTACCCTCAGCCCAGATGAGACTCGAAATTTGGGGCAAGATGGACGTAGATAGTCGGCCTGACAGACTCGGATTGCTGCGATATAGCTTAGTGCTGGCGGTGGCAGAGGGCGGAGGTGGTGATGTGCTGGAGCTGGAGCTGTCAATCCTTCAAGACAGCTACTACGTAGCCTGGACGCCTGCACGCCTCGCCGCGCTTTTCACATGCTCGGCGGCCAGGGTCTGTTGGGCGCGGGGTTGTTCAGATTGGCTGCGTAAAAACACCAGGGGTTAGTCCAGGGATTATCGATCTCTTCAAGGCGATCTTTTCTCGCTATAAAATTTGTTTCACTACCGTCTTCAAGCCTCCCAATCTAGGAATGCTACTCGCTTTTTGCTTCATCTATCTCTATCGGTAGACTACGATGGCGAGGAACCCGCGCGCATAATTCACTGCTGCCTCCACAAGAGAACACGACTAGCAAATTTATGCAAGACGCTTCTAGATCACGTGATTATTACGGTAGCGTGGCATCTTGCTCTCCAAACCTCATCTACCTGAGATATCCACATCAACACTCTCCTCACCGCCATCAGCACACATCATTCAACACCCCTCATTTAGCACATATCATTCAAGCACCTCCCTTAGCCCGTGCAATTGCATGCTTATTGGGGACAATCATTGAGTATGAAGCCACTGCACCGTAGCTAGAAGCACTGGAGGCTCACACCGCACAGATTGAATCAAAATGCATCCATCCAGAGTCGCACGCTACCTACCGGACCACAGCAACGTAGGAACAATACTCTAACTCGTCACACGGTGTATCTTACATCCGAGGTCAATGCTCTCCGCACTCAATAGGTTTTGCATAGCGTTTTGCACCGGTTCAAGCGCCTAATACTCTATCAGTCTCATCTACGCCTACGATGACATGGCGCCAGCCATCCGGAATTACTCCGTGGGGCGGCTGGACCATGGGTGCTACGCGTCTATCGTGATTGATTTCCACCTTTACCTTTGTGGGTTCCGCTATTTCATGCTCATTAATCCGAAAGTTCTAGAGCCTCAGATATCCCATTATTCGTATTTGTCTCCGCTTTCACCTAGCTTAACCTCATTCATCCTTTGAAGGGCCACATCTCGTTACGTCATTGGTTCCTTGATGATCAACTCATGGCCATGACGGAAGCTGTTGCGTTGGCTTTTCACTAAGTTTCGAGGATTCACCTCCGACAGCCAATCATACTGCTCAGATCTACCTCAACTCAAGACTGAGTCTAGATTCTAGATTGGAGAAGAGTTCTCCAACACCATGATTCATGGAACCATGACTGTGAGTTTTTCGGGAAAGACACAGACACACATCTCCTTATTTTGTCATTTCCTTCTTTCTCATGGCCTCAACTTTGATCACCTTTGCATCTTTCCTACTTGATATATTACGTCTCTCTATCTACTATGATTATGATATTACGTCTTTCTATCTACTATGACATTTCGTCTTCTATACGAGAACAGGGAATGACTTGCACCAGATTATCTACCACCGCTCGGGATGCTTCGATACTCGATGTGCTCAGGAACTCCCCTCTGGTATGATTTTGTCAACGGGCTGCCGTTGAGAAAATCGCAGTATTACGTATTCGTTGTAAGCGCAATAGAATAACTTGCAGATATCCTTGCTACCCAGCAACACGACCCGACTGTCACGCCGCTGGGGAGCCCGCTCTTCTCTTTCTTTGTCTGCAAAACGAATACCCGCATTACTAAATTCAAAAATACAGCACTAATTAGCATCAAATCAGTAACAATGTCAAAACGCAGGATCATCGGGTATCGCTCTTCGAAAACAATGCAGCCACGCGTCGAAAACAATACAGCCACGCATCAAAAACAATACAGCCGCGCGGGGCATGGAAAAGGTGGCACACTAATTCTAGAACAAGCTGTCTCGTGTGCACACCTGTCTGCCACTGTTTGGGTTGCTTCAACAAATTTCCACATAGCCCAAGGTGGAGAGCATCTATCTTCTTTAGATCCCTGAAAATACGTTGAAGCAACCCAAACAGTAGCAGACAGGTGTACACACGAGATGAGTATGCCACTTTTTTCGTGCCTAGCGTGACAGCCAAGTCCAGACGCCTAGGACTACATCAGCCGCCAGACCTGCTTTCCGCTTGTAATATCCACGTCCCACCTGCCCGACGGGACATAATGGCCGAAGTTCGCGCAGAGCTGCATTTCCACATAGTCGTGATGCGAGTCAGCACGTGGCTCCTCTCGAGGTGCAGGCGCCAGATGTGGAAGGCTAGTTGCTTGCGGCAGCTCACTTTGCTCCTGACCTTGGATATACGAAGGCCATGGATTAACATGATGGAAGCCAGCTTGAGGTTGCTGGTGAGGTTCCGCCGGACTATACCCGAACGGATTCGTGAAATGTGGCTGCTGGGTCGATGGATTCACGGAGGGCTTGAGACCGTCTTTCATGCCTGAAGGCATGCCGAGGTGTTGTAATTGCTGCGACTGACCCAAGGGACCACTCCCCTGCATAACCTGCACATGAGGAATCTGCGGGGGGAAGTCCTGTGGTAATGGCTCTTGCTCTTGTTCGCCTGGTAAGTGTTAGTGGATGGATGAAACCTCTTGTGAACGTATCGGAGTCAAGAGGGAATGGGAGACCACTCATGAAAAGGAACATGCAAGGACCCTACCATCACAAGCCTTTTCATGGTACAGCGACAGCCATGCACGTACGAAAAAAGTGGCACACTCATCAAGTACTTTGTCCGTGTGTACAGCTGTCTGCCACTGCATGGAGTGCTTCAACAAAGTTCCACATAGCCCAAGACCAAGGGCATCTATCTTCTTTAGATCCCTGAAAATACATTGAAGTAACCTAAACAGTGGCAGACAGGTGTACACACAAGACAGCTTGTTCTAGAATTAGTGTGCCACCTTTTTCATGCCCCGCGTGCCATGATAGTACAACTGACGAGCTCGCAGTGACATCTTCACAATAGTTTGCCGTGCTGCATTCAAGGCTAAATGCGGCCCTATCGAACACCAGGAAAAGATTGTTGGTATCTATGTGCGGATGAGAAATACAGGAAGAAACCCAGCACTTACGTGGGCTTTCTGCTGGCACATTCTTCCAGTTTGGGTCATGTGCTCGCCGAGCCTTCCTCGGATCAGGTTTCGGCATTGAATCGGACCTCCAGTAATGGGGAGTGGGCCCCTTCTCGGACAGCTCATAGAGTGACTCTTCGGAAACAAGGCCACGAAGCGACGTCCACAGGTTCAAGGGATAGCGCCTGCCGTCTGGCAAACCATTCTGCAGCACTCGAAGGGCATTTTCTGAGAAGTTGTGTGCGTATTGACGTTCCTTGTTGGCTTCGTCAATAATATTGTTCATATCCTGTTCTTGAACGTTTTCTCGACATCCAGAAGTCGGTCCCATTGCGTGTAGTTTTCGGAGCTCCGCTTGGCTATAGTAGGTGTTGAGCGCCAACCACATATGGAAAGGAAACAATGTACCGTCCGGTTTACCGTTCTGCATCTTTCGAAGGGCTTCCGCTGCAATTTCAGCCCCCTGCTTGTATCTCAGATGAGCCAGGTCAATGAGTTCTACCACCGTCTTTACCAGCTCTTCCATCAGCACGTCTCTCTCGACTGTGAGGTGGATCTGAAAAGTGTCAAGCCGAAGACCTGCCTCGTCAAGGTTGGCATTTTTGTCCTTTCGAAGCTTGCGGCTGCGGGCCGCCGCATTTCTGTTGCGTTCCAGGTTCCTTTCCCGCTTGATCGCTTCTACCGAGCCCGGGAGCTCTCCCGGGCGGCTCTTGGCTTTCCTGCCACCCTTCCTTGTAAGCTCCGATGAGCACGCGTTTTGGGACTGTATGGGTCGTGCGGTGGTCCGCGGTGAGATCGCCGTCGATGAAGGAGTCTGGCTAGCATCTGGGGTCGGGAGCTGTAGTCCGTGTAGCGCTTCTATCGAGAGACGCTCGACGTCACCGGTCACTCTTGAGAGCCTCTTGTCGGGAGGACGAGTCAATCCCGCAGTCTCATCCAGTGATTGAGGGTGATCTGGGACCACAGCCGCGGTTTCATCCGTGATATCAATGTCGTCGTCGGCCAAAATGTCGGGAGAGAATTCTAGCGCACCTGTTTCTGTCAGCCAAGGCAACGCCTTCAGGAAACGACGATAACTCACCGAACTGTTCCTGGAAATGATGTCCCAAGTCGTCCGGTTGACTGGGGATACCTAGATTTTCGTCAGGGCCAATCAGATCTCATTCTTGACAAGGAGGCAACCTGCGATTGCTTGTGAACAGATGATGGCAGACTTACCGAGAAGAGCAAGGTCCTTAAAAGTAACGTTGTTCAGTTGATTGGTAAAATCGGGGTCCTCAGGACCTACGAGGCTCCCATTCTCGTAGCGAAACCCCGGGGAGTCGTCTTCCATTTATGATGCGTAGTCTCTAAAACAAATCTTGACCTATAAACATCAGCCAATCCAAACGATGATCTGGAGAAGTTCAAACGATAGGGCTGGGCAGGCACAGCAAGCATTACGCGACTTCCGACACTATTGGGCGGCATCTCCGACGACACGAGCAGCCAGCGAGCAGGACCTTTCCGAGGAACCGACAGCTTTATAGACGAGCAAATCTACCGTGGTAGAAGCAGGTATAAGATTTCCGAACTTTGGGAGGATCATGGAAACAAGACGTACAGTGCCAACGTTATTCCCCTGGGCTTTAAATTTGAGGCTGTGGCCCAGAAAAGAACAGTGGAGAAGAGGAGAAAACAACTCACAGAGCGAAGAAAACGAGGCTCGACTCACGTGGGGCACGGTTCTGTACACCGTGTACCTAAGTAGGCTACTTCTGGATGGCGAATATGACAGATTTAGATCCTCAAATAATTTGAGCCTTATGGTAAAGCCACGCGAGTTTATTCGACCCGTATGAGGGCCTACAAGACATGAAAAAAAGAACGCCTTGAGGATAAGTAAGCCTCAGCAGTACACGCCGTTCGTGGCGTTGTATGGAGTATCAAGCTCACAAGCGACGAAATGCTTATTATTGGGCGTAGATACAGCGACCTGGAGAAGATTTTGAGGAGATGCTGGTCCACTCGATTTTAAAGTTTGTCGAAAATCAGCCATAAAGGCCCAATCTGCGCTCACTGCCCAGGCGTTGCCCTGGCAAACGGATAAGGCGCATAAGACATACGTTTTATCTCGTTCTCATGTTTCATTGGGTTGTTTGTTTTGGGCCCTTGACTAGTAGGCGGTGAATACTGATTTAATTTGGGCGAGGCCTCAAAAGGTTGGCTTGGTATTCTAAACTTGATTCAGCCCCATTTCGGATTCAATCCCAGGCACATTTTCGAGAAGCTTCGATATTCCTACCAGGCCTCATTCCGTCTATTAAATCTCTTTCACAGACTACTAGAGCTCAAATACTGCGGTTCAAACACCTCGACATCATCCAATTCCTCATACTAAAGCCGAGCAACACTGAAACAAAACAATGGAGCTACGACCGTAGAGACGGCGCTACCATTAGCCCAGGAGACGATTGCCAAATAGCTGCAGCAGAGCGACATCTGATTCGTTCACACCGACAACAAACTGTTGAGGAGTCCCACCGAGCCACAACTTTCTCGGGAACTTCCGCAATCTTTGCACGATATTTGTTATAATCACCAAGAATGGATGCTAAAACAATTCTCTCCAGGCAAGACCGAACAACAGCTCGTCTATACGTGATACTCTATCGAGACTACTAAGCGCACTTCAATTCAACCTTGACAGACTGAGCGAACATGGCCAACACTCCACATGTGAAGCTTCAGAACCATTTCCTTGCTCTCTCATATCCCCTGCTAGTCTACAACTCAAATGCCCCCTAATGGAGTAAGCCAAGCACTGTACCTTGGAAGAGTCCACGCCTTCGAACGGAGACGGAACAACTGTCGTGGTAGAGAAACCGTGGCGTGTTGAAATGCGCCATTGTATTGGTCAAAATCTATGGGCGAGGCTGCCAACTCGAGGCTGCGACTGAGCGGTTTCTAAATAGACTCAAGCCGTCGTCTATAGCGGCGGCATGGAAGGTTCGGGACGTTACGCTAACTTGCCGAAAGAGGGGCGCCCCTCTGCCGATGCTCCATACTGACGTAAATAGGTGCTTGTCATGCCTCAAGATAGACAGGCTTTGACCACATAGGGCTCTTAGCAGTCTCTAGCGTATTGGCAGCGGAGCAACCATTACAACAGCCTCTCTGTAAGTGGTCAATTGGAATGCCAAGAGCGCTGAGCATGAGGCTGGACATTCGATAGTAAAACTACTAGCACCTAACTAGCTATAACAGAGCAGGGAGGAATGACGCCAGATCAGGCCGCAATGCTAAAGAGAAGAAATGGGAACTAGGACAGCTCGAGGAAGAGGAGTGGCGATCAGTGTTCTTATACCTTAAGGCGATCTACTAGCGTGGCGTATTCCTTCGAGTTTATGACAGACCGATGTCGTGCGTTACATTCACTATACCTGAGTGTTGACTAGTCGAGGAAGACGACGGGATTATAAAGAAGGTACAATGAAAATGGGTGGAGGATAGCACAGAGCACCCCAAAATTGCTCTTCTGGTGAGCCCGTAGATCTCCGTATGAGGAGTGTCAGTGGGGGTTACTGCGGGGTAGTGTTCTGGCCCCAATATGGAAGCAACAGCCTTAGTAGCTCTAGAGCTGAGTTTTGAGGTGGTTCTTCGCGGCCAATCAAGGAGCTTCAATTAATTAGCCTTTCGCCTCAGCCGCGGGATGACCCGTGCTGGACTGGACCCTGCCTGAAGCTTAAGGCACGTGCAAGACAACCCTGAACACCCACCACCATCTCATCTTCAACACCACGCTTGCTACTGAAACGCCCAGGCCCACGTCTCATATTTCACCCTTTACATTACTGTCGCTATTGACTTTCGCTGCACACTGCACTAAGCATGTCCACCGCCGTGCTTACACCGACCCCATCAGACGACCCATTCCTGCGCGTGCAAGCGCACACCTGTCCACAGTGCGGCGCCGAATATGCACACACACTAGACGAGCACCACGACGCCGACAAGCGGCGGATAGCAGAGCTAGAATCACAGATCAGGCTCCTGACCGAGAAGGCCACCTCAGCCGGTACGCGTGGATCTGTCTTCCACTTTCGAGCTCCCCAAGAACCCTCCACAAGGACCCCAGCTAACGTCAAATCTACAGTCGACAAACTCGCCGACTACGAAAACGAGCTCCGCCGCCTCAAATCCCCCCCCCAACCACCCCCCGAGCCCCCCCGCTCCTCCACCGACACCGACCCCGCCCGCCCAACCACCTCCTCCAGCAATAAGACCTCCCGCTTCTCCTCCCTCCTCGGCACCCGTCGAGCCTCCCCCACCGAACCACCACCTCTCCCGCCCGTCCCATCCCCCGACCTCCGCGCGGCGCTCGAGCGCGAGCAAACCCTGCGCGCGGCCGCCGAGGGCCAGCTGCACGCGATGAGCGGCGAGATCGAGGACCTGAGCGTGCAGCTGTTCCAGCAGGCGAACGAGATGGTGGCGACGGAGCGGAAAGCGCGGGCGAAGCTGGAGGCGCGGGTGGCGGTGCTGGAGGAGCGGGATGGGGAGAAGCGGGCGCGGTTGGAGCGGCTGGAGGGTGCGATGAAGAGGATTGAGCGCGTGAGGGGGTTGTTGGTGGGTGGGTGATGTTGCGGCATAAGACGAATTGAATACCCGGAGAGGGAGTCACTTCGAGGGCCTGATGAGAGGACATGCCGTGAAGTGAAGAGGTTTGTGCTTGAGCAGGTGCTGCGAGCGAGCGGAAGAGTTCCAGCGCCGCGGTTTGATGATGCTGCGGAGCTTCAAGAGCCCATGAGGCTAAAACTCTTGTAATCATCCCGAGCTACCTCCGCGTCTGCATACGAGGAGAGGGCTTGGCATGGTTCTTTAGCCCTCGATGCCCTCGCAGACACGCTACCCGCTTTATGAGGAGTAAATCGAAGAGAACTGGCATGAAGAGTTGCATCATGTTATCGATGTCACATTTAGCGCTCATAGCATATGCTTGTATTTGTATTCATATATCATTATACCAATCATATTTCTCATTCTTACCAATACGTTCTCGGCGTGCCACCCCAATAACCGTAACCCTCTACGATTCGAAGCCTGTACTCACCTAGAAGTAAGCATACAGTGCCTTGCCATAGATACCGTATACTTCCCTCCCACTGTCTGTGGGGCTCCAACGTACTAATAGAAAACGGGGGCAGCGGATACACATCCAATCTGCCTACACCCTGTTGGCGCTGTCTGAGGTGGCCTCGCGAGATTACTAGTTGTCCAAAACACCGACTTTCTCTCTCATTTGGGATGCTAAAAATACTGTGAAGCTCCTTACGCAGCGGTAAACGAGTGGACAAATTTCGAGAACGAGGCATTGTACCACGAGAAAAGAATAACCACATCACAAAAAGCACGACGACAATGTTCAAGACCTGCCAGCTATGTGGCGCTCAATTCCCTACCGCTAATATATACACCATCCCACCTCATAAAACCCATCCCCGAACCCCTATGGTTCCCTCCGAAACAAGCACAGAAACGCCCACGATATTTATACATCCAAACCTCCATACCCGCCGTGCAAAGCACCGGTGAAATGCTTCTACACCTAAGCCCGTAACCAGAAGCGAAGATGCACCAAACTTCAGTTGAGAGTCGCCCAAAGACTTTGACGAAAGGAAAAGAAGTGGCTATCACGCCTCAGCCGCAACGAAGCAAAGAAAAAAAATTCTCGAAATGCAGGAGATGCATGAAAATGCTAAACCAAAGCATTATCCCCGCTTGCCTAGAATTCCAAATGCAAGAACGAGTTCCCACTAAGGATATGAATATCCGCCTGAGCAAAGAACCAGCGCCCCAAACCCCCCAAAAGTTGCAAAGACCGGGTATACCCGCAAGAAACAACACCAACTCGATTCAATTCAGTTCGTACAATCGTCCTCTACAAATGCATCCATCCAAGTCATTCTCTCGATATCACAATCCGCATTCCAAGATTCAGTATTCAGAATTTGGAACGTTACCGAGCTGCAACAGGAGCGGATAGCTGCTTCTTCCGTTTCCTGACCAACCACTCGCCAAGTAAAGAGTCCAGCCGACCACCCATATCCTTGACGGCGCTGCGTTCGTCTTGGAATAGGCCAGCCATAATGGGGTGCTCCGGTCCGACTGGCACCACGCCCGAGGTGTCGTGTACGACGAGGAGCATGTCGCGGATGTCGCTACCGTCGTCGAGGTAGGTGCGGAGGCTGGCGTCTGACCATGCGGGGAGGGAAGCGGTTGAGGATGGCGGAGGGGAGTGCTGCATCTCGTGCGTAGGGATCGGAGCAGGGCGACTTGGGGCTGCTGGGACATTTGTGAGGGGCGGCGTCAGGGTCGTTGGTGATGGTGTGCCCGTCGGGCGCGAGGCGATGAGATTGGGCGCGGAGGGCTGCGATGTAGAAGGGCTGTCGTGGAGGGATGGAGTTGATATTGGTGATCCTGAGTCTTGGCTTGAAGTGTCGCCCGTAAGGTCGGGAGGATTGTGTGCGTCGTGATCTATTTCGCGACCAGAGAGTTCGTTCTCTGGAGGTTGGGCATCTCTCGGAGAAACATGTACCGGGGATTCAGATAAACGCTCTGCAGAATCTGAAGGGTCGGTACGGCGCTGGGACGTCTCCTCTGCAGTTTCATGGGGGTCTGCAAAAGGATCTGTCTTCTCGTCATCTGCTGAAGAGTCGAAATCATCGAGCTGAATACGCTGCTTCGCCTTTCTAACCTTTTCAGGTCGAGGTTCGCTCGGACTGCGGCCCAACATGTTAGCGATGGGATTTGTTTTCGCGGCTGAGGAGTGGGACCGAGACCGTTGTGGCTCGGCTGTGGACTCGGGCGATTGTATGCGTCCTTGCAGAGACTCCTGCGGGGGTTGTTCAGGTTCGGGGGATACAAGACGCATGGTACCGGAGTTTTGTTGACCGTTAGGTTTGGAGTTCAGTGGAGCTGGCTGAAGCTGCGCTGTGGGCTCTGGACTTGCAGTCTGGGACGTATTCTGGGACGTATTCTGGGACGTATTCTGTGACGTATTCTGGGCGTTCTTGGGAGGAGAGACATCACCATTTCGGGGTTGCTTTTGGAGTTTGCCCTTGCTGGGATTCCTCTGGGGTTGCACCACAGGCTCCTTTTCGGACATGGAGTTCTCCGTCGGCGAGTCGTCAGAGTTCTTGCTCTGGGGTGAGCCCCTTCCGAGCTCCTCGGAAACCTTCTCAGTATCACTGTTCTCCGGATCTTGGGTCTTGGTCTTCTTGTCCTTCCTCTTAAACAGCCCACTGAGCATCCCAGGCTTCTTCTCCTTCTTTTTCTTCTCATCCTTGGCCTTGTCGGCAAATCCGTTCTTCTCAAGACTCTCCAGGCTAGGGCCTCGCTCCTTACTCTCAAAGGACCGCGTCGTTGAACCACTTGAATCGTCTCTGAGGAGATTTGGCGTAAGGGTGATTTTCCGTGTCTCTGCGTTGTCGTCTTTGAAGAACGAATCTGTGTTTCGCAGTGTCCCATTGCGCGAAACTTTCGGATCCACTATCACGAGTAAGCTCTTCGGTTCAATGTTACGTTCTAAAGAGGACTCACGAGGTCGATCAAACATCTCGTCACTGGTTCGTTGTTTGTCGCTATCTTTCAACAGGTCGTCGGTTGATTCTCGCGGAGTATCAATGCTATCCGAAGATTTGGCCTCCTTCTTGGACCCGTTGACCTTGAGTGGTTGGACAGCCAGTGCGTCCTCCTGCTCTGGCTCCTGGCCGTTTTGCGCTGCCTCGCCTTGGGTCTGTTGAGATGTCCCTTCGAACGAATCGTCCTGCTCATCGTCTTCGTCGGATGAGTAGTCGTAATCAGACGCTTCGACGTATGTGGGAGCCGTGAACTGAACAGTCTTTGCGTTTCGTCGCCTCATGGCCTTTTTCAGGGGGTTCTTCGTTTTCTCGGCCGTGTCGCCCAGCATGGTAGCAGATAGCTATATTGATTAGAACATGCCCCATTAAGCTCCAAAAGAACTTACATCGATATTTCGGTGCTTGTTCAGCCGTGCTAATCGCTCAGTCGGCGTCTCGATGTGCTCGGCGGGGAGATATCCTGAGATCGTAAGTGGATGACGTGGCGAGCGGATGCGGAAGGCGCATACCAATACTACTGTCCTTCACTACTCTGACCAGCCACCAATAGCTGTTACTATCGTCCAGGAGGACCATGGTGTCGCCTTTGGTGGCATTGGCTTGGCCTTCTACCGTCGCAACAAACGTATGCAGAGCGTAAACGAATTCAAAATCAATGTCCTCTGTGTATCGTAAGCACTCTCCGCCCCAGCCAGAGTCAATGAAACGTGGATCGTCAGAAAAAGAAACGTCACTGTCATCATCACCGCCAGAGTAGTCCATGTCCAGGGCAGAGTCGGCGTCGCTGTCGGTTATCCAGGAAGAGTCGGAGCTTGTTGGAGATCCGAACGGCGTAGGAAGCGGAGTGTCCAGGACCAACATCTCTTTAGGGGTAAACAAGGCCCGGTTGATCTTGGGAGGAACGAGGTAGTACTCGTCAATATCAGAGCTGTGTTCCAGTTCAGAACCGTCTTCAATATCCAGGAGCGGGTCGTCCGAGGGGAGCAGCATCTTTCGAAGGTCACCAGAGTCAAACTTGACAAGCGAGACATTGGAATCCTGGCGTATGCTCTGCAATCGAGCGTCGATCCTCGTCAAATAATCCGGCTGCGGTTTTGGAGAGGCGTCCATGATTCCGGCGAAGCGGACCGTCTTGGTTCCTGGTTTCGATGCCTCCAGCGGCGTATACTTACGACCACGATGAAGATGACTTGGTGACTGTGCCTGGGGCAATCTTGACTTGAGGGAGAAAGGAAATGGTGTAGGGGATGGAATGAGAGAAGATGTCCGCCGAGCACCCGTTCCAGCTGCTGTGTCGGGATCGTCTGAACCAGCAGAGGCAGCGAGCGGAAGGTGGACTGGCGTGGATCTGTAGGGCGAAGAAGAGAAATCGAGGCTGGGTGAAGGGGTGGCCGACTTCGAGCACCGCGGGGGAGTCGGTGTCGAATCCGGAGTGAGAGAAGAGCGGCGCGGAGGCCGGGACGTAGGTAGAGAATACACACCATCGTCAATGGACGGCGAACTCGAGATCTTGTCCATCATGTCGTCGTCGTCCATGTCGTCAATGTCGGCGTCGGTTATGTCTCCGCCGTCGCCGGCGCTCGACATGCCGCCATTCATGCGTATCGCCTGCTCGTCTTGCAGCTGCTGTTGCTGATCCCCATTGTTGACGAGGGTCGTCTCGTCGTCGGAGCCTGGGTCGTCGCGCAGAGCAGCCCCCGAGTCGTTCCACGCCTTCTGCAGGTTGGCATCTTCGGCGGCGCGCTCGTCGTCGGCCTGCTTGACCGCGGCAGCTTGATGGGGCGCGGCGGGGCCAATTCCGAGGGGTGCTGGGTGTGCGGGCTGGCGAGAGTGGTCCTGCGCGGTGGGAGAGGTCTTTTCTTGCAGGTCGAGCGTATCTGCGCAAACCAATGTTAGACAGTGCGCCAATTCGCATCGTTCAGCGCAGACGTACCGGCTCGAATAATATGGGGTCGCGTCATTCTAACTCATGTCCAAAAAGAATCCAACGGGTGGGATATTGCTGCCGCCGTCGCCAAATCGACCGCGGGCGCCAAAGAATGCGAATGTTGGGGGGCGTAGAATCCAAGATGCCCAAGAGCTAGGGAGCAAAGAATTGTAGCCACTGCAGCGAGCAGCGGAGTGGTGAGTCGGGAAAGAGGGACACAGGGCGGTGCCACTGGTGCGGCGGTGCAGGTCGGGGCTGCCGAGGGACGCCTCAGATCATGCCGCAGCGCCGGCAGACGAGTCGGTATGGATATGCGAGGAGCGTGGAGCGGGTGCTGGAGGAGACGGCGAGCGCAATCGTGTATGAGGCTGCTTGGGCGACGATGGGGTCGAGAAAGGGAGTCTGGGAACTTTCGTGTTTCATCCCCTGGCTCCCCAAAATAGCTGCCCCGTGCGTTGATTCTCGCGGATGGGCATCCCCACCCAGGGTGCCAGGCCACCAGGCCACCCACGAGCCCGGCGTCCATGACCGCCGTCGACGGCAAACTGCGCCCAAGGACCGCGTGCTATCACAAGCCGGATGCTGTGTCCAGAGTTTATGACGATTCAGCCCACTTCTCTCCCTCTGCTCAGCCAGAGCCGTAGTGGCCGGGCAGTCACGGGCTGGCGTCGGGTCGCCTAAACGAGCCACGGAGCGCTAATCTTGTTCCTGAGCAGCCAGAGATCGCAAATCCAAGGCTGCTGGAGAGGCTGGGGCTGGGGCTGGGGAGTGGCGGCCATGGCTCCGCGTCCGCCTGGCATCCAGAATCCAGTCGTCGCCCCCCACCATGGCAGTCTCCGCTACCTCACTCTTGTTTGCTGCGGCTTTGTGCCATCAAGTTCCCCGCCCGATTGAAACATGCCACGACGACGCCTGCATGCATGGCTTGTCTTGAAACGTCATTTCCAAAGCAGCACGAAAACAAGGTCGCGTAGTGCCCTGTATGGAACTAGGAGGTACTCAGTAGCTTCCGTGTATATCTTTCCGTTTTACGGACCTAGCTTACGAACACCCATATGATACATTCCTCTTCCTGCATACCGAGCTCTTACATTCTGACGCCATTGGCGATCTACAAACACGTGGTCGGGGTTGTCGACTACTTCATTTAAATACAATCATCATTCAACCCGCGTAAGCTTCCCATAAATACTCTTTTTCGTGATCCAGCCGTTAGTTCCGCCGACGTTGTTACCAATGAAATACCGCACTCCCGACTTTGCCTTCACGAGGTGGAGGTAATGGCTGCCTTTGACTTTGCACAGCACGACGTCATCGACTGAGATATGTTCTGAAATCGGCTCGGCGGTACATAAGGACCGATGAGTGATTTTTCCGCGCATAGAGTGGCCGGAGGGTCGGAATTGTACTGCGAGGCCTTGCTGAAGCTGTTTGATGAGGTTGGTTGCCCAGGTCATTGAGGATGCTGGAGAGGCTCGGTTGACGTAATTATAGGTGTAGAATCTGGTGCTTCTGAGTTGGAAGCTCTTTTTTTGATAAAAGGTATCTCGATCTGATGCAATTTGTAAAGAGGAAGGGTGCAATGTGCCTGATGGCTTAGCGTATTTCACGATCACGTGGGCAAGTCGCGATTTAGACTTCAGTGCATCTATTATGCTCCAAAAGCGTGATAAGAAGTTCACATAATCCAATGGATCAAGGTGAGCTATTTCGTAATAGATTGAGCAAGATAGGGTAATACTAAAGCTCCGATGAGGACATCATCACAATTTACAAGGGTGAATACTGCTTGACTCCACGGGTCGGCGCTTTGTAGCAACTCCAAAACTTTATCTGAGTTATGCCTCTCATATTTTTGTACATGCATTCAGTGTCTACAATCGCGCTTCTGCACCTAATGTAGATATTTCGCGACGTGGAATGGCTGCTTTTCTATTGTTCACGCTGGCATAACAAATGAGACGTATCTAACATGTCGTCTGTGGCGCTTGCTCTTAATTAAAATAGCGACCCAAGTACAGATATGATTGTAGTCTAACACGGGATAAATTCCTTACCTGCCCACGGCCTCCGTGTGATCCTGCATAGGCTTGCTCGTCGCTTGCCCAGGCTAGATTTGGAAACTATGAGCGTACCGAGCTTGCAATACGATGCTAAGATCTTCCTGAACTCTATTAATATGTTGACAGACCTCAAACGGTGGAAGGCTATTGTGCTGTAGTCTTGTAATACAATGTAGTGTTTAACTTAGTGAACCATGTATGGAAGCTTAAGTATGCAACCAAAACTACTGGAAATTGAAGAGGTGACGAAGCGGTGAAGCGGTGAACGAAAAGCCCGCCGCATAACAAACCGGTGACAAAGCTTTTCACAGCCCCGATTCATCAACAAACTTTGGCCGTCGAATCAACAAATCTCCTCCTCTCGGTCGGAACGCTAGCAAAGCCCTGCAGCGGCCTAGCCGAAACACAATGACGGAACCACCCAGAATCATACAATGCGTATATGACCATTCGCTCATTGGGCGTGATGCTGCGCTGACGAGCGACGGCAGAAACGGTGTTGAGTCAGACCAAAGCAGCAGACCGCAAAATGGAGACCATGCAGGAATCTCTGCTCCGGACGCTGGAAGCCCTGTCCGCAGAGCCGGTCAGCCCGCAGTAACAAAGCCAGAAAGGAGCCAGGCTCGGCTCACAACGATCTACAACCCAGCCGAGGAAAACGAAGCTGGCGCAGGGAGAGCAGGCGGCGAGGATTCGAACGTCGCACTACGAAAAAGACAATGTTCTCCGGGACGGGAGGGCGATAACCCTAATGATCGCCCAAAAAAGGTTGTAGTCCGGGAAAGAGGGAGCAAGAAAGATGACACCGATGCTAACATGCAGGAAGCATCGGTCGCCAGAACTATACCAGAGCCCATTGTACGGGGGTTAGGCAAGCCTTCACTCCACGACAAGACACACGGTGGTGCCAGGCCAGAGACCGGTTCTCTTGGTCCACAGGCGTCCATAGTTGCTCCGCAGCCGCCCATAGTTGCTCCGCAGCCGCATATACAACCACAAGGGGACACATTATCGCTTTGGCCGGCTTATCTCCATCTGTTATGGTACAACCGCAAATATGGCACCCATCCGTTCATCGCAGAGCATGAGGGACAACTGGATCATGACGACCGCGGCTGGAGAGAGGCTATTCAGTACAACGAGGAAGAGCTTGTTCGGGAAGCTTTCGATGAGGCACAGGAGCTTGGGTCGGGAAGCTATCGGTGAGGCAGAGGACGAGCTTGTTCGGAGGATGTCGATGGGGCAGAGTAAGAAGGCTCTATTCTACCACTTCGTGTCGTGTAGACACATGACGTCTTGGACGGGCGTGGGAAGCCAGACTATTCGTGCGGAATCATAGGGCAGGATGATCTATTGAGAGCAGGATATGGCACAAGCCGGCGATTGACCAGAATATGTCAGGTAGTTTGAGGCAAAGCACTTCGATTAGAATACCAGTCTAGCACTCACGATTGCCGCCTTCCCATCATCATCTTGCTCTGTGTTGTGAAGACATCGTCGAAGCTCTGAGAGTGCGTTAAGGAGTATGATTGACGGTCACGATGCAGATAGGTCCCTAGATCTGTAGCATCTTCGCTACCACCGAGTATCTACGGCAGCTGGCATCGTGGTTGGAAAAAGATGCCCGCTCAGATTCGGGCAGGTTGTCGTCTGATAAAAGGCTAGAAGCTAAGGGCCGGGCATACATATCCAGATCGCACGGCCCGGTACGGCATACCGGAATCGTTCCGTCGTAACTATCCGGGAGGCGACGTGAGTGGCTGTCCTCATTATGTGGGTCCCGGATCGCCTTGGGCTGTTGGTACCCTTCTAAAGAAGACTTGGAAATCTCTCCCCGCCACACCTTAGTATGTCCATACGCTATAATCGCTATGTTATCCTTTAACAGGCGAACTCTCTTATTTTGTTGCGCAATGCGCCGCTCTTATGGTGTTGCTCGCTTCCTCGCCGTTACTGTGACTTCACCATATTCTACCTTTGTACGACATTAGACACCAGTACCCGAGCTCCTTATCCCTTAGGCACCACGTTGCAGATCCCAACAGCCAGCCAACAATGCCACAATCCTTCCGAGGTTGAGCGGACTCACGAATTGCATGCGTCGAGGGCCGCTCTTTCTCTCATGGCGTGTAGAATAAACATATACTGTCTACGCAACGATGGGCTTGCCTGTCTTCACACTTCGATTATGTTGCCATTGCCATCCTGCAAGGCCGATCACTCGTTTCCCAAGGGTCGGCCCATCGCCCATCTCGAGCGAGCTCCCTTTCAGTATAAGGGCAAGGGTGGCTTTTGCTTATGTAGATCCAACCTCGTACCTGCGCGATACCAGGCGCTCCGACCGTTCGAGCCTTTCCTCTCTTTCGTGTATATAGCCTCAGGGCCCTCCAACTGTTCCCATTCGTGGCTATCAGCTCTCAATTGTTATCACTCCGAATATCCCCTCTCTTCATTGCTCTCATCCTCGTAATGATGCGTCTATCACTATGCCTTCTTCAACTGATGCTCTCAACTTTTATAACAATGCCGACCTCTTTGCAGCAAGACGCATCTCCCCAGTCGTAAGACATTGTGCCGATTCCTGAAAATTGGTACCCATATTTACCGTTTGAGCGCCAAGCAACCTCTCCAAAACCCGTCACCAATTCGCAGCCTTCAGCAGGAGAGGGTTTTACTAGCTGCGCTGCGCTGTCAAAGCACCACCACTGGCTGCCCCAGTGCAATATACTCCCGATGGCTCCCTCATGCACCAGGATACAGGAAACACTGGAAATAGCGGGAACGGTGGCCCACATGCAACATTGTCAATGTGTCAACTATCGCCTCTGGCTTAAGACTCCTGGTATTCGACGCTCAAGGCGAATTGACGGCAGCTTTTACGTATCTAGCCAACGGCTCAAAAACACCAACTTACGCTCTAGCAGCAGTAGATCCCGACACCTTCGCAATCTTGTCAACCTGGTCATCCCCAAGGAGCAACCATTTAAATACCGAGTATATGGAAATCGATCTCAAAAGTAACACGATAGCAGTGAGCTCACGCCACGGCCCAACGACAAGGAACACAGTGTGATCTTCCAAAAACCACCATCGATCTCGCTGCCCTGGGCGTCGTGGAAGTGTATGAAAAGCTGTTGAACAGCATGTTCGATGCTCAAGGAAATGTATGGTTCTCCACAGGTGGAATTGTAGGCGGCGTAGGAGACGCCCCTCAGAACACCACTCTCTTCGGCTATGTTGATTCTAAAGGGACTGCCCATTCCCTTCCCCTGAAAAATCAAATGCAGGATAATAGCTTGGCTGTACATGGGACATCATCTATGCCGCGACGGGGCCTAGTTCAGGCAGCCCAGCGGATACATCAAATGCTACCGGCTACATGCATGCCATCACTTCGGGTCCTCGTACCCACATTACGACGCTATAGAAAGCTTCTTATGATACAGGTTCAGCTATCGAACCCGGTTGCTGCTCCCGCGGGACTGGAGCGACTCCGGCAACAATTACATAGTCATCACCGACAAGTCAGATTTCCAAATCAGCCTTTCGGTCTACCGTCAGGGCAAGAAACCAGCGCTACTGGTGTTCCAGCCAGGCACAACCGCCACGGACAGCTCCCCAATTATCGACATAAATGGAAAAACGTACAGCGCAACGATTACATCGCCCCTGTGCTATATCTAGGAGCTGGAAGCATCAACGGCGCTTACAACAACTTCAACCCAATGGCACCAAGTCTTCTCCGTGTCAACGTTCCCGCCGACGGCGGCGACTGTAGTATAGCTTGGATAATGACGAGTTTAGAGCCACCTCTGTCTCTATACTGTCAACCTAGACAGGCCTGTTCTACACTTACCTTCAAGATGCCGAGCTTTCAAATCAGAAACAATACATATTTTACTCCTCAGGAACGAGCTATGAGACTGAAGAAGTTGCATGGAAGGTCAGGGCGGCACACTGTAGGTAAGTCTAGATAGATACTATACATGCAAAAGATTCAAATATCTATCAGGCGTCACTGTTGACGTGCTGTAGATAGTACAGGAGAACTCTAGCTTCAAGTACACGTACAACACAGCATCTAATACTGAGGCAGTAATGTGTACACAAATCTCCCTCCTTTCTAAGGATGAAACCCAGCAGCGGAAATCCCCATATAAGTTGCGAGCAAATATACACACCCTTTATAGCCCGCTTTTAATAAACGTAACGTAGTCGGCAAGCATACTGTTACAACCCGTAATACGAACCACCCGAGCGCAGAGGCACTCGCGGAGACAAGCAGACAAATCAGGCTGATCACAAAGGACCAGGTCACGGGACCAAGGGGGTCACGTGTAGGACGCATCGGTATCCTGGATTCCCCCACGGACTGCTGGTGGATGGGAACGATACAAGGATAGGAATCACGGGATGAGAGATCCACGTGATGGATCAGTGGGATCAGGAGAATCAGGGAGTGATCCCCAGGAGCAAGGTCGCGGACACAGGATCTGGAGGATCAGTGGCCGAGCGTGACGATCCAGACTGAGCCATAGGTTTCTTAGGGCGGAGCTTTCATATATAAGGACGCTCCTTTGCATAGATAGGAACCTCGTGTTCAACTCAAGACTTCAATACTACCTATTGGAAGTGACAACCCCGTCTTGTACCTGAGATTGATCTTGCCTCACCTTTTGAAGACTATTGCACCCCGACGACGACTTGACCTATACCCTGCCTTAGTGCGTGGCACTTGGAAGGTATAGAAGAGACGACCCGTTACACATACGGCCCACGCAAGCCTGTGGCCACCCCCAATTATGGTGCGATTTGGACCTTTTAACACCGGAGAAATCTCACCAACTACTAAATATTAAGTGAAATTATATAAGTGCACATGTTATTTAGCCCTTTATAGTTGCTAGGTAGAAAGTTAGAGTAATAAGTACGTGTAATTCTATTTATTGTATTATAAATCTTACCTAGCCTTAGGAGCTAAAACTCTTCTACAACTATATAGGGCCTTTAAAAGACCTCGAAAATTAATAGATAATATTATAATAGTTACTATTAAATTTATTCTATATTATAGCCCGAAAAACACGATGCAATCGACCCCACAGCATTTTGGAAATACAACCTAAGGAGGGCCCCTAGGGGCTATCCAAGGCCCTGCGAACAATTGTACGCAGCCTCAAAGCCCTACGAGTAGTGCCGGCGGCGTCGCGGTAGGTACACCGCGAATTGCGACCCCTAACGCGCAGCCGCCCCAGCAACA
>NW_022985447.1:796530-842506 GCF_010093595.1 Mytilinidion resinicola | reverse complement strand
CAACAACAACGCCAAAACCAACACCAAAACCCGAAGCCCATCAAGAACGTCCACCAGGACGTCCAAGACCTCGTCAACGAAGCACACGGCATACAAGACCTCCTGCGGAATAAGCCAATCCAATCCCTCGAGATGAATGCGATCGTCCAAACCCTCTACGACTTTGCAGGACGCGTCCTGTTCGGCCTCTCGGATACCGCGAACGACCTACGGCAGACACCATGGAAAAAGCTGATAAAGATGATGGAGGACACGAAAAAGGAGGTACACGCGTTGTCAACGCACGGGAAGACGTATGCCGCAGCAGCAGCAGGCACAACACTATTAGCCATGCTAAGCGGCATGGCTGCGCAATACGGGAAGGCAGCAGGAAATAGACAGTATGCAAGGCAACCTACAAATGTCCATGAAATCACCATCTATATTAAGGATAACAACAAGCGAACTATAACCGCAGCAGATACAAACATAACTATCACCCAGAAGCTTTAAGCAGCCGGACCACTAGACACAATAAAGATCAGCGGCATAAGGAAGCTATAGAGTAGAGATATTAAGGCATACGTCGCGGATAAGGCTATAAAGGAAGCACTGCTTAAGAAGAGGGAATAGGTGCAGGTGCTAGGCAAGACAGTATTGTTACAACCCGTAATACGAACCACCCGAGCGCAGCTGCACTCGCGGAGACAAGCAAGCAAATAAGACTGATTACGCAGAACCAGGTCACGGGACCAAGGGGGTCACGTGTAGGGCGCATAGGGATCCTGGATTCCCCCACAGACTGCTGGTGGATGGGAACAATCTAAGAATAGGACATCACGAGGACAGGGTCACGTGATGGCTCGTCAAGCTCGCAGAGGGAAGTAAGCATAGAGCCGAGCGAGCGCTCGTCGGGCTCGAGGCGCTCGAAGGCTACGAGCCCTAAGAGCGGAACGAGCAAACAGGTTTCTTAGGACGGAGCTTTTATATATAAGGACGCTCCTTTATATAGATAAAAACCTTATATTTAACTTAAAACTTTAATACTACCTATTAGAAGTAATAACCCCGTTTTATACCTAAAATTAATCTTACCTTACTTTTTAAAAACTATTATACCCTAATAATAACTTAATCTATACCCTGCCTTAGTATATAATACTTAGAAGGTATAGAAAAAATAACCTATTATACTTTAAATACTACTATATTAAAGAAGTTATATATAAACAATTAATTAAAATAGCCTTACTAACTTTTTTAGGTAGTATAACTGCTAGACTAACTTTAACTATACTTAAAGTAGTAATATATATACAGGTATTACTTATATAGCTATAAGTATTAGAAAAAGCTAGTAATACTAAAAATAAAAAAATTGCGGCCCTATAAGGAAATTTCTAGACTATTTAAAAAAAGCTTACTACTAGTAGAATAGTTAGCTATAAAGGCTATAAAATAAATAAACCTAAAGAATTTACTAGTAATAAAAAAGCTTTACAAGCGTTTATAATATAAATAAGGCTATACCTGCGTATAAACTAGAGCAACCTTAAATTTAAATTAAATAAGGTCTATATAGCAGCTACCTTTTTTTAAAAAAAAAGCGTTTAACTAGTTTAATCTAATACTTATAAACTAGCTTAGCAACGCTAATATAGATAATCGGAAACTAGAAACTAATACTATATTTAGTAACTATAAATACTTTAAGTTAGTACTTTAGATAACCTTTAGAAATACTAATAAAAAACGGATAGTAGAATAGAAAATTATAGTTCTAAAGTAGAAAGGCTTAACTAGCTACTATACTTTAGAATTTATATAAATCGCGTTTAAGCTATTATAGGAAGATAAAGCTCTATAAGTATAGTACTATAGAGGTTTTAAGGAAAATATTAAAAATAAAATTATATAAGGTAAAAGGCCTCTAATACTTTATAAACTTAAGGAAATAGTAATATAAATTAATAGTTAATAGTATAAACAATAACTAGAATAGGTAGATAAAAGGGGACTTTATTTCTACGCCTAACTAGCTAGACTAAAGCTAAAAGTAATTAACCGTAACTATAGAAATTATATAGAGATTAATATTATAAAATAATATAATAACTAGAAAGGTAAACTAATTACTAATAAAAAAAGGTAAAATAGAAAGCATAGCAGTATATACCTATTATACGGAAAATAGGAATACTTTGCGAGTAAGTACTCTAAGAACACCTAAATAGCAGCAGTTATAGTAAAGTTAAATATAAACCGCTATAATTCTATATTATAAACCGTATACTATAATAATAACTGCTTTACTTATTAGTTAAATAAGTAGGTAATAGGGTACTATTTAACTTAGAGTAGGGGAAGATATACTATTACTATAATAAGAAATAAAAAATATAATAGCAATTCTATAAACAACTACTATATAAACGTAGAAGTTAAAAGTATAGAAATTAACTACCTATTAAAAACGGATAAAGTATTCTAAATAATTAAGCCGCGATTAAAACCCTAAACTAGTATACTTAAGCTATAGAATAATAGTAAAACTAAATTACTAGATATAAAAGTATAGGTTAACAGGGTTATAGCTATATATAAATAGAGCGTAAAAGAAATTCTTACACGCCTTAATAAAAAATAAGAAGCGTAAAAGGCCGAAAATACTATAGCAGGCGCAGAGCTAAAAGCACTAGCTAGTTACTAATTCCTAAGAGCTATAGGTAAAGTTATAAAATAGCTTACTAAAGAAGAAAAAGTAAAAATAGCCGCAGCTGTAGAAATATTAATAATAGCAACTATTAACGCAGAAACCTGCGCAAGATTAGATATATTAAAAGGCTTAAGCTATAATATCTAGTAAAAACTAGATAATAAATTACCTATTAAAAATAGTAAAAAGTACTATAATAGTAATAAAGATTATAAACTAGAAAAATAGTCTAGTAATAGAAAATTTAGTATTAAACTAGAATAAAAACCGCTAAAGCTATATAGAAAATAAACTAAAATCGAGATCTATAGAGTATTATACTCTATTAGTAAAATAGGTATCTATAATAAAGAAAATAAACGGCTAAATAGAAACTACCTACTTTATAAATAGATATTTTAGGTATTATATATTAAAAATAAATATAATAAGTTATAATATATAAAAAAAAAATATAATATAATTAACCCTATAGTATTTTAGAAATACAACCTAAAAAGGGCCTTTAGGGGCTATTTAAGGCCCTATAAACAATTATACGCAGCCTTAAAGCCCTATAAGTAGTGCTAGCAGTATTATAGTAGGTATACCGCAAATTATAACCTCTAATATATAGCCGCCCTAGTAATAGTATTAATAATAATAATAATAATAATAATAACGCTAAAACTAATACTAAAACCTAAAGCCTATTAAAAACGTTTACTAAAACGTCTAAAACCTTATTAATAAAGTATATAGTATATAAAACCTTCTGCAGAATAAGCTAATCTAATTTCTTAAAATAAATATAATTATCTAAACCCTTTATAATTTTATAAAACGCGTTCTATTCGGCCTTTTAAATACCGTAAATAACCTATAGCAGATACTATAGAAAAAGCTAATAAAAATAATAGAAAACACGAAAAAGAAGGTATATATATTATTAACGCACAGGAAAATATATACTGTAGTAGTAGTAGCAGTAGCAGCAGCAGGTATAATACTATTAGCTATACTAAGCGGTATAGCTGCGTAATATAGAAAGGTAGCAGGAAATAGGCAGTATATAAGGCAACCTATAAATATCTATAAAATTACTATTTATATTAAAAATAATAATAAGCGAACTATAACTATAGTAGATATAAATATAACTATTATTTAAAAGCTTTAAGCAGCCGGACTACTAGATATAATAAAGATTAGCGGTATAAAAAAGCTATAGAGTAGAAATATTAAGGTATATATTGCGGATAAAGCTATAAAAAAAGCACTGCTTAAGAAAAAAAAAATAGGTGCAGGTGCTAGACAAAATAGTATTATTATAACCTGTAATATAAACCACCTAAGCGCAGCTATACTTATAAAAATAAATAAATAAATAAAACTAATTATATAAAACTAGGTTATAAAACTAAAAAGGTTATATATAGAGTATATAAAAATCCTAGATTCCCCTATAAACTACTAGTAGATAGAAATAATCTAAAAATAGGATATTATAAAAATAGGGTTATATAATAGCTTATTAAGCTCGTAGAAAAAAGTAAGTATAAAGCTAAGTAAGTGCTTATTAGGCTTAAGGCGCTTAAAGGCTATAAGCTCTAAAAGTAGAATAAGTAAACAGGTTTTTTAGAATAGAGCTTTTATATATAAAAACGCTTTTTTATATAAATAGAAACCTTATATTTAACTTAAAACTTTAATACTACTTATTAGAAGTAATAACCCTATTTTATACCTAAAATTAATCTTATTTTACCTTTTAAAAACTATTACACCCTAATAATAACTTAACTTATACCCTGCCTTAGTATATAATACTTAAAAGGTATAAAAAAAATAACCTATTATACTTTAAACACTGCTATATTAAAGGAGTTATATATAAATAATTAATTAAAATAGCCTTACTAACCCTTTTAGGCAGTATAACTACTAAACTAATTTTAACTATACTTAAAGTAGTAATATATATACAGGTATTACTTATATAGCTATAAGTATTAGAAAAAGCTAGTAATACTAAAAATAAAAAAATTGCGGCCCTATAAGGAAATTTCTAGACTATTTAAAAAAAGCTTACTACTAGTAGAATAGTTAGCTATAAAGGCTATAAAATAAATAAACCTAAAAAGTTTACTAGTAATAAAAAAGCTTTATAAGCGTTTATAATATAAATAAGGCTATACCTGCGTATAAACTAAAGCAACCTTAAATTTAAATTAGATAAAGTTTGTATAGCAGCTACCTTTTTAAAAAAAAAAAGCGTTTAACTAATTTAACCTAATACTTATAAACTAGCTTAGTAATACTAATATAGATAATTAGGAACTAGAAACTAATACTATATTTAGCAACTATAGATATTTTAAGTTAGTACTTTAAATAACCTTTAGAAATACTAATAAAAAACGGATAGTAGAATAGAAAATTATAGTTCTAAAATAAAAAAGCTTAACTAGCTACTATACTTTAGAATTTATATAAATCGCGTTTAAGCTATTATAGGAAAATAAAGCTCTATAAGTATAGTACTATAGAAGTCTTAAGGAAAATATTAAAAATAAAATTATATAAAGTAAAAGGCCTTTAATACTTTATAAACTTAAGGAAATAGTAATATAAATTAATAGTTAATAGTATAAATAATAACTAAAACGGGCAGATAAAAAAGGACTTTATTCCTACGCCTAACTAGCTAGACTAAAGCTAAAAGTAATTAACCGTAACTATAGAAATTATATAAAGATTAATATTATAAAATAATATAATAACTAGAAAAGTAAACTAATTACTAATAAAGAAAGGTAAAATAGAAAGCGCAGTAGCGCATGCCTATTATATAGAAAATAGGAATACTTAATAAGTAAGTACTTTAAAAACACCTAAATAGCAGCAGTTATAGTAAAGTTAAATATAAACTGCTATAATTCTATATTATAAACCGCGTGCTATAATAATAACTGCTTTACCTATTAGTTAAATAAGTAGGTAATAGGGTATTATTATTATTATTATTAAATTCTATTACGCTGGTGTAGCTCCTGTTAGGGTTTATACAGCTATTCTATCTAAGCTAGTTTATAAGGAGAAGCCGTTTGCTACTATATAGCGTTCGGATAAAAACCTTATTCTCTGCGGTATATAGCGCTAAGCGCTCTTCTTATTATTATATAGCTATTAGGGACACGTGGTAGATCTATTAAGTTTACTACAGAATAAGCTATTATAATGCGTTTTCCTAAATCTGTCCGGGTTTTGCAGTCGTCCTCCTAGGCGCGGGTCGAGTTAATTCCGGAGTAGTAAGCTGGTTTAGGATTAGCGTAAGGGCACGCGTGCTATTGTTTCGCACGCGTGCCCTTTATTAAGGCGTTAGTTCTTAAATTAAATAATATATATAGGAGTAGTGCTGTATAGGCTGTAATATATATAGGAGCTATAGTATATAGGTAGATATAGCTATTAGGTAGGTGCGTAATATAGGCGGTATAGTATACGTTATATATATAGTATATATAGTATATATAGTTATATAAAGTTATAAAAGGTAAAGTGCCTATATCTCCGCCTTTACTATCTTTTTAGCTACTAAAAAGTATAGCAGAAGGTCCGTTTTTTAGAGGAGCTATTAGGCTATAGCCTTTTTTTCTTTCTAGCTTCTATAGAGCTGTTTATACGTTCTTATCTTAGCCTTTTAAAACAGCTCGCCCCTGCTTTTAACGTGTTTTCCGCAACTTATTATAATATATTTTAGAGATTAAAGGCTATACTCGCAAGGGTATACCGGTATTAAATAGCCGGGCACTTTTATATAGTAGAGGTAACTGTTAAGCCCTATATACTCTATCTATAGGTTTATAATAATTATACTTTCTACCTTTATAAGTTCTTTATATAGTACTTTTTATTATTTACTCTATTTAGTATTAAGTACTAGTATTAGAGGTTTTTAGCGTAGTTTTTTATAGTAGGCTTTCTATTCTTTCTTCTACTTCTTTTTATATTTATTCTAGATTATACTACGCCTTATATACCTATAGAATTCTTCCGATTTACCTTTATATTATGCGGCTAGCTATAATACCTTTACTATAAGCTTATAGAGTTTATTACGCCTGCTTAGGCCGTACTATAGTATTCCTTTCGGCCTGTATTTAGTATAGACTATTTCTTTTATATAGCTATATTAGGTTTTAATATACTTACGGGCTAGCCTTTTATATATACAGTCTGTATAGGCTACTATAAGTTTTTTTAGCTTTAGCCGGAGTAGAAGGCATAATATTTTATACTTTATTACCCTAATATTTATTATTTTATATACCTTTAAAATAGTATAAAGGCACTAGTTCTATACTATTTTAAGCTGCTTAATTTTTATTTTACTAATCTGCTTTTTTATACCTAGTATAGTATACTAAAAGGTGTATTTATATATAATAGCAGGCCTAATAACCGCCGAGTATATTATATATACCTTTCGGAAGCTTATACTCTAGGTTAATACTATAAGCCTTATAAGGGCCTTTATCTAGGCTATAGCTTTATTTTTTATAGTATTAATATACGGGCCCTATTTAAGTTTAGAATCTACCTAAACCTCTAGTATTTTTAGGTTTATTATAGGGCCTTTAGTAAAGCCCTATATATTAACTATAGCTTTTATATTAATAAACTTACGGGCTCTTATAAAGTATATTAGGTGGTATTTATCTAGCGCAAAAACTACTCTATACTTTCTTACCTACTATTACGGTATCGACCGTAATACCCTACCTACCGAAATTCTGCCGCAGATTACTACAACTCTAGCAATCTGCACCGGCCTACTACTATTAGCCGGCCTCCTGCCCTGCCTACCCTGCTCCGCTCCCGTCTTGCTTCCGCTTCCTATCCTATCCCGCTCCAGCCACCTACCGGCTGCCCTCTTTTCCTATTACCTAATCTGGTAAGAACCTCGCGTATACGCGTGCCACGCGCCGAAATAGCATAGAGGCCGTACGCCACGCGCTCAGCCACGCCCTTATATCCGGTGGCCTGTCTCCCGTTTTCCTATTCCTTATATAATATCTTAATTCTCTATATAGCATTATATATAGCACCTAATTAATGCTTTTTTTTAAGCCTTTAACCTTTTGCGTATAGTACTATTATAATATTATATTATATCTACTTTTACTACTATAGACACCTCTACTAACCTAACTATAATACTTCTAAAGCTTATTAGCTCTATAAAAGAATAGCAGGCTGCTGTAATAGAAGTTCTATCCGCCTAGAAATAGGAAATTACTGCTCTATAAAAGGAAGTAGCCGTAATTTAGTCTAAATCTACCCCTACTTTACTACTAGCGCCTAACTAATAATTTATAGGGCCTTCTATTTATAAATTAAATAATAGCTTAATACCTGCTAATAATATAAACTATATATAGACCCTAACTATTAAAGTTACTCCGCTAACTTTAATAGACTTCTTCCTAATAGCCGCCGCCCTGCTAACCCTAAAAACTAAATATCTAATTAACCCTTTAATATTTAAGGGGAGTTAAAAAAAACTCCTAATTTTTATCTAACAACTATAGTATAAACTGGAAGGAAATACTAATTAATACCTAACTAAACATGCTCGCCTGCTATACGCTTACTTTTAATTGGAATCTAACCTATTAATACTTATTAACTTCTTAATAGACTAAGATATCTGCACTATTAATTAACTTATCTAATTTCTGCAGGCTATATATAGTAATCCGAACTAAAAACTTATATCCTTAAATTAACTCTATATACTAAAGTAAGGAAGGCGTGCCTTTATATTATACTTTACTAAATTCTAATAACTTACCGCTAATATAAATCTAAATAAAGCTAGCCTAATAACTTAGCTCTAATACTCCCTCTCTAATAAACTCTGCTGTATAATAGTTAGCGCTACTACCCCGGATAATCTAAATAACTATACTAACTTAATCGCGAAGTATAATAATAATCTATAATTCCTGCCCGGCCGACCCTTTTAATATTCCCCTCTATTATAAAAGGACCTAGATATAATAGAAATTAATACATCTAAATATACTTTAGCCGGCTCAGCCGAATAAAATAAATATTATTAAAAGGGCCTCTGCTTTAAATGCGGAAAGCATAGCTATATCTCCTATAATTACTCTATTCTTTTACCCTAAGTCCGATTATCTAGCGTAGATAAGCCTTTAAGCCCCTAACCGCGCATATATACGCAATTAACTAATTCCACCTAATTTTTATCTGCCCGCTATTCCTCTATATCTACTGCTTTATTTTCTAGCTCTAATTAATTTAGAGGTAGCCGCTTATCCTGTATAAAGAAGTTGTTAAAAGCCCTGTTCTAGGGCTAAGTCGCCCCCTAGGACTATTTTAACCTCGGATTTTTATAAACCTATTTAAAGAACCTAAACCTAACTCCTAGAAATAATAGATTTTTATTCCTATTTCTATATAATAAGGCCCTACCTATATAGATGCTGTAGCTCTAATTAATAGTAGAGCTACAGGTATAGGTTATATTTACAGGAATCTGGCGCGCGTATAGAACCTTTGCCTTAACCTACTTCCTTATATTTTACGCCTAACTAGATTTAATAGAAAAATGCTTAAAAAAGAATAGATTACGCACTCTGCGCAAGTAACCCTCTGCTACCTAAACTATATAGAATAGATCCGTCTTTATATACTAGAACTTAGTAAATATAAGCTACTACTAGAATAGCCCTAGCTATATAAGCACTATATTAGATTTAACTATAATAACTAATAACTATTATTTTAATTATCCTAATACCAGGCGTAATACCTGCGCAACTCCTAAACTTCTGCAATAAGAACTTATATAGAATAGCTTCCTAAAGCGCCCCTTATTAAGCAGTGCCCAATACTTCTAACCTAACGCTTTTACTCGCAGCGATCGAGCCTGTTTATACGACACCGATATAATTACTAGCTTCCTAAAATAGTATACTAGATAAATATACCTAACTCTAAACCTAAGCTAGAAACTAAACCCGAAACTAAATCTAATTCTAAATTTAAACCTAATACCTGGACGGATATCTATATACTAAATACAGCGTCTATAACCTAATTAGCCCGATAACCTAATTATAAAATCTTTGCTATTACTATTGCCGATATTAATAAGGCCTTAGCTCCGAAAACCCGAACTAACCTAGCTATAAAAGTCCTAGTATAATATTACTATTTGCTAAAGACCTTCTTTTAATAGAAAGCTAATAAGTTACCTAAATACTAAATATATAATTATAAAATTATACTTAAAAACGGCAAACTATATAAATTTAGCCTGTTATATAGAATATTATAAAATAAATTAAAGGTGCTAAGGAAGTACCTTAATAATAACCTCGCGAAAGGATTTATCCGTGCTAGTTTATTACCTATCGCCTCTCCGGTTATTTTTGTTAAGAAGCCCGGAGGAGGCCTATAATTCTATATTAACTACCGCGCGCTAAATACTATAACTGTTAAGAACTAATACCTAATCCCTTTAATTTAGGAAACCCTAGTATAATTAAGTAAGGCGAAATACTATATAAAGCTCGATATTATCTCTGTATTTAATTGCTTATAAATCGCGAAAGGAGATAAATAGCTAACTGCTTTCCGGACGCGATATAGCCTGTTTAAATACCTAGTAATACTATTTAGATTAGCTAATACTTCTAGCATATTCTAATACTATATAAACAACGTGCTCCGCCTGTACCTAAACGTATTCTATACTATATATATTAATAATATTTTAATATACAGCGAAAACTTTAAAAACTACTAGTATTATATAAAGCTAGTTCTAGAAGTAATAGAAGCCGCCGGCCTATAACTAGATATTAATAAATACGAATTCTATTAGAATAAGGTTACTTACCTAGGGTATATAATATTAACCGGCGGAATTAGTATAAACCCGAATAAGATTAAGAATATCTATAACTAGGAAGTCCCCTATAATATTAAAAATATACGAGCCTTTATTAGATTTATAAACTTCTACTAATAATTTATTAACAATTTCTTTAGCCTGGCCGCTCCCCTAATTGCACTTATAAAGAAGAATATTCTATTCTAGTTTAATAAGTCCTGCTATACGGTATTTAAATAACTTAAGACAGTATTTACCACCGCCCTAATCCTCTGTTATTTTAACCCCGAACTGCCGATTATTATTAAGGCCGATTTATCTAACTATATAAATACTAGAGTGCTTTTATAAATAGATAAATAAGGAATACTCTAACCTATAGCCTACTTCTTAAAATAATTAAGTCCTGCTAAATACAACTATAAGATCTATAATAAGGAACTTTTAGCGATTATCTAATGCTTTAAACAGTGGCGGCCTAAACTAAAAGGCGCAGTATTCCTAATTTAGGTTTTTAGTAACTATAAGAACCTGCAGTACTTTATAACTATAAAGCAGTTAAGCTACTAATAGGCTTATTAGTCTAAATACCTGTCCTAATTTAACTTTTTAATTACCTACCAACCTGGCAAGTATAGTAAGAAGCCTAATACCTTAACATGTTGTACGCAAAATACGCCTGCGCAAGAAAAAGCTTAAGCAGCCCGAAATTAGATACTGCTCCGTCCCGACCTATTTACGCAGTTAAATTTAACAGAAACTAACCGAATAATTTAGGAAATTATTAAGGATAAATACCTAAATAATAAGTTTATCTAGGAAGTTCTAGAGATATTACGCTCCGGAGTACACCGCTCTAAGAAAATTACCCTAAGTAAATATAAAGAGCGAGATAGTAAGCTCTATTTCTGCAACTAAATAGCAATTCCTAATAATAATAAACTGAAGATTAAACTGCTTTATTACGTGTATAATTCCCCTATTAGCGGCTACCCTGGATATAGAAAAACTCTAGAAATCCTCTAAAGAAAATACTACTAGCTGTATATATTTAAAATAATCTACCAATTTATAGTATACTATTACACCTATTACTATATAAAGGCTTTAAAAAAAAAGTATAATAGCTTTCTAAAACCCCTGCCTATCCTGCAGTATTACTAGCAAGATATTTCTATTAACTTTATTATTAAACTACCTAAATTTAAAGGCTATACTAATATTATAGTTATAGTAGACTGCCTAAGCAAGTACTAATATATAATTCCCTGTAGAATAATTATAGCTAAGGCTATAGCCAACCTATTCTACTAATATATTTAGGTATATTATAGATTACCTAATATATGCGTATCCGATTAAAAATTATAGTTTATCTCCGCGTTTTAGAATAAACTCTATAAGTAACTATATATTAAAGCCCGATTATTATCGGCCTTCTACCTGGAAACTAATAGCTAAATAGAAAAGGCTAATTTAATACTAGAATAAGTCCTCCGCGCCTATATAAACTATAAGCAAGATAACTAGGTTACCTAGCTGCCGTCTGCTTAGTTTAAGGCGAATAATACCTAATCTAAATTAATAACAGTAATACTGTTTATTGCTATTTTAGGATAACACCTAAAAATAGGCTTTAAACTGCTATTAGGAACTCTGCGCCCTGCCTATTAAGTACTGTAAGTACTTAAGGCTAATTAGATAGTTAATAAAATATTAGATATTAAGCAGTTTATCCGCGAAGAAATAACTTAGGCCTAAGCAATATAAGAAGAATACGCCAACCGAAAATATATAGGCGCACCGGCCTATAAAGTAGGTAATAAAGTCTAGTTAAATATATAAAATATCCGTATAAATTAACCTACTAAAAAGCTTAATTAGAAGAACCTAGGAAAGTTCCTAATTATATAGATTATTTCTCTATACGCCTATTAACTAGGCCTACCTAAATCTATAAAAATATATTCTGTCTTCTATATTTTATTACTCTGTCCTGCCGCTCTATAAGCTAACTACCTGCCTGGCTAGAAGTTGCCCCTACCTAAACCTATTTAAGTTAAAGAAGAAACTAAATAGTATATTAACTGTATTAAAGGTATATACCTAAACCGGCGCTAAAAGTAATATAAGTACTTAGTTTAATAGACTAGATATAATAACCTGTCCTGGCAACCTGTTAATAACCTAAAGAATACTATATTATAACCCGTAATACGAACAACCTAAGCGCAGAGGCACTCGCGGAGACAAGTAAGCAGATAAGATTAATAATATAGAACTAAGTTACAGGACTAAAAGGGTTACGTGTAGGACGCATAGGGATCCTGGATTCCCCTACGGACTGCTAGTGGATGGGAACGATCTAAGAGTAGGACATTACGAGGGCAGGGCCACGTAATAGCTCGCCAGGCTCGCAAAGGGAAGTAAGCATAGAGCCGTACGAGCGCTCGTCGAGCTCGAGGCGCTCGAGGACTACGAGCCCGGAGAGCTATACGAGCAAGAGGTTTTTTAGGACGGAGCTTTTATATAAAGGGACGCTCCTTTATATAGATAGGAACCTTATATTTAACTTAAGACTTTAATATTACCTATTAGAAGTAACAACCCCGTCTTAAACCTTAATTAATTATTGCCTTACCTTTTAAAAACTATTACACCCCGATAACAACTTGCCTATACCCTACCGTAGTGTATAACACTTAGAAGGTATAGAAGAGACAACCTGTTATACTTTAAACACCGCTATATTAAAGGAGTTATATACGGACAATTAATTAAGATAGCCCTACTAACCCCTTCGGGTAGCATAACTGCTGGACCAACCCTAACTATAACTAAGGTAGTAACACGCATGTAAGCGTTGCTTACATAAATATAAATACTGGAAGAAGCTAGCAATACTAAGGATAAAAAGATTACGGCCCTATAGGGAAATTTCTAGACTGTCTAAGGAGAGCTTACTACTACTAAAATAGTTAGCTATAGAGGCTATAAAATAAACAAGCCCGAAGAGTTTACTAGGGAAAGAGGAGCTTTACAAGCGTTTATAACGCAGATAAGGCTATACCTGTGCACGAACTAAAGCAACCTCGAATTCGAATTAGATAAGGTCTGTATAGCAGCTACTTTCTTAAAAAAAAAAGTATTTAACTGGTTTAATCCAATGCTTATAGACTAGCTTAGCAATACCAACGCAGACGACCGGAAACTAGAAACCAATGTTATGTTTAGCAACTACAGATACTTCGAGTCAGCACTTTAGATAACCTTCGGAGACACTAATAAGGAACGGACAGCGGAATAGAAAATAGCAGTTCTAAAGCAGAAGGGCTTAACCAGCCGCTATACTTTAGAATTTATACAAATCGCGTCTAAGCTATTATAGGGAGATAAGGCTCTATAAGTATAGTACTACAGAGGTCTTAAGGAAAATATTAAGGATAAAATTGTATAAGGCGAGAGGCCTCTAACCCTTTATAAACTTAAGGAAATAGTAATATAAATTAACAGTTAATAGTATAAGCGACGACTAGAACGGGCAGATAAAAGAGGACTTCGCTCTTACACCTAACTAGCTAGACCAAAGCTAAGAGTAACTAACCGCGACTACGGAGATTATATAGAGATTAATATCGCAAAACAACGTAATAACTAGAAGGGTAAACTAATTACCAATAAAAAAAGGTAAAAAAGAAGGCGCAACAGCGCGTGCCTATTATATAGAGAATAGGGACACTTTGCGAATAAGTGCTCTAGGAACACCTAAACAGCAGCAGTTATAGTAAAGCCGAATATAGACCGCTATAATTCCATATTATAAACCGCGTACTATAATAATAACTGCTTTACCTATTAGTTAGATAAGCAGGCAATAGGGTACTATTTAATATAGAAGGCAAAAGGATATACTATTGCTATAATAAGAAATAAAGAGTATAATAGCAACCCTATAGACAACTACTACGCCGATATAGAAGTTAAAAGTATAGAAATTAACTACCTGTTAGAGACGGATAAGGCGTTCTAGATAATTAAACTGCGATTAGAACCCCGAACTAATATACCCGAGCTATAAGACAACAGTAAAGCCGAGTTACTAGACACGGAAGTATAGGTCGATAGAGTTGTAGCTATATATAAGTAAAGCGCAAGAGAAATTCTTACACGCCTTAATAAAGGATAAAAAGCGCAAAAAGCCGAAAACGCCACAGCGGGCGCAGAGCTAAGAGCACTAGTAAGTTACTAATTCCTAAAAGCTATAGAAAGAGTTATAGGACAGCTTGCTAGAAAAGAAGAAGTAAAAATAGCCGCAGCCGCAGGAATATTAGCAATAACTATTAGCGCAGGAACCCGCGCAGGATTAGATATATTAGAAGGCCTAAGCCGCAATATCTAGTAAAAACTAGATAATAAATCACCTGTTAAGGATAGTAAAGAATACTATAATAGTAATAAAGACCGAGAACTAGAAAACTAGTCTAGTAATAGAGAAATTAGTATTAGGCTAGAGCGAGAACCGCTAGAGCTATATAGAAGGCAAACCGAGATTAAAATCTATAGAGCTTTACACCCTATTAGGGAAACAGGCGTTTATAATAAGGAAGATAAACAGCTAGATAAAAACCACCTACTTTATAGACAGATATTTTAGGTATTATATATTAAGGACAAATATAATAAGCACGTAATATATAAGAAATATTAAGAATAGTACCTATATCGGATAAGATATTATATTATTACGCAACTAGTACTGTTTAAGGAAATAGAGCACTATATTATAGGTAAGAAAGATAAACTTATAAAAGTAGCTACTATAGTTGCGGACCTTTAGTACCTAATAGGATATAGGAAAGGCAAAAACTGGCGGATATACTACTAGGACTTATATCTAGTATATTACGAAATAAAACATATAAACTATTAGCTATAAGAACAGCTAAAAAACAAGTAGGCGCTTAAGCAATAGAATAGCTAGAGCAGCTAAGAACAAGGTCCTACAGAGCAGCCAAAGGCAAAGGAACGCGAACCGCAACCATTGCCACTTTAGTGGGAAAAGCCTATATTACAGAAAAAGGAAAGAACCCGGCAACGCAGCCTAACTCTATTCCTATTTAGAACTACAGATATATAATCCTATCGGTTAAAATTAGTAGGAACCTAGCAAGAGCACTACTAGATAGTAGCGCGCAGGGAAATTTTATATTCTATAACTTTATTAGAAGAAACCGGATTTCTTAGTAATAGAAAAATAGACCCTACAGGCTATATATAGTAGATAGCACACCTGTGTAATATAGTAATAGGCAGGTAACTATAGAAACTCGACCAGGCGTTATATAGATTAAAGAATATAGAGAAACTATTAGCATAGATATAACTAACACGGCGAGATATAATATAATCTTAGGTATACTATAGCTAAAGCAGTATAACTCCTAAGTTAACTAAAAGTCTAGTAAAGTAAGGATTTAATCGGAAAGCGGACTAAAGAGCACCCTGCGCTAGGATAAGCCTAAGCAAAAACTAGATATTAATATAGATACCTTAAAAGGTAAAAAAGCCTAAAAAGAAAATAGGGCAGCGAGCTAACAGTAGCCTAGACCCCTAAGCAGCCGGCAGCTAGCCGAGGCAGTAAAAGCACTAGTCGTGCCAGAAGAATATAATAAATTTAAAGGAATTTTTATAGAAAAGGTTTAGAATACACTACTAAAGCACTAACCTTAGGACTACTATATTCCCCTAGTACTAGGCAAACAACCGCAGTTTAGACTAATTTACTTACTAGCCTAGAGCAAACTGGAAGTGCTGGAAGAATACCTGGAAAAGAACCTAAAGCAAGGATTTATTAAACTATTAGAATTGCCTGCAGGTTACCCTGTAATATTTGTCCTAAAGGTAAATAGTAAGCTACGCTTTTACGTGGACTATAGATAACTAAATAAGATTATAATTAAAAACCGCTATTTATTACCTTTAATCTCCGAACTTAAAAACTAACTATATAAGGCTAAGTACTTTATAAAAATAGACCTACGCGAAGGGTACTATTTAATTAGAATAAGAGAAGGAGAAGAATAGAAGACGGCTTTTAGAACTTAATATAGATACTTTAAGTATATAGTAATACTATTCGGGCTTACTAACGCACTAGCAATATTCCAGGCAGTGGTTAACTTAGCGTTAAGAGGCTACCTAAATCGGTTTACAGTGGCATACTTTAATAATATCCTTATATACTTAGAAACGCTAAGCGAATATAAAATACACGTGTAAAAGGTACTTAAAAAACTTAAAAAATACAACCTTATAGTAAACCTAGATAAGTGCGAGTTCTATAGGCAGAGGGTCGGATTCCTAGAATGCGTTATTAGTCCGGGACAGATTAAGATAGAAGAAGGCAAGGTGTCCTCTATCTAAGAATAGCCAGAACCCGCAAATTTAAAGGAACTATAGTTATTCCTAGGGTTAGCCAACTACTATAGGCAGTTTATTAAGGGCTACTCGAAAATTACAGAGCTATTAATAGGACTTACTAGAAAGGATATTAAGTACAAATAAACCCTAAACGTATAGAGCGCATTTAATAAACTAAAGGTATAGTTTACTTTAAAACCAGTATTAGTAATCTTTAATCTATAGAAACCAGTTACTATTAAAAGTAATGCGTTAAATAAAGCATTAGGAGCAATACTTAACTAACTAAATAAACGAGGGAAGTTGCACCCTATAGCGTTCTACTTACGGAAGCTAAGCCTAGCTAAGCTAAACTACAACGTCTATAATAAGGAACTGCTAGCTATAGTAGAAGTATTTAGTTAGTAGAAAGTTTACCTTAAAGGAGTAGTATATATAATACAGGTATATATAGACTATAAAAATCTAATATACTTTACTATAACTAAGGAGTTAAATAGAAGATAAGTAAAATAGTTAGAAAAACTGGGAACTTTTAATTTTAGGATTATATACCGGAAGAGATCTAAAAACGCTTATATAGATATACTTAGCAGAAGGCCGGACTATATAGAAGGGGCCGAGAAAGCCAGATAATCTATACTCCGGGAAAAGAGCCTAGAAACCCTTAAATTTAACTATATATAAGCAGCAGCTGCTTATAGGTCCGAGGATAATAAATAGTATAGATAAATTAAGGCAGCACAGAAGGTAGATTAAGAAAGCCGGGATTTAGCAGGTTATAACTAGTAAAGTTTGCGCCCAGAACCTATAAACTAAGAACGCAGAGAAATCTAGGACGGTATTATTACCTTATAGAATAAAATATTTATACCTAAAACCTTATAAAAAAAGCTTGTTAAGGAATTCCATAGTATACTAGTGCACAGGCACTAGGGAGTGGAAAAGATAAGGGAAAGAATTGCAAGGATATTCTACTTCCCCGGACTTAGAAAACTAACAGAGAAAATTGTATATAGATGCGAATACGCGAAGAATAAGTTAGTATAACACGCACTGTATAGACTAATAAAGAGTCCCTCTACACCGGAAAAGGTATAGAAATCTATTATATAGAACTTTATAGTTAAGCTACTATAGTCTATTAAACCTATAATAAATATAAAGTATAATATAATATTAGTAGTTACGGACAGACTAACTAAATATATATATTTTATCCCTTACTAAGAAGTATTAATAGCAGAGGATTTAGCCTACGCTTTTTTAAAGTATATTGTTAGCAATTACAGGCTACCCTAGGAGATAATTTCAGACCAAGACAAGCTCTTTATATTAAAATTCTGGCAGACCCTTACCGCACAACTAGGAACAAAGCATAAGCTTTCTACGGCGTTTTACCCTTAAACGGACGGGTAAACGGAAAGGCTTAATTAGACTTTAGAATAGTACCTATAATGCTATATTAATTACAGGCAGGATAATTAGGTATTGCTACTACTAATAGCCTAGTTCGCCTATAATAGCGTATCTACAGAAATAATAAAGGTATTACCCTTTTTTATAAACTATAGTTTCGATCTAGAGGCGTATTAAGAACCCTAACTTAACAGTATAAGGGCCTAGAGGGCACTGCTATTAGTCGAAAATATTAAAAAACTATAAAAGCAACTCTTAATAGATATCTAATTCCTAACGCTTAGGTTAGCAAGATATTACAACCAACACCGGGGTGTTGCACCAACCTTTAAAAGGGGAGATAGAGTCTACCTACTCCGCAAAAATATTAAAACAAGATAACTAAGTATAAAGTTAAACTATATTAAGATTGGACTATTCGAAATATAGGATGTTATTAGCCTAGTAAACTATAAGCTTAGGCTACCTAATAGGATAAAAATACACCCGGTTTTCTATATATTGCTACTGGAACCCGCACCACCGAACGCTAAGCTAGAAAATAATATAGAGGTCGACGACAATAATAAATATAAGGTCGAGCAAATCCTGGATTCCTAACAGCACGGTTAGCAAATAGAGTACCTAATTAAATGGAAAGGATACGGCACCTCTAAAAATATATAGGAACCGGTTAAGAGTTTAGCAAACTATTAGGAACTCCTGTGGCAGTTTCACCGCCAGAATCCGGAACAGCCTAGAAAAACGGCGACAGCGCACCGTTTAACTAGGAAGGATTAAAGGAACCCGAAGAAGGAATATTACTGCTATATAATTAGGATGCATAGCAATAGAATAGACGGCTGGCAGTGCCCAGCACACCTAGGAAGAAAAAAGGATACCCGACAGTTCTTAAGGCAGAAGGCAAGCCTTCCTGCTTAATACGCTCTTATTCTTTCTGCTTAGCCTCCTTATAATTATCTTCCTTAAGCTCTTCTAGAGTCTTAAAACTATAACGTATTATCTCCTTACTATACTTATATAATAGTTCCTTTTAAGAATCCAGATAATTAAGTTTTATTATAGCCGCCCTCTAAGCCTCTAATAGGGAAGACAGAGTTGCACGGGTTTTAAGTTCCTTATAATAAAGTTTATCCTTATTACAGGACAACTTTCGCCCTGGGAAGGTTAGATAGAATATAAGTAAATATAATAGTAAACTACAGCAACTTACAGGCAGCTGCTAAAATGCCAGCAATATTATAGTTCGATTGTTGCGCCCGAACGCAGGCGGTATAACAATCCAAGTCAGGTGTGGAAACTATATACAATAAACCCCGAGACTTGCACCGGGAATAAGGTATAACTTTTAAACCAGACGCGGTAATATAATTAGCAAGCATAAGATAGCTTTCTTATTTCTTAGCTTTTAAAGCGTTGGACATTGTAAAAGAAGAAACAGAGTGGCACGATGACGGCCCAACAGATAGGGCATCGCCAGCTACTTATCCGAGACCCCACCACGGAAATACTTTCGGGCCGAAAGCCTTAGAAGGGGGAGCGAGTGTTACAACCCGTAATATAAACAACCTAAGCGCAGAGGCACTTGCGGAGATAAGCAAGTAGATAAGATTAATAACACAGAACTAAGTTACAGGACTAAAAGGGTTACGTGTAGGACGCATAGGGATCCTGGATTCCCCCACGGACTGCTGGTGGATGGAAACGATCTAAGAGTAGGACATCACGAGGGCAGGGCCACGTGATGGCTCGCCAGGCTCGCAAAGGGAAGTAAGCATAGAGCCGTACGAGCGCTCGTCGAGCTCGAGGCGCTCGAGGACTACGAGCCCGGAGAGCCATACGAGCAAGAGGTTTCTTAGGACGGAGCTTTTATATAAAGGGACGCTCCTTTGCATAGATAGGAACCTTATGTTTAACTTAAGACTTTAATATTACCTATTAGAAGTAACAACCCCGTTTTAAACCTTAATTAATTATTGCCTCACCTTTTAAAGACTATTGCACCCCAACAACAACTTGCCTATACCCTGCCGTAGTGTGTAATACTTAGAAGGTATAGAAGAGACAACCCGTTATATACTACTGCTGCGGCTAATTATTATTACTGCTATCCTAAAGCTTATAATCCTGCGTTTAATAAGCCCTGTTCTGCTGGACCCTAAAACCTTAATTAAGATTTAATTTATAGCTCTACTCCCGATAAATAGCTGTATATATTATAAATAGCGCCTTCTACTTACTAAAAGACTTAGGTTTAGGAAAGGGGTACTGTTATAGTATTAACCGCAACACCTTACCTACCGAAATTCTGCCGCAGATTGCTATAACTCCAGCAATCTGCACCGGCCTACTACTGTTAGCCGGCCTCCTGCCCTGCCTACCCTGCTCCGCTCCCGTTTTGCTTCCGCTTCCTATCCTGTCCCGCTCCAGCCACCTACCGGCTGCCCCCTTTTCCTATTACCTAATCTGGTAAGGACCTCGCGTACACGCGTGCCACGCGCCGAAACGGCATAGAGGCCGTACGCCACGCGCTCGGCCACGCCCTTATATCCGGTGGCCCGTCTCCCGTCTTCCTGTTCCTTATACAATGTCTTAATTCTCCACGTAGCATTATATATAGCACCTAATTAACGCTCCTTTTTAAGCCCTCGACCTCTTGCGTATAGCGCTATTATAATACCCACTCTATATACTAGTTATACGCCCGTTTAATAGCCTTATAGTTTTCTTCTATACTTTTACTATATATAAAGATATTTATATTATTAATAAACCTATAAGCTATTATATTACCGCGCTGTAGTATTAGTAGAAGTATACTAGTAAAAAAAAGGAAAAATATTAGTAATAAAAAGGAGCCCTATAGTATTTTTATAGTAACTGCAATAGGTTCTGCTATAAAGTTTCTAATAGTAAGCCTTATAGTATAGTTCTATAGAAAGAACTTTATAAACCTAACTATTTACTTTAGTACTTATTAAATCTATAGGTTATATATTATATATTTATATAATATATAGTTAAACGCCCCTAATATATCTAGGCTAAGAAGTAATACTATAAGCTATAGGTTTCCTTTCTATATAGCGTGGATTTATTTAGTAAAAAGCTTAAGTACTATCTATATTAAATATCCTAGTTATACCCCTATCTAACTAGGTAGAAGTATATTCTTTTCTTCCGCAATTTTCGATAGCTATATAGCTATAATTTATTTAAATAGCTTACCTATTATTTTTAGTAGGGCGATCGGCCTATAGGCCTTTGCTATTATATAAAACGCTTTCTAGAGCTTATATAGCACTACTATAATAGAATTTTTAAACGGCTAAGAATAGTATTCTTTATATAGGCACCTTATAAAAAACTAAGCTAGTATAGGCGCTAGCTATATTTCGCACTTTTTAAGAAACCTATTAGTAATCCCTATAATACCTAGGGCTTTATCTAGAGCAGTTTTTATTAGCGCTAAAAAAATATTCTTAATTATAATATCTAGCGTAGTATTATATAGTTCCGGGTATTAGAACCTTTCTAGGTTAAATAAGTCTATATTAGCCGGAAGCGGAAAAAACTGCTCTACTAGTATATATACTTTTATTTTATTATCTATATATAGAGTAGGGTTCTTAGGTTTTAAAAAAAAGGGGAATTAAAGCAGAGGTTTTAATTTCTTACTAGCTATATAGCCCTAATTAGCTAGCTTTTATATACTTTTTAGGTTTTTTATTACTTTTTCTACTATATAGCGCTACGCCTTAGTGCTTTCCCTTTATATAGTTTTCTTTTTATAGTTATACTAGATATAGTATAATATCTAGTCCTTTATAAATTATAATAAGCGCTATATTCTATACGCTTTTCTAGTTTTATATACTTTCTCTAAGTATTCTTCTAACTATACTAGTAATACCTGTTTTAATAGCCTTATAATAGGTACTATAGTAGTAATTATAGCCTGTATATATTTATAGAAAAGGTATATAAATTTATTAAGGTTTTTTTCTATATTTTAAGGGTTATTCTAGTTATTTAGCTTATCTAGCTAGGTTTAGAGGTGCTTCCGCGCTTTTTTCTAGTCGGTATTTTTCTATAGCCGATATTATAGCTGTTTTACTACGCTTAGTAGGGTAATATTAAACTTTATATATATAAAGCGGTAATCTAAATTATAGTTCTATTTTTCTTATACTATATAGGAAGTAGTTTATTTTATTAGCTATTTTATTATAAATATAAGGTTAATTATAGACTATAATATTTCTCTCGCCTATATTTCTATACCTTTTTCCGTGGCTAGGTTTATTCCTGCTTTTATTATAATACGGATAAGCTCCTCTGCTTACTCCTCTATATTTATTACTTATATTTCTTCCTATAATAGGTAATATAGGTTTATATTACCTATAAAAAACACGATATAATTAACCCTATAGTATTTTAGAAATATAACCTAAAAAGGGCCCCTAGGGGCTATCTAAGGCCTTATAAACAATTATACGCAGCCTTAAAGCCCTATAAGTAGTGCCGGCGGCGTTATAGTAGGTATACCGCGAATTATAACCTTTAACGTGCAGCCGCCCTAGTAATAGTATTAATAACAATAATAATAATAATAATAATAACGCTAAAACTAATACTAAAACCCGAAGCCTATTAAAAACATCTACTAGAACGTTTAAGACCTTATTAATAAAGTATATAGTATATAAAACCTTCTATAAAATAAGCTAATCTAATTCTTTAAAATAAATATAATTATCTAAACCCTTTACAACTTTATAGAACGCGTTCTATTTAGCCTCTTAGATACCGTAATTAACCTATAGCAGATACTATAGAAAAAGCTAATAAAAATAATAGAGAATATAAAAAAAGAGGTATATACGTTATTAACGTATAGGAAAACGTATACTATAGCAGCAGCAGCAGCAGCAGCAGCAGTAGTAGGTATAATACTATTAGCTATACTAAGCGGTATAGCTGCGTAATATAGAAAAGCAGCAGGAAATAGGTAGTATATAGGGCAACCTATAAATATCTATAAAATTACTATCTATATTAAGAATAATAATAAGCGAACTATAACTATAGCAGATATAAATATAACTATTACTTAGAAGCTTTAAGTAGCCGGACTACTAGATATAATAAAGATTAGCGGTATAAAAAAGCTATAGAGTGGAGATATTAAGGTATATATCGCGGATAAGGCTATAAAGAAAGCACTGCTTAAAAAAAGGGAATAGGTACAGGTGCTAGGTAAAACAGCACGCATATAACTGCCTATAGTGCTAATAGAGGTGTATAAAGTACCTAAAAACTTAAACCTAGAAAGCTAAATACTTAAAAATAATATTATTAGGGCTAATATAATAATTAACCTAGGCCTAGTTATTAAAAAAATAATATAGAAGAATAAAAAGGGTATAAAAGCTACGCGAGAGAACCTAGGCCGACACGCTAGCTTAATTATTACCAGCGTGTATATAGAAGTAATAGTAGATAAAGCTATTATAAAAGGATTTATAATAAGTAGATAATTACTAATAGCCTTAAAATATAAAGCAGGCTTTATAGCTATATAGTACTTTAGATGCTAGGGCTATAGGTATATTATAAAATACTGTAAGAAAAATATCTAATATATAGTATGCGCAGGGGAATATAATATAAAATAATACACGGTAATAAATACTAAGAAATACGCTAACTATAAAAGAAACTATCTAGTATATAGTGCTAAATATAGTATAAAAAAAGGGGCCTAGCTATAGGCTATATTAAAAAGGTAGGCAACGCTATACTAATATAATACTAATAAAAGGCCGAGCTTATACACGCTCTAGGCCCTGCTAAAAGTATATATAACCTTAACCTAGTTTAGGAAAAAAAAAGCTGCTAATAATAACGTATATAAAGGTAGTATAGAACTAGGGCCAGCGCTAATAGTACTAAAGAAAGTAGGATAACTAAAAATATTTAAGTATTTTAATAAGAACCTAAGTATAATAGGTTGTTTTTTCTATATCTTCTAAGTATTATATACTAAGGCAGGGTATAGGTTAAGTTATTATTAGGGTGTAATAGTTTTTAAAAGGTAAGGTAATAATTAATTAAGATGTAAAACAGGGTTATTACTTCTAATAGATAGTATTAAAGTTTTAAGTTAAATATAAGGTTTCTATTTATATAAAGGAGCGTCCTTATATATAAAAGCCCGTTCTAAGAAATCCGTTTACTTATTCTACTTTTAGAGCTTATAGCCCTTAAGCGCCTTAAGCTTAATAAGCGCTTATTTACTCTATATTTACTTCCTTTTATAAGCCTAATAAGCTATTATATAACCCTGTTTTTATAATATCCTATTCTTAGATTATTCCCGTCTACTAGCAGTTTATAGGGGAATCTAGGATCCCTATATATCCTATATATAACCCTTTTAGTCCTATAATCTAGTTCTATATAATTAGTTTTATCTGCTTACTTATCTCTATAAGTACTGCTACGCTTAGGTGGTTTATATTACGAGTTATAATACTTGCTCCCCCTTTTAAGGCTTTTGGCCCGAAAGTATTTCCGTGGTGGGGTTTTAGATAAGTAGTTGGCGATGCCCTATCTACTAGGCCGTTATTATACTACTCTATTTCTTTTTTTATAATATCTAACGCTTTAAAAGCTAAGAAATAAAAAAGCTGTTTTATACTTACTAATTATATTAACGCGTTTAGTTTAAAAGTTATACTTTATTCCTGGTGTAAGTTTCGGGGTTTATTATATATAGTTTCTATACCTAACTTAGATTATTATACCGCTTATATTTAGGCGCAATAATTAAACTATAATATTGCTAGCATTTTAGCAGCTACCTATAAGCTATTATAGTCTACTATTACTTATAATTATATTCTATCTAACTTTTCTAGGGCGAAAACTGTCCTATAATAAGAATAGACTTTATTATAAAAAGTTAGAAACTTATACAACCTTTTCTTCTTTTTTAGATACCTAGAGAGCTGCTATAATAAAGCTTAAATATCTGGATTTTTAAAAGAAGTTGCTGTATAAGCGTAGTAAAAAGATAATATATTATAGTTTTAAAACTCTAGAAGAGCTTAAGAAAAATAATTAGAAGAAGGCTAAGTAGAAAAAATAAAAGCGTGTTAAGCAGGAAAACTTAACTTCTGCCTTAGGAACTATTAGGTATTTTTTCTTTCCTTAGGGTGTGCTGGGCACTACCAGCTATTTTTTCCGTTGCTATATATTCTAATTATAAAGTAGTAATATTTAGTTTCTAAATTCCTTTAATTCTTCCTAGTTAAACAGTGCGCTGTCGCTGTTTTTCTAGGCTATTCTAGATTCTAGCAGTAAAACTGCTACAGGAGTTTCTAATAGTTTGCTAAACTTTTAACCGGTTCCTATATATTTTTAGAGGTGCTGTATCCTTTCTACTTAATTAGGTACTTTTTTTACTAACCGTGCTATCTGGAATCTAGGATTTGCTCGACCTTATATTTATTATTATTGTTAACCTCGATATTATTTTCTAGCTTAGCGTTAGGTAGTACGGGTTCTAGTAGTAATACGTGGAAAACCGGGTGTATTTTTATCCTGTTAGGTAGCCTAAGCTTATAGTTTACTAGGCTAATAATATCCTGTATTTTAAATAGTCTAATCTTAATATAATCTAACTTTATACTTAGTTGTTTTATTTTAATATTTTTATAGAGTAGGTAGACTTTATCCCCCCTTTTAAAGGTTAGTATAATACTCCAGTATTAATTATAATATCTTGCTAACCTTAGCGTTAGGAATTAGATATTTATTAAAAGCTGCCTTTATAGCTTTTTAATATTTTTAACTAATAGTAGTGCTCTCTAGGCCCTTATACTATTAAGTTAGGGTTTTTAATACGCCTTTAGATTAAAACTATAGTTTATAAAAAAGGGTAATACCTTTATTATTTCCGTGGATGCGCTATTATAGGCGAACTAGGCTATTAGTAGTAGTAATACCTAATTATCCTACCTATAATTAATATAGTATTATAGGTACTATTCTAAAGTTTAATTAAGCCTTTCTATTTATCCGTCCGTTTAAGGGTAAAATACTATAGAAAGCTTATGCTTTATTCCTAGTTATATAGTAAGGGTCTACCAGAATTTTAATATAAAAAGCTTGTTTTAGTCTAAAATTATCTTCTAGAGTAGCCTATAGTTACTAATAACGTACTTTAAGAATATATAGGCTAGATTTTCTGCTATTAATACTTCTTAGTAAGGGATAAAGTATATATATTTAGTTAATCGGTTTATAATTACTAATATTACGTTATACTTTATACCTATTATAGGTTTAATAGACTATAGTAGCTTAATTATAAAGTTTTATATAATGGATTTCTATACCTTTTCCGGTATAAAGGGACTTTTTATTAGTCTGTATAGTACGTGTTATACTAACTTATTTTTTATACACTTATATTTATATATAATTTTCTTTATTAGTTTCCGAAGTCTAGGGAAATAAAATATTCTTATAATTTTTTCCCGTGTTTTTTCTACTTCCTAGTGCTTATACACTAGTATACTATAGAATTCCTTAATAAGCTCCTTTTATAAGCTTTTGGGCATAAATATCTTATTCTATAAGGTAATAATACTGTCCTAGATTTTTCTATATTCCTAGTTTATAGGTTCTAGGCGCAAATTTTGCTAGTTATAACCTGCTAAATCCCGGCTTTCTTAGTTTAGTTTCTAGGCTGCCTTAATTTATCTATACTACTTATTATCCTCGGACCTATAAGCAGCTGCTGCTTATACGTAGTTAAATTTAAGGGTTCCTAGACTTTTTTCCCTAAGTATAGATTGCCTGGTTTTTCCGGCTCCTTTTATATAGTCCGGCCTTCGGCTAAATATATCTATATAAGCGTTTTTAGATTCCTTTTAGTATATAATCCTAAAATTAAAGGTTCCTAGTTTTTCTAACTATTTTACTTATTTTCTATTTAACTCCTTAGTTATAGTAAAGTATATTAGATTTTTATAGTTTATATATACTTATATTATATATACTGCTTCTTTAAAGTAAACTTTCTACTAGCTAAATACTTCTACTATAGCTAGCAGTTTTTTATTATAGATATTATAGTTTAGCTTAGCTAGGCTTAGCTTTTATAAGTAAAACGCTATAGAGTACAACTTCCCTTATTTATCTAGTTAGTTAAGTATTGCTTTTAATACTTTATCTAATATATTACTTTTAATAGTAACTAGTTTCTATAGATTAAAAATTGCTAATACTAGTTTTAAAGTAAACTGTGCCTTTAGTTTATTAAATACGCTCTGCGCTTTTAAAGTCTATCTATATTTAATATCCTTTCTAGTAAGTTCTATAAGTAGCTCTATAATTTTTAAGTAGCCCTTAATAAACTGCCTATAGTAATTAGCTAACCCTAGAAATAACTATAGTTCCTTTAAATTTATAGGTTCTAGCTATTTTTAGATAGAAAACACCTTGCCTTCTTCTATTTTAATCTATTCTAGACTAATAACGCATCCTAAAAATCCGACTTTCTGCCTATAGAACTTGCACTTATTTAGGTTTACTGCGAGGTTATATTTTTTAAGTTTTTTAAGTACTTTTTATATATATATTCTATATTTACTTAGCGTTTCTAAGTATATAAGGATATTATTAAGGTATACTACTATAAACCGATTTAAGTAGCCTTTTAGTGCTAAGTTAACTACTGCCTAAAATATTACTAGCGTATTAGTAAGCCTAAATAGTATTACTATATACTTAAAGTATCTATATTAAGTTCTAAAAGCTGTTTTCTACTTTTCTCCTTTTTTTATCCTAATTAAATAGTACCCTTTGCGTAGGTTTATTTTTATAAAGTACTTAGCCTTATATAGTTAGTCTTTAAGTTTAGAAATTAAAGGTAATAAATAGCGGTTTTTAATTATAATTTTATTTAGTTATTTATAGTCTATATAAAGGCGTAGCTTACTGTTTAGTTTTAGAATAAATATTATAAGGTAACCTATAGGCAATTCTAATAGTCTAATAAATTCTTACTTTAGGTTCTTTTCTAGGTATTTTTCTATTACTTTTAGCTCGCTTTAGGCTAGTAAATAGATTAGTCTAAACTGCGGTTATTCGCCTAGTACTAAGGGAATATAGTAATTCTAAGGTTAGTGCTTTAGTAGTATATTCTAAACCTTTTCTATAAAAATTTCTCTAAATTTTTTATATTTTTCTAGTATATTTAGTGCTTTTACTGCTTTAGCTAGCTGCCGGCTATTTAGAGGTCTAGGCTACTATTAGCTTACTACCCTATTTTTTTTTTAGGCTTTTTTACCTTTTAAGGTATCTATATTAATATCTTATTTTTGCTTAGGCTTATTCTAGCGCAGGGTGCTTTTTAGTCCGCTTTCCGATTAGATTTTTACTTTACTAGATTTTTAGTTAACTTAGGAGTTATACTATTTTAGCTATAGTATACCTAAGATTATATTATATTTTACCGTGTTTATTATATCTATACTAATAGTTTCTTTATATTCTTTAATCTATATAACACCTAGTTAAGTTTCTATAGTTACCTGCCTATTACTATATTATATAGGTGTATTATCTACTATATATAGTTTATAAGGTCTATTTTTCTATTACTAGGGGATCTAGTTTCTTCTAATAAAGTTATAGAATATAAAATTTCCCTACGCGCTACTGTCTAGCAGTGCTTTTACCGGGTTTCTACTAATTTTAACTAATAGAATTATATATCTATAGTTCTAAATAGGAATAGAGTTAGGCTATATTACTAGGGGTTTTTTTTTCTTTATAATATAGGCTTTTCCTACTAGAATAGCAATAGTTATAGTTTATATTCCTTTATCTATAGCTGCTCTGTAGGGCCTTGTTCTTAGCTGCTCTAGCTATTTTATTACTTAAGCGCCTGCTTGTTTTTTAGCTGTTTTTATAGCTAATAGTTTATATATTTTGTTTTATAATATATTAAATATAAGTCCTGGTAGTATATTTACTAGTTTTTACTTTTTCTATATTCTATTAGGTACTAAGGGTCTAGAACTATAGTAGTTACTTTTATAAATTCGTTTTTCTTACCTATAATATAGTGCTCTATTTCCTTAAATAGTACTAGTTGCGTAATAATATAATATTTTATTTAATATAGGTACTATTTTTAATATTTCTTATATATTATATGCTTATTATATTTATCTTTAATATATAATACCTAAGATATCTATCTATAAAGTAGGTGGTTTTTATCCAGCTATTTATTTTCTTTATTATAGGCGCCCGCTTTACTAATAGGGTGTAAAGCTCTATAGATTTTAATCTCGGTTTATCTTTTATATAGTTCTAGCGGTTCTTATTTTAGCCTAATACTAAATTCTCTATTACTAAACTACTTTTCTAGTTCGCGATTTTTATTACTATTATAGTACTTCTTACTATCTTTAATAGGTAATTTATTATTCCTTTTTATCTAGACGTTGTGTTATAGTATCGACCGTAATACCCTACCTACCGAAATTCTGCCGCAGATTGCTATAACTCTAGCAATCTGCACCGGCCTACTACTATTGGCCGGCCTCCTGCCCTGCCTACCCTGCTTCGCTCCCGTCTTGCTTCCGCTTCCTATCCTGTCCCGCTCCAGCCACCTACCGGCTGCCCCCTTTTCCTATTACCTAATCTAGTAAGAACCTCGTGTACACGCGTGCCACGCGCTGAAACAGTATAAAGGCCGTACGCCACGCGCTCGGCCACGCCCTTATATCCGGTGGCCCGTTTTCTATCTTCCTATTCCTTATATAATATCTTAATTCTCTACATAGTATTATATATAGCACCTAATTAACGCTCCTTTTTAAGCCCTTAACTTTTCGTGTATAGCGCTATTATAATATTATATTATATCTACTTTTACTACTATAAACACCTCTGCTAACCTAACTATAATACTTCTAAAGCTTATTAGCTTTATAAAGGAATAGCAGGCTGCTATAATAGAAGTTCTATCCGCCTAGAAATAGGAAATTGCTGCTCTGCAGGAGGAAGTAGCCGCAATTCGGTTTAAATCTACCCCTACTCTACTACTAGCGCCCGACTAATAATTTATAGGGCCTCCCGTTTATAAATTAAATAATAGCTTAATACCTGCTAATAATATAAACTATATATAGACCTTAACTATTAAAGTTACTCTGCTAACTTTAACAGACTTTTTCCTAATAGCCGCCGCCCTGCTAACCCTAAAAACTAAACATCTAATTAACCCTCTAATATTTAAAAAAAGTTAAAAGAAACTTCTAATTTTTATCTAATAACTATAGTATAAACTAGAAGGAAATACTAATTAATACCTAACTAAATATGCTCACCTGCTATACGCTTACTTTTAATTAGAATCTAACCTATTAACGCTTATTAACCCCTTAATAGACTAAGATATCTACACTATTAATTAACTTATCTAATTCCTGCAGGCTATATATAGCAATCTAAACTAGAAACTTATATTCTTAAATTAACTCTATATACTAAAGTAAGGAAGGCGTGCCTTTATATTATACTTTACTAAATTCCGATAACTTGCTGCTAATATAGATCTAAATAAAGCTAGCCTAATAACTTAGCTCTAATACTCCCTTTCTAATAAACTCTGCCGTGTAATAGTTAGCGCTACTACCCCGGATAATCTAAATAACTATACTAACTTAATCGCGAAGTATAATAATAATTTATAATTCCTGCCCGGCTAACCTTTTTAATATTCCCCTCTATTATAAAAGGACCTAGATATAATAGAAATTAATATATCTAAATATACTCTAGCCGGCTTAGCCGAATAAGATAAATATTATTAAAAGGGCCTCTGCTTTAAATACGGAAAGTATAGCTATATCTTCTATAATTGCTCTATTTTCTTGCCCTAAGTTTAATTATCTAGTATAGATAAGCCTTTAAGCCCCTAACCGCGTATATACACGCAATTAACTAATTCTACCTAATTTTTATCTACCCGCTGTTCTTTTATATCTACTACTTTATTCTCTAGCTCTAATTAATCTAGAGGTAGCCGCTTATCCTATATAAAGAAGTTGTTAAAAGCCCTATTCTAGGGCTAAATCGCCCTTTAGGACTATTCTAACCCCGGATTTCTATAAACCTATTTAAAAAACCTAAACCTAACTCCTAGAAATAATAGATTTTTGTCCCTATTTCTATATAATAAGGCCCTACCTATATAAATGCTATAGCTCTAATTAATAGTAGAGCTATAGGTATAGGTTATATTTATAGGAATCTAGCGCGCGTATAGAACCTCTGCCTTAACCTACTCCCTTATATTTTACGCCTAACTAGATTTAATAGAAAAACGCTTAAAGGAGAATAGATTACGCACTCTATATAAGTAACCCTCTACTACCTAAACTATATAGAATAGATCCGTTTCTATATACTAAAACTTAGTAAATATAAGCTACTACTAGAATAGCCCTAGCTATATAAGTACTATGTTAAATTTAACTATAATAACTAATAACTATTGTTTTAATTATTCTAATACTAAGCGCGATGCCTGCGCAACTCCTAAACCTCTGCAATAAAAACTTATATAGAACAGCTTTCTAAAGCGCCTCTTATTAAGCAGTACCTAATACTCTTAACCTAATACTTTTACTTATAGTAATTAAGCCTGTCTATATAACACTAATATAATTACTAGCTTCCTAAAATAGTACGCTAGATAAATATACCTAACCCTAAACCTAAGCTAGAAACTAAACCCGAAACTAAATCTAATTCTAAATTTAAACCTAATACCTAGACGGATATCTATATACTAAATACAGCGTCTATAACCTAATTAGCCTAATAACCCGATTATAAAATCTTTACTATTACTGTTACTAATATTAATAAGGCTTTAGCTCTAAAAACCTGAACTAACCTAGCTATAAAAGTCCTAGTATAATATTACTATTTGCTAAAGACCTTTTTCTAATAGAAAGCTAATAAGTTACCTAAATACTAAATATATAATTATAAGATTATACTTAAAAACGGTAAACTGCACGGATTTAGCCTGTTATACAGAATATTATAAAATAAATTAAAGGTGCTAAGGAAGTACCTTAATAATAACCTCGCGAAAGGATTTATCCGTGCTAGTTTATTACCTGTCGCCTCTCCGGTTATCTTTATTAAAAAGCCCGGAGGAGGCCTATAATTCTGTGTTAACTACTGCGCGCTAAATGCTATAACTATTAAAAACTAATACCTAATCCCTTTAATTTAGGAGACCCTAGTATAATTAAGTAAGGCGAAATACTATATAAAGCTTAATATTGTCTCCGTATTTAATTGCTTATAAATCGCGAAAGGAGATAAATAGCTAACTACTTTCCGAACGCGATACAGCCTGTTTAAATACCTAGTAATGCTATTTAGATTAGCTAATACTTCTAGCACGTTCTAATACTATATAAACAACGTGCTCCGCCTGTACCTAGATATATTCTATACTATATATATTAATAATATTCTAATATATAGCGAAAACTTTAAAAACTACTAGTATTATATAAAGCTAGTCCTAGAAGTAATAGAAGCCGCCGGCCTATAACTAGATATTAATAAGTGCGAATTCTATTAGAATAAGGTTACCTACCTAGGGTATATAATATTAACCGGCGGAATTAGTATAGACCTAAATAAGATTAAAAATATCTATAACTAGGAAGTCCCCTATAATATTAAGGATATATAAGCCTTTATTAGATTTATAAACTTCTACTAATAATTTATTAATAATTTCTCTAGCCTAGCCGCTCCCCTAATTATACTTATAAAGAAGGATGTTCTGTTCCGGTTTAATAAGTCCTGCTGTGCGGTATTTAAACAACTTAAAATAGCGTTTACCACCGCCCTAATCCTCTATTATTTTAACCCTAAACTGCTAATTATTATTAAGGCCGATTTATCTAACTATATAAATGCTAAAGTGCTTTTATAAATAGATAAATAAGGAATACTTTAACCTATAGCCTACTTCTTAAAATAATTAAGTCCTGCTAAATATAACTATAAAATTTATAATAAGGAACTTCTAGCAATTATTTAATACTTTAAATAGTGGCGGCCTAAACTAAAAGGCGCAGTATTCCTAATTTAGGTTCTTAGCAACTATAAGAACCTGCAGTACTTTATAACTATAAAGCAGTTAAGCTACTAATAGGCTTATTAGTCTAAATACCTGTCCTAATTTAATTTCTTAATTACCTACTAACCTAGTAAGTATAGTAAGAAGCCTAATACCTTAACGTGTTATATATAAAATGCGCCTATATAAGAAAAAGCTTAAGCAGCCTAAAATTAGATACTGCTCTATTTTAACCTATTTATATAGTTAAATCTAATAGAAACTAACTAAATAATTTAGGAGATTATTAAGGATAAATACCTAAATAATAAGTTTATCTAGAAAGTTCTAGAAATATTACGCTCCGGAGTACACCGCTCTAAGAAGATTACTCTAAGCAAATATAAAGAGTAAAATAGTAAGCTCTACTTCCGCAACTAAATAGCAATTCCTAATAATAATAAACTAAAGATTAAACTGCTTTATTATATATATAATTCCCCTGTTAGCAGCCATTCTAAATATAGAAAAACTTTAGAAATCCTTTAAAGAAAATACTACTAGCTGTATATATTTAAAATAATCTACCGATTTATAGTATACTATTACACCTATTACTATATAAAGGCTTTAAAAAAAAAGTATAATAGCTTTCTAAAACCCCTGCCTATCCTGCAGTATTACTAGCAAGATATTTCTATTAACTTTATTATTAAACTACCTAAATTTAAAGGCTATACTAATATTATAGTTATAGTAGACTGCCTAAGCAAGTACTAATATATAATTCCCTGTAGAATAATTATAGCTAAGGCTATAGCCAACCTATTCTACTAATATATTTAGGTATATTATAGATTACCTAATATATGCGTATCCGATTAAGAATTATAGTTTATCTCCGCGTTTTAGAATAAACTCTATAAGTAACTATATATTAAAGCCCGATTATTATCGGCCTTCTACCTGGAAACTAATAGCTAAATAGAGAAGGCTAATTTAATACTAGAATAAGTCCTCCGCGCCTATATAAACTATAAGCAAGATAACTAGGTTACCTAGCTGCCGTCCGCTTAGTTTAAGGCGAATAATACCTAATTTAAATTAATAATAGTAATACTATTTATTGCTATTTTAGGATAACACCCGAAAATAGGCTTTAAACCGCTATTAGGAACTCCGCGCCCTGTCTATTAAGTACTGTAAGCACTTAAGGCTAATTAGATAGTTAATAAAATATTGGATATTAAGTAGTTTATCCGCGAAGAGATAACTTAGGCCTAAGTAATATAAAAAGAATATACTAACCGAAAATATATAGGCGCACCGGCCTATAAAATAGGTAATAAAGTTTAGTTAAATACACGGAATATTTATATAAATTAACCTGCTAAAAAGCTTAATTAGAAGAACCTAGGAAAGTTCCTAATTATATAGATTATCTCTCTATATACCTATTAACTAGGCCTACCTAAATCTATAAAAATATATCCTATTTTCTATATTTTATTACTTTATCCTGCCGCTCTATAAGCTAACTACCTGCCTAGCTAGAAGTTGCCCCTACCTAAACCTATTTAAGTTAAAAAAAAAAAGACTAAATAGTATATTAACTGTATTAAAGGCATGCGCCTAAACTAGCGCTAAAAGCAATATAAGTACTTAGTCCGATAGACTGGATATAACAACCTGTTCTAGCAACCTGTTAATAACCTAAAGAATACTACTACTATAGCTAATTATTATTGCCGCCACCCCGAAGCTTATAATCCTGCGTCTAATAAGCCCTGTCCTGCTAAACCCTAAAACCTTAATTAAGATTTAATTTACAGCTCTACTCCCGATAAATAGCTGTATATATTATAAACAGCGCCTTCTACTCGCTAAGAAACTTAGGTTTAGGAGGGGGGTACTATTACAGTATTAACCGCGACACCCTACCTACCGAAATTCTGCCGCAGATTGCTACAACTCCAGCAATCTGCACCGGCCTACTACCGTTGGCCGGCCTCCTGCCCTGCCTACCCTGCTCCGCTCCCGTCTCGCTTCCGCTTCCTATCCTGTCCCGCTCCAGCCACCTACCGGCTGCCCCCTTTTCCTATTACCTAATCTGGTAAGGACCTCGCGTACACGCGTGCCACGCGCCGAAACGGCATAGAGGCCGTACGCCACGCGCTCGGCCACGCCCTTATATCCGGTGGCCCGTCTCCCGTTTTCCTGTTCCTTACACAACGTCTTGATTCTCCACGTAGCATTGTATATAGCACCTAATCAACGCTCCTCTTTAAGCCCTCGACCTCTCGCGTGTAGCGCTATCGTAACACGTTGCGGCTTAAGCCCTTAAATATATCTAATTTCGCGCAAGTTTCTATATTAAGGGTTAGCGTTGTTGTTATTATTCCTGCGGCTATAGCTATTTTTTCTTCTTCTTTTTTAATAAGTTATCCGGTAACCCTTTCTATAGCTTTTAGGAATTAGTAACTAGCTAGTTCTTTTAGCTCTGCGCCCGCTATAGTATTTTTAGCCTTTTACGCTTCTTATTCTTTATTAAGGCGTGCGAGAATTTCTCTTGCGCTCTGCTTATATATAGCTATAACTCTGTTAACCTATACTTCTATATTTAATAACTTAGTTTTGCTGTTATCCTATAGTTTAGGTATATTAGTTCGGGGTTTTAATCGCGGTTTAATTATCTAGAACGCTTTATCCGTTTCTAATAAGTAGTTAATTTCTATACTTTTAACTTCTACGTCCGTGTAGTAGTTATCTATAGGATTACTATTATACTTTTTATTCCTTATTATAGTAATAGTATATCCTTTTGCCTTTTATATTAGGTAGTACCCTATTACCTACTTATCTAACTAATAGGTAAAGTAGTTGTTATTATAGCACGCGGTTTATAATATAGAATTATAGCGGTTTATATTTAGTTTTACTATAACTACTACTATTCGGGTGTTTTTAGAGTACTTATTTACGAAGTATTCTTATTCTCTATATAATAGGCATGCGCTATTACGCCTTCTATTTTACCTCTTTTTATTAGTAATTAGTTTACCCTTTTAGTTATTACGTTGTTTTATAATATTAATCTCTATATAATTTCTATAGTTACGGTTAGTTACTTTTAGCTTTGGTCTAGCTAGTTAGGCGTAGGAATAAAGTCCCCTTTTATCCGCCTGTTCTAGTTGTTATTTATACTATTAACTATTAATTTATATTACTATTTCCTTAAGTTTATAAAGTATTAAAGGCCTTTCGCCTTATATAATTTTATTTTTAATATTTTCCTTAAAACCTCTATAGTACTATACTTACAGAGCTTTATCTTCCTATAATAGCTTAGACGCGATTTATATAAATTCTAAAGTATAGCAGCTAGTTAAGCTCTTCTGCTTTAGAACTACTATTTTCTATTCTACTGTCCGTTTTTTATTAGTATCTCCGAAGGTTATCTAAAGTGCTAACTTAAAGTATCCGTAGTTGCTAAATATAATATTAGTTTCTAGTTTCCGATTATCTGCGTCGGCGTTGCTAAGCTAGTCTATAAGTATTAGGTTAAACTAGTTAAATACTTTTTTTTTTAAGAAAATAGCTGCTATATAGACCTTATTTAATTTAAATTTAAGGTTGCTCTAGTTTATACGCAGGTATAGTTTTATTTGCGTTATAAACGCTTATAAAGTTCCTTTATTACTAGTAAACTTTTTAGGTTTATTTATTTTATAGCCTTTATAGCTAACTATTCTACTAGTTATAAGCTTTCCCTAAATAGTCTAGAAATTTCCCTATAGAGCTATAATCTTTTTATTTTTAGTATTACTAGCTTTTTCTAGTACTTATAGCTATATAAGTAATACTTATATATATATTACTACTTCCGGTATAGTTAAAGTTAGTCTAGCAGTTATACTGCCTAAAAGGGTTAGTAGGGCTATTTTAATTAGTTGTCTATATATAACTTCTTTAATATAGCGGTGTTTAAAATATAATAGGTTATTTCTTTTATATTTTCTAAGTATTATATACTAAGGTAGAGTATAGGTTAAGTTATTATCGGGGTATTATTATTATTATTAAATTCTATTACGCTGGTGTAGCTCCCGTTAGGGTCTATACAGCTGTTCTATCTAGGCTAGTTTACAAGGAGAAACCGTTTGCTGCCATGCAGCGTTCGGATGAAAACCCCGTCCTCTGCGGTGTATAGCGCTGAGCGCTCTTCTCGTTGTTGTATAGCTATTGGGGACACGTGGTAGATCTATTACGTCCACCACGGAATAAGCCATCGTGATGCGTCTTCCTAAATCTGTCCGGGTTTTGCAGTCCAGGCATATTATATCTAGCTAGCTAAATATATAGCAAGTTGCAAACATAAAGCTACCTGCCTAGCTTCCTTGCCACAGTTTTCCACACGGAGTGCTTCCACGGTGTCCGGCCCAGATTAAACTATCTCCCGCCTGCATATACCTGATTTGCTCCTTAAGCCTATCTTGCAGCTTGCCTCTGCCTCTTAATAGACCGACACGCGTATCCGTCCTTTCGGGCTATATAGATAGTGTCACCAGCGAGGTGTTAATCCTCCTCCCTATGCGATGGCCGCTAGTGAAACGGGAAGGCCGCAAAGAATGTGCATACTTCCCGTTCTGCAGAGGTGCTGTATAGGCCTAGCCCGCGCAGCCGTGTAAAACGGGAAGTATGCACGCATACTCCCTACCACGTCCTCGCTATGTAGAGGCACTGTACAAGCCGGAGCTTATACAGCCGTGCATAAGAGGACCAAAATAGGAAGAATGCATGCATACTCTGCATACTTCCCATTCCACCAGCGCCCATCACGAGTCCACCAGGCATCCGTGAAGGCCTGGAGCTGACTGTCGCTGCCATTATATACCACGCCCCACGGCCGCCAGCCCGGGCACTGGCAGCCCCTTCGCGTTACCTGTGACGTTTTCACGACGACAGGCCGACCGTGTCTTGCAGACAAAAGGTTACTACAATAACTCGACGCCGCGCAGCTATTGCCCCTTGTTGTCCACTAACCAAACCGCCACTGTCCTTGCTCTTACTTCCCTGGTCCTCCTGGTTCCGGTATTATCGGGTTGCAGACACAAGGGCTTCCAACGTGGCCGGTATAGAGGTGTCCTATTATCCTATTAGAATAAAGACCTATCGCTTTACTAGCAGATGCAGGCACTGGGTGTGGCCCTAGGTTAGTATCCTAGGTAATAGGATGTCGGATGGTTATGGACGATAACCCTCTGTTTGTTTTCCTGTTGTCTGTGGGTATCGAGTTTGGTGGTGGCAAGCCGCCAAAACCCGTGAAAACTCTGCTATTCTGGCGGCGTTGAGGACGACGTTTCCAAAGACGACCTCTAGCCACGACGCAACGCCGCTGCACTAGTAATAAACGTGATTCTCACTCTCGTACGGGCCTTGCGGTTCGAACGAGACGGAAAGGAACGCCCGTACGACAATACGGGTCGAATCACGATTTTGGTGTTCCTTTAAAGGCACTATGTAAAGGACTTATAAAAGTAGAAAGTATAATTATTATAAACCTATAGATAAAGTATATAGGGCTTAACAGTTACCTCTACTATATAAAAGTGCCCGGCTATTTAACGCCGGTATACCCTTGCGGGTATAGCCTCTAATCCCTAAAATATATTATAATAAGTTGCGGAAAATATATTAAAAGCAGGGGTAAGCTATTCTAAAAGGCTAAAATAAGGACGTATAAATAGCTCTATAAAAGCTAGAAAAAAAAAAAGGCTATAGCCTAATAGCTTTTCTAAAGAACAGATTTTCTACTATACCTTTTAGTAGCTAGAAAAATAGTAGAAGCGGAGATATAGGTATTCTATTTTCTATAACTTTATATAACTATATATACTATATATACTACGCCGCCTATATTATACACCTACTTAATAGCTATATCTACCTATATACTATAGCCTTTATATATATTACAGCCTATATAGCACTACCCCCTATATATATTATTTAATTTAAGAACTAACGCCTTAATAAAGGGCACGCGTGCGAAATAACAGCACGCGTGCCCTTATACTAATCCTAAACTAGCTTACTACTCTAGAATTAACTCGACTTGCGCCTAGAAGGATAACTATAAAACCCGGACAGATTTAGAAAAACGTATTATAATAGCTTATTCTATAGTAGACTTAATAGATCTACTACGTGTTCCTAATAGCTATATAATAATAAGAAGAGCGCTTAGCGCTATATACTGCAGAGGACGGGGTTTTTATCTAAACGCTATATAGTAGTAAACAGTTTTTTTTTATAAACTAGCTTAGATAAAATAGCTATATAGACTTTAATAGGAGCTATACTAGTATAATAGAATTTAATAATAATAATATTACCTATAAAAATATACTCCGCGTTGTTATTATTTAGTAGTAGAGGTAGTGCGGCTATAATTTTATTTAGTTTTAGGTTATAGATATTATAAATTTAGATATCCTTTTTACTAGTATAGAAAGAAAAGGTAATAAGGTTTAGTAAATAGTGCTCTACTAACTACTAGTTAATATTAAGGTTTTTATTAATATATATACACGTTTTTATATATAGGCTTTCTCTATATAAAGTGTTATATACTTTTATTACTATATATTTTTCTATAGCTTTTATATTACTAGTACTAGCAGTTAAGGCTAGGCTTTTTCCGCTTTTTCTAGGAACTTTTTTTAGGTTTTACGGCTTTTATTAATATTATACTATATAATAGTAAGTATGCTAGGTTGTTCTAATATTAAACTATATCTATAGTATCTACAGCGTTTACTACACCTATTTCGGCGCGTAGTTACTAGCTTATATTATTTTCCTGTAAAAATAGTACTTAGGTAATAGTTTTAAGTTATAAAAGTCTATCTATATTTCTATATATTATCGATTAAGTTAACTAGGTTAGAGGCTGTAAAAATAGTAATATAAAGTAAGAAGTATATAGTATCTAAGAAAGCGTTAAATAGGAAGATTACTACGTTAAATAAGCAGTCTATATTATTCTATTAATCTTCGGCTAGCTTAGGTTTTTATTAGAATACTTAAATATTTTTAGTTATCCTATTTTCTTTAGTACTATTAGCGCTGGCTCTAGTTTTATACTACCTTCGCATATATTATTATTAGCAGCTCTTTTTTTTCTAGACTAGGTTAAAGTTATATATATTTTTAGCGGGGCCTAGGGCGTATATAAGCTCGGCCCCTTATTAGTATTATATTAGTATAGCGTTGCCTACCTTTTTAATATAGCCTATAGCTAGGCCCCTTTTTTTATACTATATTTAGCACTATATACCGGGTGGTTTCTTTTATAGTTAGCGCACTTTTTAGTGTTTATTACTATATATTATTTTATATTATATTCCCCTGTATATACTATATATTAGATGTCCTTTTTATAGTATTTTATAATATACCTATAGCCCTAGCATTTAAAGTACTATATAGCTATAAAGCCTACTTTATATTTTAAAGCTATTAGTAATTATCTACTTATTATAAATTCCTTTATAATAGCTTTATTTACTATTACTTCTATATATACGCTGGTAATAATTAAGCTAGCGTGTTGGCCTGGGTTTTCTCGCGCAGCCTTAATACCCTTTTTATTCTTCTATATTATCTTTTTAATAACTAGGCCTAGGTTAATTATTATATTAGCCCTAATAATATTATTTTTAAGTGTTTAGCTTTCTAGGTTTAAGTTCTTAGGTACTCTATACACCTTTATTAGCACTGCGGGTAGTTATATACATGCTGTTTTACCTAGCACCTGCACCTATTCCTTCTTTTTAAGCAGTGCTTTTTTTATAGCTTTATCCGCGATATATACCTTAATATCTCTACTTTATAGCTTTTTTATACTGCTAATCTTTATTATATTTAGTAGTCCGGCTGCTTAAAGCTTCTAGGTAATAGTTATAGTTCGCTTATTATTATTCTTAATATAGATAGTAATTTTATAGATATTTATAGGTTGCCCTATATACTACCTATTTCCTGCTGCCTTTTTATATTACGCAGCTATACTACTTAGTATAGCTAATAGTATTATACCTACTGCTGCTGCTACTGCTGCTGCTGCAGTATATATTTTCCTATATATTAACAACGTATATACCTTCTTTTTTATATTATTTATTATCTTTATTAGCTTTTTCTATAGTATCTGCTATAGGTTATTCGCAGTATTTAAAAGGCCGAATAGAACGCGTTTTGTAAAGTTATAGAGGGTTTAGATAATTATATTTATTTTAAGGGATTAAATTAGCTTATTCTATAGAAGGTTTTATATACTATATACTTTATTAATAAGGTTTTAAACGTTCTAGTAGACGTTCTTAATAGGCTTCGGGTTTTAGTATTAGTTTTAGCGTTATTATTATTATTATTATTAATACTGTTGCTGGGGCGGCTGCGCGTTAGGGGTTGCAATTCGCGGTATACCTACTACAGCGCCGCCGGCACTACTTATAGGGCTTTAAGGCTGCGTATAATTATTTATAGGGCCTTAGATAGCCCCTAGAGGCCCTTTTTAGGTTATATTTCTAAAATACTATAGGGTTAATTATATTATATTCCTAGGTAATAGAGTACTACTTAACCTAAAGTAGGGGAAGATATACTATTACTATAATAAGAAATAAAAAGTATAATAGTAATTTTATAGATAACTACTATATAGATATAGAAGTTAAAAGTATAGAAATTAACTACTTATTAAAAATAAATAAGGTATTCTAAATAATTAAGCTATAATTAAAATCCTAAACTAGTATACCTAAGCTATAGAATAATAGTAAAACTAAATTACTAAATATAGAAGTATAGGTTAATAGGATTATAGCTATATATAAATAGAGCGCAAAAGAAATTCTTGCACGCTTTAATAAAGAATAAAAAGTATAAAAAGCCGAAAATACTATAGCAGGTATAGAGCTAAAAGTACTAGCTAGTTACTAATTTCTAAAAGCTATAGAAAAAGTTATAAAATAGCTTACTAGAAAAGAGGAAGTAAAAATAGCCGTAGCCGCAGGAATATTAATAACAGCAACTATTAATATAGAAACCTACGTAAAATTAGATATATTAAAAGGCTTAAGCTATAATATTTAGTAAAAACTAGATAATAAATTACCTATTAAAAATAGTAAGGAGTACTATAATAGTAATAAAAATTATAAACTAGAAAAGTAGTTTAGTAATAGAAAATTTAGTATTAAACTAGAATAAGAACTGCTAAAGCTATATAGAAAATAAACTAAAATCGAGATCTATAAAGTATTATACTCTATTAGTAAAATAGGTATTTATAATAAAGAAAATAAACGGCTAAATAGAAACTACCTACTTTATAAATAGATATTTTAGGTATTATATATTAAAGATAAATATAATAAATATATAATATATAAAAAAAAAAACACGATATAATTAACCCTATAGTATTTTAGAAATATAACCTAAAAAGGGCCCCTAGGGGCTATCTAAGGCCCTGTAAACAATTATACGCAGCCTTAAAGCCCTATAAGTAGTGCCGGCGGCGTTATAGTAGGTATACCGCGAATTACAACTTCTAACGCGCAGCCGTTCTAGCAATAGTATTAATAACAATAATAATAACAACGCTAAAACTAATACTAAAACCCGAAGCCTATTAAAAACGTCTACTAAAACGTCTAAAACCTTATTAATAAAATATATAGTATATAAGACCTCTTACGGAATAAGCTAATCTAATTCTTTAAAATAAATGCAATTATCTAAACCCTCTATAACTTTACAGAACGCGTTCTATTCGGCCTTTTAAATACTGCGAATAACCTATAGCAGATACTATAGAAAAAGCTAATAAAAATAATAGAGGATATAAAAAAGAAGGTACACGTATTATTAACGTATAGGAAAACGTATACTGCAGTAGTAGTAGTAGCAGTAGCAGTAGCAGGTATAATACTATTAGCTATACTAAGCGGTATAGCTGCGCAATATAGGAAGGTAGCAGGAAATAGGTAGTATATAGGGCAACCTATAAATATCTATAAAATTACTATTTATATTAAGAATAATAATAAGCGAACTATAACTATAGTAGATATAAATATAACTATTATCTAAAAGCTTTAAGCAGCCGGACCACCGGATATAATAAAGATTAGCGGTATAAAAAAGCTATAGAGTGGAGATATTAAGGTATATATTACGGATAAGGCTATAAAAAAAGCACTGCTTAAGAAAAGGGAATAGGTGCAGGTGCTAGGTAAAACAGTATATATATAACTGCCTGCAGTGCTAATAGAGGTATATAAAGTACCTAAAAACTTAAACCTAGAAAGCTAAATACTTAAAAATAATATTATTAGAGCTAACGCGATAATTAACCTAGGCCTAGTTATTAAAAAAATAATATAGAAGAATAAAAAGGGTATTAAGGCTGTATAAAAAAACCTAGGCCGACACGCTAGCTTAATTATTACTAGCGTGCGTATAGAAGTAATAGCAGATAAAGCTATTATAAAAGGATTTATAATAAGTAGATAATTACTAATAGCCTTAAAATATAAAGTAGGCTTTATAGCTATATAGTACTTTAGATACTAGAGCTATAGGTATATTATAAAATACTATAAAAAGGATATTTAATATATAGTATACGTAAGGGAATATAATATAAAATAATATATAGTAATAAATACTAAAAAGTATACTAACTATAAAAAAAACTACCTAGTATATAGTGCTAAATATAGTATAAAAAAAGGGGCCTAGCTATAGGCTATATTAAAAAGGTAGGCGATGCTATACTAATATAACACTAATAAAGGGCCGAGCTTATATACGCTTTAGGCCCTGCTAGGGGTATATATAACCTTAACCTAGTTTAGGGAAAAAAAAGCTGCTAATAATAATATATATAAAGGCAGTATAGAACTAAGGCCAGCGCTAATAGTACTAAAAAAAGTAGGATAACTAAAAATATTTAAGTATTCTAATAAAAACCTAAGCTAGCCGAAAATTAACGGAATAATATAAACTGCTTATTTAACGTAGTAATCTTCCTATTTAACGCCTTTTTAGATACTATATACTTTTTACTTTATATTACTATTTTTACAGCCTCTAACCTAGTTAACTTAATTAATAATATATAGAAATATAGATAGACTTTTATAACTTAAAACTATTACCTAAATACTATTTTTATAGGAAAATAATATAAGCTAGCAACTACGCGCCGAAATAGGTGCAGCGAATACTATAGATACTATAGATATAGTTTAATATTAAAATAACCTAGTATACTTACTATTATATAGTATAATATTAATAAAAGCTGTAAAACCTAAAAAAAGTTCCTAGAAAAAGCGGAGAAAGCCTAGCCTTAACTACTAGTACTAGTAATATAAAAGCTATAAAAAAATATATAGTAATAAAAGTATATAATACTTTATATAAAGGAAGCCTATATATAAAAATATATATATATATTAATAAAAACCTTAATATTAACTAGTAGTTAGTAAAGTACTATTTACTAAACCTTATTACCTATTATAATAGCGCTACACGTAAAAGGTCGAGGGCTTAAAGAGGAGCGTTAATTAGGTGCTATATATAATGCTACGTGGAGAATTAAGACGTTGTATAAGGAACAGGAAGACGGGAGACGGGCCACCGGATATAAGGGCGTGGCCGAGCGCGTGGCGTACGGCCTCTATGCCGTTTCGGCGCGTGGCACGCGTGTACGCGTGCTCTTACGCTAATTATAAACCAGCTTACATCTCCGGAATCCAATAAAATCGACCCGAACCTAGGAGGACGACCCAACCTTAGACCCCGGATGGATTTACAACAACGCACCGCAATGGCTTATTCCGTGGCCGGCTTAACAGAGCTGCCACGCGTCCCCAACAGTTATACATTAGCATGAAGAGCGCACGGCGCTACACACCGCAGAAAGCAAGGTTTTCATCCAAACGCTGCCTAGCACGAACGGTTTCTCCTTATATACTTAGCTTAGATAGAACTGCCGCATGGACCCCTACGGGAACTAAATCAGCATAATAGAACTTAATAATAATAATAATAATATAGATATATAATATTACTTTATAAAAGAAAATATATAAAACAGGTTAATAAAACTAGCGTACCTTAATACTAAGGAATAAATAGCTAATATATTTACTAACCCGCTAGTAGGAACTAGATTTACTAAAATAGTAGACTATATAAGACTAGATTCTAAATAGATACATTTATAGAAGATAATATATTATATAAATAGATATATATATATATATAT
>NW_022985447.1:686390-796520 GCF_010093595.1 Mytilinidion resinicola | reverse complement strand
ATCTATTTATCTATCTAAATTAGATAAAATAAGGTAGAATAGAATATAACACTTATAGGGGCGCATTAGAACAAGAATAAGCAATATATTTCTTTGTTCTATTATCTATATATATATATATATAGATACAAATCTATTTATAGATCCTTTATTCCTTTATTCTAATAAAGAACTCTTTATCCTAATAAAGAACTCTTTGTCCTAATAAAGAACTCTTTGTCCTAATAAAGAACTCTTTGTCCTAATAAAGAACTCTTTGTCATAATAATAGACTTATTATATATAAAAAGGCTTTATCTTAATAAAAAGATATTAACTCTTTATTATAATAAAGACTATATTCTAATAAAGAATAACTAAGGTATATTAAGACTGCTGCCTCGCTTCTTAAACGTAATAATCTTAACCAGTTTATATACTAATTAGTAATACAACACTTATTTAAACCTTTACTATTTTACTATATACCTTATATACCTTTATATAAAGTTAATAAATATACCTAAAATACCTATTTTTAGAAGGAATACATATTATATAAATTATAGGCGCTGCTAATACCACACCCCCTCATTCCTATATATACACCCCCTTTTTACTGTATATACACCTCCTCCCCTTCTGTTATTTCACCACCTTCTAATTAGCTCGGAGGGGTGCTCTATAGCCTCCGATCAGCTTGCTTAACTTGCTTACTAATTCCAAATGCTCTCTCTAAATACAGCCTTAATTATAATTAATTACATCCTCTTCTTCTCTGTCTATAATATAGCAGCGCATATAGCAGTATATATAGCAACACCTACAGCTATACCTACAGCTGCACTTACAGCTGCACCTGCAGCTAAAAAGCGCGGCTAGCCGCCTGGTGTAAAGGATAAGGTACTATAGAAAAAAGTATAAGCTTAGAGGTAAAATAGTACTTAGCCTACGCCTGAGCCTATACCTTAGCCTTAGCCTTAGCCTTATCTTTAGATATAGAGGCTTAGCTAAAAGGAGCTTCTATATTAGCTTATAAAGATATTAAGGTGGAAATTAACTAAGATATTAAGCAGGCGGAGGCAGTAATATAAGAGAGCTAGGCTTAATATAAAGGAGCAGTAATAAGGTAAGGTTTTAACAGGTTTAGCATGCTTATAGATATATAGGCACTTCTAGAATAGAATTTCTATTCTATACTTAGACTTAGACTTAGACTTATACTATATAAGCTTATATATAAAGCTATATAAATTGGCAAGGCTGTATAAATTAGAAAGGCTGCACGCCGATTTATATAGCCCCGCGTATAGCATTATATAATATATAAGTAAATGCCCAGAGCTCTAGTATAGTGCTCTAAGCTAATTAGAAGGTGGTAAAACAATAGAGGGGGGAGGAGGTGTACGCGCAGTGAAAAGGGGGTGTACTTATAAGAATTAGGGGGTGTAGTATTAGCAGCGCCCTAAATTATTCCTGTATTAACTAGTAATTTTAAATATCTAGAATAAAAGTATACTAAAAATAGTAACAATAATAGAAATACTATTCTATTTATATAGGGGGAGCGCTACTCGTACACCCCCTTTTCACTACACGTACACCCTCTTAGCGCTTCACCACCTTCTGATTGGCTCGGAGCACTGTTCCGTAGCCTCCGATTCGCTCGCTTAACTCGCTCACTAATTCCGAATGCTCTCTCCAAATGCGACCATGTACAACACAAGCAATTACATCATGCCAATTTGTATAGCCTTACGTACGAGCTCACGTACAAGCTCACGTACGAGCTCATGTATAGCCTCACGTACGAGCTCACGTACGAGCTCACGTACGGCCTCGTGTATAGCATCACGTACAGCCTTGTGTATAGCATTACGTACGGCCTCACGTACGAGCTCACGTACGGCCTCATGTATAGCATCACGTATGGCCTCACATACGAGCTCACGTACGGCCTCGTGTATAGCATCACGTACGGCTTTGCGTATAGCATCACGTGTAGAGAGACGTAAAGGCGAATGCCCGGAGGAAGCTCCGGGCTCTCCGAGCCAATTAGAAGGTGGTGAAGCGCCAAGAGGAGGGGGGTGTACGTGTAGCGATTAGGGGGTGTACGTGTAGTGAAAAGGGGGTGTACGTGTAGTGAAAAGGGGGTGTACGAGTAGCGCTCCCCTTATGTAGCTCTTTTGAGATATAGTAGAACGTATATAAACTTAGAGTATTCTCTCTTAAAAAGAGCAATGATTTAGTAAGGTTGTGTGGTTTTCCCAGGGACTAGAATCAGTCTTTAGTGTGATTTCTGTTTTGTTTGAGCCTGTATTTCGTTTGAGCTCGTAGGCCCGTACTACGTACGGGCTAATCGACAGAGTATTCTGAAAAAACCCGACGGGGCCCGAGTAAGCTGTGCTGCCCGGCATTGGGATAGCCAGGCCAGACCAAAATCTGCAGTCATCGGAAAAGGAACAAGCCGTCGATGATCGTTTAAGTCTTACCCTTGTCGAAATCTAGCTGAGCGTCGATCGATTCGGCCTCCAGATGCGCCCGCATCTCCTCATCTCACTTCACTCCCGATGCTCAACCTTGTCTTCTTACACTTAGGCCCAATGATTGGCTCAACTCGCAGTCGCTCTGCTACCACAGGGTGCAGCTTCGCCCACCTTTCCCACCAGCGCTCGCACTGCCTCATCATCGTACGGGAGTTCATAAATGTGAGGCTTTAACCCGGTAAGCAGGATGCCAGCTGAAGGTATCAACAGTTAATGCAGTGTTCGCCTGAGCGCATCAAGCAGAAGCACGAACGCCGGACAGGATCAGAAGCTGCTGTCCGCGCCCGCAAGCTCAGCCTGCAACTCCGCATGAGCATCCTCATCCAGGTCCGACTTCGATTTCTTGCTCTGGTGCCTGCTCGTCCCCTTTTGCGTCGTCTGCTTTTGCGTCGTCTGCGCTCTGTCTTCCGGACCGCCTTTCCCAGCGGTCTCTGGGTGCAGCTTCCAATACCGATCCCGCCACTTCTCGCGCAGGACCTCATAAAGGAACCCGAACTGTGCGTCGCCCTGCACCATCATCATACGCTGCTGGCGTAGCTGATCCACAACTTCGGCAATCGGATCGTGGTCCTCCGGCAGGTCGTCAAGACTTCCTTCCTCCAGCTCTTGTAACAGCCAGTCGAGGGCGATGAAGGTCCCGCTGCGGCCAACACCCGCGCTGCAGTGCACGATGCGGGGATTCGTCGAATTATCGGCATTTAGTTCTCTAGACAGTTTGATGAGCTTGAGGAGGGCTTCTCGGTCGGCGCCCTCGGGGACCAGAAAATCAGGCCATCCCTCAAACAGGAGATGATAAATCAATTTCGACTCGCTTCCGTCCTCGGTGGTCATGGCCAGTTCCCTGAGCTGCGTTCTTGTCTCGGCATTCTCATTCAAAGAGGTTAGTCTTATGTTGTGTTCCAGGCCGTCTTCGAATTCGTCCTCCTCGTTGACCTTCATGTCGCAGGCGGCTAGGGTTTGTGGGTAGTATCGGCAGGATATCTCACGGCCGGATTCGTGGGTCGGCGTGAGCATGACCACAACGGCTGGGGATGTGTTCTCGTGCCAAATCATACGCCATATGTGGGAAAAGGTGTCGTGCTTGGGGCCCTGTATTGGAAATAAGAGAAGACTATCAGACAACTAGAGCAACGTACCTGAGTAACTATAAACTTGGTGACTTTCTTCGAAGCGGTGGACTGCAGTAGGATCGGCGAGGCGTTGATGTAGTCGTTATGGCCTTCGGGAACCTGTAACTTCACGCGGTTAGATTGATATGGGTTGACATTGGCGTAGCGGTTGCGGTTCGTCATTTCAATGCCGCATATCGACCATTGTGACTCCTTATCATGCACACCCCTGGCTAAGCGGTTCCGCTGCTCCCACTCCACATCAATGAATTTTTGATGTATGTCTGTGTCTCCAGTCAGCCAATTTTCCCTGGTTCTAGTTGTAGGCCGAGTCTACCTACCTACTGTGGTCAACTGCAAGAATGTGGGGTATGGCGTAGGGTCCTGCATGTGTGACAGTATGGCGGGCGTGGACCGCGTGCTGTCCTCGCTACTTGAGCGCTTCCACGATGAGATGTCGTATTCTCCTTGATTGAGTGAAAGCTTGGCCTCTTCTGTTTCACGTTCCTCGTTTTCTGTCGCTGCCTCGACCTCTCCTCCTGTAACTAAGACGCCATCAGATAAGTCTTCTTTGCTTGCTAGAGATGATGGCCTAGAACTGTCGAAGACGAGGGCTGAGAGACCTGACCCGTCCGAACGAGCATCTGCATTCGCTTCGATGGCGGCATTTGAATTGATCTCATCCTTAGTAGCTGAGTCAAAAGGAATGGCAAACAACGCCAACTGCTCCAAATGAGAAGAAAGATGGCGTTTGAATACGGTTGGGTCAACGTTGAGGATGTGGTCAGCTGCGTCAGAAGGCATACCAGTGACCACTGCTCGCTCCTTGAGACGGTCGACCCAATCTGAGCAGAATGGGCATTCCTGAGGAGCTATCTGCTTGAGCGGCTTTTTGGCAATATCAAGAACGAGTTGCTCTTCCCCACCTTCCAGCATGTTGGAATGTTGGTCCCGAACATGGGCAAGATAACGCTCTCTGAGCTGAAAAGTCCTGTTCTGGCAGAGCTGGCAGGTATAGCTGATGCGGTGGTTCTGCATCTCGTGACGAAACCACTCGTTAATATCGCCGAAGTACGCGGTATTGCAGTCAGGGAATGTGCATACGTAGGAGCGGAGATCAGAGAAAACATGTCGTCGCCATACTTGTTCGTTCTTGAACTTCCTGATTCGAAAGCAGAATGGGCATTCCACTTCTTTCTTAGACCCTATTCGCAGCTCATCAAGCTTTGGAATCTTAACAGTGGCTGAGGAGTCAAGGTCGCCATTAACAGAACGAGATATGGTCGTGTATGACCTTGCATCGCTCTCAGAATCTGATTCTTCTTCCGTAGTGAGCATCTGAGGTGCAATTTGGCTTGGCGTGAGACTCGAAGCCTTCGTGAAAAACGTGGAAGGCCGGCTAGAAGACTCGGGAAGCTGCCTGCTTGGAGCATGCGATTCGAGTGCTACAGGTTCAGGTGTCCGAGTCTCCTCTTGGATGAGTATGCCCTCAAGTTTCTCGCGATGATCTTGGATGTAGCTTAGATAGTGTCGGCGTTGCGTGATGGCTCGACCGAGCCGCCTCTGGAGCCACGCAAATTCTTCTGTTGCAAGCTTCGGGAATTTTTCACGCACATGAGCGATGTCGTACTGATCATTGAATCGATATCGATTCCGGCTGAGGGCTTTAGCAAAGAGATTCCTCGGTGCAGCCTGGCGAATGAGGCTTGATACTCTAAAGAGACGTGTGATGCAGGCCCCGAATTCCTCCAGAAGTTCTGTTTCTTCGTTTTGGTCTCCATCCTCGCCGTCGTCACGAGGTGTAGAGACCATCGCCCCCTCGCGCACTCCAGAGATAATTCCCAAGACTAGACCGTGTCAGCTACTTTACAGGCATTAAGGAGGTGAGAGACCCACGTTCTCCGGTAATCTCGTTGAGATCATTCAGCAAATCTATAATATGAGTCAAAACATCGTTGGCTTCACAAAGACGCGACTCGAGAGACATGGGAGACTCTGGGGGATGTATGGCTCCGATGTTGCCAATCCACAAACTGAACCTCTCCAACTCGTCGTTCACCTGCTCGTGGTGGACTCGGCCCTTCTGTTTGCTAGGGTTGGATAGTGTTGAGATGATGGTCTTTAGGTCCTTGATGCAGGACCGGCATTGCTCCGACACCGGTGCAACCATTGTGACCTATACTTCGTAACGTACGGCTCCGTGATGACTTAAATTGTGGCCATTGTCGATGAGAAAGGGGCTTGGTGATGCGAGGCTGAAGAGTTCTGGGGGCCACAAGTGCGGGGCCCAAAATGCTCCCTCGTTCCCTCAATCTCCAGCCGCGCCCATCGCATTTTGCTCAATCTTCTTCTTCTCATCGTCTCTTTCTGCTCAATCCGAATGAGTGGCCTCGAAGTTGCAGGCGTTCTCCTCGGGGGGTTCCCTCTGATCATTTCCGGCCTCGAGCATTGGCGCGATATTGCCAAGGTCGGTGGCTTCTTCTGGCGAGTGCGAAAGGAATACACAAAATGCCGCAGAGACGTGCAATTTCATGAGATTTTGTACAAGAGGAATCTGAAAGAGCTTCTACTACCCATTGTGAATGATGCAGATGAGGTGACTCGTCTGATGGGTGACCCGGGTGGCAAAGACTGGAGCTGCAACGCTCTACAAGAGCGCTTGGAGGGGCGTCTCCAGGAGTCGTACGGCTTGTACATGGAAATCATACGCGAGATGAACGAGACAGCCGAGGAGATGAAAAAGGAGCTGTCTCTCGACAAAGCGATTGTTCAAAACAGGCTAGTTCCGCCAGAGCCAAAGAAGCAGCGGCAACCGTCGAGCTCACAGCCGTCCAAAAAACCGTCCAAACTTGCGTCAGCAAGGTCGGAGTGGGACTACGAGACTTTCCGACTCAAGTTCAGCTTCAACGAGCCCGTAAGAAATGGACTTTTCGATCAGCTGAAGGAATGCAACGCACGGTTAGAGAAGCTCCTCAGAACGAGCGACAAGGTATCTGTACTCCTGGACACTGCTCCTGCCAACACGAAACAGACGTCCGCTCTGGAGACTGCATTCAAGAAGGCGTGGAAGAAGTCGGACTTCCTCTTCAAAGCCCTGCAAAAGGCATGGCAGTGCTCGTGCCAGCAGTACCACTTCGCCAATCTTCGGCTCGAACATCGCACACTTCCAGATATTTGCTTCGAGGTTATTCTCACCTTCGTTTCTCCATCGTCCCAGGCGAATGTCCCATGGTCATGGCGAGAGTTGCAGTGCGGACAAATGATCGGCTGCTCCTTTCCGTACAAGCTCACGAAGCCTGGCCCCACTCCTCACGTACTCAGTTTTACTCCAACATCATTACCAACATCACCAAGGCGAAAGAGAGTGGCTTTCAAAACACTCACCCTGAGCGTACCAAGTATTGAGTTGGACATCGTTGATCCAAGCGTCAAGCTCTGCAAGCTTCTGCGTAACGAAGACGATGTTAACTGCATGGGTGTCATCTGTCATGACGACGAGACATACCATCTGCACCCATTCAGAAAAAGGAAACGACCAAATGATGGCAGCCCACTGACACTAGATCATGTCCTCTCCAATGACTTTGGAGCGTACCTCAGCCGACGCCAACGCTACTCTATCGCCCTGCTTTTGGCTTCCTCGGTAGCCCAACTCCACTCTATTGCATGGCTGGGAAATGGTCTAAAGAAAGAGGACGTTTTCTTTTTTCCATGTGATGATGATGACTGCAGTGTACCATATCACGAGCCTTTTATCCGTCAAGGCTTTTCACCCCATCATCTTACGACCTCAAAGATAGAGGCCAATGATTGCAACTTCAACTCCCTTGGTATTCTCCTTCTGGAGCTCTGCTTTGGCCGCCGACTAGAAGATCATCCACTTCGCAAAAGACATCCAACGGAAACTGGAGAAACAAAGCAAGCCTTCGATCTCATGGCTGCGCTGAAGTGGTCTCAAAGTGTTGGTGATGAAGGTGGCGATGATTACGCTTCTGCTGTGGGGTGGTGCTTCACGGGTGCTAATAGCCCGACTCAATCATGGAGAGGGGACATTATCAAGAACGTTGTCAGGCCCCTAGAGATGTGTCAAGAGCATTTTAAGACGACAGCTGTGTCTTGAGTTGAATCTTGCACGAAGCCAGGTCGCGACAGTGCTGCAATACTAAGAGAAGTGTAGGATGGAGATCGGCGATGGCTGGAGGGATATAGGAAAGGGGCTAGGAAATGGTTTCTGAAACCTCTGAACTTCGTATGAAGTATACTCTCCTCGTTTTTCCAATTCTATGTACATCTGCTTCTGTTCTCTACACTATTTCTCTCTAAGGCAAAAGGGTTTATACCATAATATGTCTTCACACTAATCTATCAGTGGAAAAGCTTCAAAGTGAGATAACATTTGACTGCCAGCCATACCATCTTAAGATGGCAAATTGTGTTTATGTATTTAAGAGAGATAGGTTAGTTGGTTTTCGGCGGAGCTGAAGGCCAGTCCGCATCCTAGCAATGCACTGGGTCACAAAACTTGGTAGGTACTGGATGGTCTTTACATTTGCTTGCTTTTCATGTTAAGTAGATTCCTAAAGTTTCTAGGCAATTAACATAACAACTAGACTATAGTCTTTCGACACAATATCCTAATACTATGAAATGGCATGCTTTATTAAAACTTTCTAATTTTTATGCTCTATTATAAATCCCTAAATAAATTAGCAGTTAGCATTTCCTAACAGCTTTAAATTTTATCTAACTAATCTAAGTATAAATAAATAGTAAAGGAGTATATTTTACAGTAGAGGTTCTAGTAGGCAGTAGATAAATAACTCTGTCCCTAAGCATTATTATAAAGTTTATAATAGCATAAGTATTTTATCCTTATACATAATACACTTAATACTTTTAAATGCTATAGAAACTATATGCACTTAAGTATATTATAAGAAATATCAGAAAATGTTATAGAAGTGTTGGAGGAGCGGTCTATAACATATATATATATATATCTGCTGCTGTTAGTATAGTATAAACCTTTATTAGAACAAGAATAAGCGATATATTTCTTTGTTCTATTATCTATGTATATACATAGATACAAATCTATTTATAGATCCTTTGTTCCTTTGTTCTAACAAAGAACTCTTTGTCCTAATAAAGGACTCTTTGTCCTAATAAAGGACTTGTTGTATATCAACAGGCTTTGTCTTAATAAAGAGACGTTAACTCTTTATTACAACAAAGACTACGTTCTAATAAAGAACGACTGAGGTATATTAAGACCGCTGCCTCGCTCTGTAAACTCGATAATCAAAACCAGTTTATATACTGATCAGTAATACAACACCTATTTAAACCTTTACCATTTCACCACGTGCCTTATATACCTTTACAACCTTAAGTAATATAATTCCTTTCTATCTATCTATTTATCTATTTATATCTTTAATAATTGTTAAAATTTAGGAGAAGGTAGAGCTTTTTATAGTTTGTAAGGTTTATAATAGCATAAGCGTTATATCCTTAACGTAGGTGGCAAGCGAGCTGCGCACCCTTCAACTTTTTGCGACGTGACACCTCGTAACTACAATGGCTCCACCAAATAAAAATCATTTGCCGTACAACGAAGGAGACATCTTCCTTGCTATCTCATCTATCGACTCTACACAAAAGCCTAGCGCACGACGCGCTTCATCAATATACAATGTCTCTGAATCTACACTACGTTCCCGACGCGCTGGAACGCATGCACGACGCGATTGCGAGCCCAGCTCGAAGAAACTTACTATGCTTGAAGAGGAGGCGATTGCTAGATATATACTGGACCTAGATGCGCGTGGGTTTCCGCCTACGCTAGGCGCTGTACGCGATATGGCAGATTTGCTGCTCGCTGAGCGCGGCGCTGGCAAGGTTGGCCAGAAGTGGGCAAAGAACTTCATCAACCGGACACCTAGCCTTACAACGCGATTCAATCGACCGTACGACTGGCAGAGGGCCCTATGTGAGGATCTTATAACCATTCGGGCCTGGTTTGACCTAGTAGCGCACACTAAGGCTACGTACCGCATCTTGGACGTGGACACCTGGAACTTTGTTAAAAACACCAAGCAACGCGCACAAGGTAGGGTCTCAGTCAATACTAATTCGCGATCGGATACAGAGGCATCAGGATTCTTCTCCTACATCAATTATCCGGTCGCTTGATCAGCCTACAAGGGGCGCTAAGGGGATGAGCCATAAGATGGTGCTACTGCAGAATCGTGTCTCTAGACTTGAGAAGGCAAATGAGGCCGCCACAAGGCGCAGACAACGCAAAAAAAAACGGATCTAGGATAAAGGCACCCTGACAATAATAGAGGGAGAGTAAATTAATGCTTAAAGGGGCATTGGGCAGCAGCTAGAGACTGAAACGCGTCAAAATGAGACGCGACCAGGTGCTAGCCGGCAGGCTTCAGCGCGCTGTAAGCTTTGCAGACAGCCTGGGCATAACTCACGAACGTGTGAGAAACGTACTGTAGATACTGCCCAAGCTTAGACAGCTACCCTACTACTAGTATTTTCAAGCGTTGTTGAGATATATAGCTAAAGGCAGAAGATGTTGGTGGGGTGTGCAGCTCGCTTGCCACCTACGTTACATATAATGCTCCCAACACCATCAAACTATACACGTTTAGGTGTGATACAAGAAACATTAGATAACGTTACAGAAGCCTTAGAGGAATTTTGTAAGCACTTTATAATACTATACATATGTATATATACAAGTCCGCTGCTGTCGATGTAGAATAAAACCTAAGTAATACAATTCCTCTTTATCTATCTATCTATCTATCTATCTATCTATACGTCGACTCTATACCTTTAACATAGTTGCTATACTATATAGATTAGATAAATAGATAAATAGATAAATAGATAAATAGATAAATAGATAAATAGATAAATAGATATATATAGAGTGCACTAAGTTCCTTATCTCTTTACTATTTATATATAGTTATCCTACTTACTCTTACGAACTATATTCTATATCTAATAGTTAGGCTTTTGGGAAAACGCTATTAAAAAGATAGACATATAGATTGCTAAAATCTCCTTTATCTATTATACACTGTTAGCTATTCTTTTATTACACCAAGGCTACCTGTATAGTATCTATAACACTCTGCTTATAAGTTTAACGCAGGGTTATAGAGGATTTTACCATCTGATATTAAACAAGGAGGAGAAGCTTCTACCTTTTTTGCTGCTCCTCTACCAATCTCATGCGAAGCACTTTAACAAGTTTATTGGCTTTACTAATCAGTAATTATTCACAAATAGAAACCTAAATCTCAACACCCTGCAATTTATTGAACAATTAGGAGTATTACAACATGACAGGATTTGTACCGTCTTGCAGTTATCATCTATGGTGTGAATTACTGGTGTCTAAAACCTTGATCTCTATAAGCGCTAATGTGTTCGGGACTATTTGTTTCGCTACCTCCGCGGTTGCAAAAGTCTGTTGTGATCCGTGCACGAACGCCAATCTCGTGAAATGTAAACACCACTTGGAGTTGTGATTTCTCCACACAACATGGCCCAAATCAGCTCAGCCAAACGCGCATTGGTTATTCAATATCGATTTCATGATAAACTCAGTTTTCCAGCAATTGCCAGCAAGATTGATGGTGTTTCTGCCGCCGCCGCCCAACAAATCTGTTCTAGAGCCTTTAGACGCGCCGGCACCAACAATGTCAACACGCTGCTTGAATATAGAGATCCTGCGCCTAGATCTGGTCGTCCTAGGCGTGTAGAACCTGGATCTGAAGCGTCAATTCGAATCCGAGAAGCAACGCGTGGACAATACAGGTGGCACCACCAGGTGGATGCTGCCAACCAAGCGTTTGAGCGCGTACGAAAGGATCATACAACAACACAACGCAAGCCACTTGGAACGCTTGATGCTAAACAAGTTCATAATATCCTTCAAGGAAAAGAACATTCGCAAGCAGATCCAATTGATTCGAAGCCAATTCCTCGAAAGCGCACGTTGGAAAAGAAGGCCCTCTCGAAATTAGACTTAGACGATCGCAAACGATATATCGAGCTTATCCTAAGCCTGGATCCTCACAACACAATTCTTATTAGTTGTGGTGAGACGCCTGTTAATTTTGGAGGCACCGGCCACACGCATGTATCTGCTCCACGTGGTGTAGATATATACACAGACGATGCCCACGATCCACGGTTTATCAAGATGCAATGGGACGCCGCCAGCAATGATACACGCGTTAAAAGACCATGCCTTATTTGGAACTACGAGGAGCAAGAGGAAACAATAGATTTAGCGCGAAGATTGGATTTCCAGGTGTCTAAATTAAAGGCTCGAGTGGACCATAATAAACACCAAGCATTAATTCCTGGCACGCCCCAATATCAACTTCTTGTGGATACAAATGCCGACATCGCACGCTATAATGCATCGCTTCCACCTGGCCAACGTGTTGGAAGAAAGCGGCGTATGACAATCGATCGGTTGTTTAAATATGAGAAGTTAGAAAGAGACGCTAAAAAGGGGGGGTTAGATTTTGTTTGGTACGCTTTTAAAGTGTATGAATTAACCTTATTTCCTTACTATTTGGAATTAAGGAGGATTAATCCAGGAAAGGAGATCTATATTGTTGAGGATAACGTTGGTGTTCATCATAAGGCAAGGCGGTTGTTGGCTGATTAAATTCATGAGCTTGATATCAAGTTTCTTGATACACCAACCAATTCACCAGACCTAAACCCAATTGAGCATCTTCACAAGGATCAGAAGAAGGAATTGGCCAGGGCTCGGTTTAACACCACGAGCGCTGGTGCTGCTGTGCAGGCCCAAAGGGAGAAGGAAATGATTGTTGTTTGGCAGCACTCAGAAACCTTTGAGAAAAAGGTACAACACCGCATGGCAATTGAATATTGGAAAGGCCTGGCACACAGATCAAAACACGCAGAACCGGCCTACAGCAATAGATACAAAGATAGCTTGTAATTTGATGGTGTTGTGCTCATTTGATTGTGGTGGCCGTGCCTCGGTGATCGCCGAAAAACAACAGACTTTTGCAACCGCGGAGGTAGTACCCTTTCCAAATCCCAATTGTTGGCCACCGTTAACTCTTACGCATATGTGAACGGGATTCCACTATCCTCCAACATCTTGAGATATTTTTTAGAAGTGCCTGCCCTAAGCTTTTTTCCGTATATAATCATTGGAATGACAGTGATATGTGTGATGATAGCCAGAGCCATCATCTGAACATACGCGTTGCCCCAACCAGAGTGGTCCAACCACGGCTGGATCGCGAAGACAAAGATCATACCGATGAGATTTCGGAAGATGTTAAGCAGCACGAGGGCTTCCGCGGCGACGGCACGGTAGGAGTCGAGAACGTATGTCTAAATCATGTTAGATGTGAGAAATCAGGAGTAGAGAGGGTTGTGTTCTTACCTCTGCAATGATGGAGCAGGCGGTGAAGCCGAATGCCATGAGGCCCATGCCAAACACAGGGCAAGTCCAGTGCACTCCGTGCCACACGCCGTAACCATACATGTTAAGCCCACCCGCTGTGATGATGGCGGTCACGAGCAGGAGAGACAAGCGCTGCTCTGGCTCGCGGACGCCCTTGTTCCTGCGTGCAGCGCCCAGGATCCACCAATCGCTGATATTCCCCGCAAAGATCGTGCCCAGAATACTTCCAATCAGAGCAGCCGCATTTGTGAGACCAACGGATTCTCCACTCCAAAGGTAGGGAGGAGCGGAGAAAAACTCAGACTGGGTTGTGAATATCGCAGCCCACCAGCACACCGAAACACCAGCAAAGAAGCCAGCCCAAAGGACAGGCGGAAAAGTTGCTAGTACCCATGGTCGGAAGAAGAGGTCACGCCAGGATGGGCCAGGATTAATACCGTATACATGAAATGGACGCGCTTCCCAGAAGGTTTTCAGCTTTTTCTGCGAAGGTAGAGCAGTGGACACAGTGACCGCGCCCTTCTCGTCACTGCTGACGGCGTCTGGGTCAGACTTCTCACTGGTCGACCCAGCACCGGAGACAGACGGCGAGACTCCTTCGGTCGTGAAAGTGCGCGGGTACAGCGTCTCTTCTAGGGTAAAGAAGAGAAGTATAGCTAGAGCGCCCTGTGCAGTAGTTAGACATGACGATCGGCAAACCTTTAGACAATTGAAAGTGACTGACCAAGCCGATTGCTGTGATCCAAAAACACCAGCGCCAGCTCAGCTGGACGTACACGTATCCTGCGACAAGTGGCTATACAGAGTCAGTTTGGATCACGAGTTGGGTTCGATATACAACTCACTGTTATGAAAGCGCCAGCGCTATAGCACAGAGCCCAGTAGCCAACCTTGGCTCCCATCTCGTGCGCGAAATATGTGTCCTGCAGAGAGATCTGGGGTAGTCCCTCCTTCGGCCCGCATCCGAGACCCTTTCGAATTGTTAGTGACGTTTGATTCGCTCTATAGTGAGGTGCGCCTTACCCAGATGACATTGAAGACACACCAGATATTGAAGTCCTTCTGCGTAGCTCCAACGATGCTACCGACCGTGGTGATGATCAGCCCGATGATATAGACCGGTCGTCGACCAAACTTCATAGCCACTGGCTGCCAAAAGGCAGCACCAATACCGCTGAACAGAAACAGCAACGCGCTCCTAGACGTCGACGTAAGGTTACTGCTATTGCGTTTGAAATGGGTAGAATTACCCCACGTTCAATCCATTGAAGGATATCTTGAGGTCCGCAGACAATCCGACGTAGGCCACGCCGTAAAAGTTTACACTGACATTTGTTACTAGGTCTACAGGCTGTCACTGATTGATTCAGACTCACAAGCCATTGAGAATGAAAGTGTACAAGCACATTAGCGTAAGTTGTAGCCTCTTCCGGTTCATAGACCAATTCTATAGACGACAGATTAGCGATAGTACCGCTTTTTATATAACGTATCGTGGTAACTCACCAAGGGATCATTAGGATCGTCAGAAGGCGGAGGGATTAAGACGATCTCAGTATGCTTTCCCCCTGCATGCTTCCCAACTTCCTGTCCGGCATCTATGCAGCGTTAGGTTCCAGTAAGACGGTGATTAGAGGACGTGTCGAGCGAATTGCAGAGTAAAAAATGGGCTGTTGCATACCATCTACGAGCAGAGCAGTTCCAGGGATGAATCTACTCTCGTCTACCTCAGTTCGGTCCACCATTTTGATATCCCTCAATAAGATTTGGAGGGTTATGAAGGATGTAGAAAAGCAAAAGAAGAAGCCTGGGGACTGAGGAGAGGTGGGGTGCTAGGGAAGAAGGCTACCGTCGAAAACAAATGCAAATGGATGCCGGTATGCGGCGAAGCGAGGCTCTCTCTGCGGGAGATAGTCGAACGCCTTCCAGGCCGTTGGGACGGGTTGACAAAAGGCATAACGTGGGCGCTCGAGCCCAGGGCAATACTCCCCACCACTGGGATGACCACTGAGACGGCAACCCAGACGAAGACGCCCCGGCATGGCGGTTGTGCTGTACGCCGCTAGATCCGGAACGTAGGATGCACGATGGTTTCAGCGCCCCGGCACCTGGACACCAGGATGAGAGCCGCTGCAGGTGCTAGCTGGATGGGCTTTGTCGACCAGTGCTTGTTGCGGTGGCGTACTCTTGCGTGGAGCCGCAATTAGTAGTCTGTACGTCGGGTGCGGACACACCACTCCTTGTGGCTAGACGTGCAAGAAGGCCCTTCTTTTTGTGCACCATGGAAGAACTAAGAAGCAAAGCGGCGGAGAACCATGCAGTTGGTTACTGTGATACGAAGGAGGCGGGAAGAGGTCGTGCGAAGGAACATGGCGATTAGCGAGCTTGCGTAGTCGGCAAGTGCCAACCCGTGGCAGTTGGAAGCGTGCCTGCGAGTAAGTATGCTCAAGGTATGTATCTTGACGGGTGGATCAAAGAAGCGCAGAAGGTCTTATCAACCCAATGGCCTGACAATGTTGTACTGAATCCTCTCTATTTGACAAAGCCCGCCCATACCAATCGTGAAATAGCAAATCTGGACCGATTGCGCGACTCGTTTGACTTCAGTTATGGGCAAGGTATGCATTATGGTCTCAGGACGCAGCGTTCCTCATGCCGCGAGATGGCCCTGGACCTAGTATCTAGCTGCGTCTTGGCTATATGGCGGCATCGGCACCCCTTCCTCACAGAGCCGGCGCCGCGGGGATCGCGGTGCCGAGCCTCCCTTCCACCCCTCCAGCTCGATGCCAAGACGCATTTCCCGCCTCCAGCTGGAGGGCTCGAGGATTGCAGGGTCTTCCAGGGCCTCAGGCTCCGGCTGGCCCACTAGGAAGCGCCAGCGAGCCGGTACCACGCAGGCGGGTCCCGCAATCAGCCACTATGGAGCCTGGGGCAATAGTCTTGAATGCCACCTGCAGCTGCTTGGCGGTTTGGGGTCTTCAATTGCCAGAAAACGCCACCAAGACATTCGTGCTCTCACTCCAAGCCAAAACCGGCCGTAGCTTTGAGCCCCCATGTCTATGCAGCGCAGCGTCTCCCAGCATCGCACAACTCACTAAGCTCACGTGACCTTAAGAAATTAAAGACCCTAAAAATACACATACAAGACTTGAAAGTTGGGGAATACACCAAAGATAGGATGAAATTCCCTATTTTGTATCTTCTACGTGTGCCTGCGAGGTGTGTGGTGTGCAAGAGGAAGGAAGAGGGAGTAGTGATGGGAGAAGATAAGGGGCCTCACAGGCACACACAGAGGACACGCGACTAGGGAAACCAGCTGCTGCAAGGTGGAATTCCCAGTGCGTGTGTCGCCAACGTGTGCTTTTAACATTCATGGCAGATTCCTGTAGTCACGTGACTGTCAACCAGCTCTGCGCATGGCTGGAGTGAGTTGTGCAATGCTGGGAGACGCTGCGCTGCATAGACATGGGGGCTCAAAGCTACGGCCGGTTTTGGCTTGGAGTGAGAGCACGAATGTCTTGGTGGCGTTTTCTGGCAATTGAAGACCCCAAACCGCCAAGCAGCTGCAGGTGGCATTCAAGACTATTGCCCTGGAGCTTGTCTCCAGTCGGTTCGCAGGTGGGTCTCGACGAAAGAAGGCAAGAAGACCGTAGAAAAGCAAAGATAAGGCTCACAGAATACGACCTTCCCGATAGATAGCTGCGGATAGTTAGCGGAAAGGCCGCGGGATAGCGTGTGCGCAATCATATTTGTGTCTAGGCGGTATTACGGAGCCAAAGTGGAGCCCTGCGGACAGGCAATCTTCAACAACCATTGTCCTATCTTGATGCCACCTTCGGATCCTCGACGCGTCCGGATCCTCACTACGGAGCCTGGTCGCATTGCTCATCCCCCAACCCCTCGATCTTCCAAGATCATAGCCGAGCCCTTTTCCCCAATCGCGTAAATAGTCGCTTGGATGTGCGCGCAGATCTGCAGGGGCATTATGCTTGCGTCGACAACTCTCAGGCCACGAACTCCATACACTCGCAACCTGTCGTCAACTACTCCGGCTGTGATGCCAGCCAAGCCGCCCATCCCACACGAGCCAACAGGGTGCCAGTCAGAAGCGGTGTAGTTTCTCACAAAGTCAGTGAAGTCCTCATCATCTGCTGCAGGGCCCTGCTGAGGTGGAAACACGCGAGACCTTATGACGTTGGAGAGCGGCGCAGTGGAGCAGATCTTGGCGGCGAACTTTTGCGCTGTCGTCATGACTTCAAAGTCGACCCTGCCGCCATCTCCTCCATAATACTGAGGGTCAATGACCGGCTTTGTTTGCATCGTGGGCGGTCCTGCAGCAGACCTTGGCGGAATATGGACCGAGCCCTGGCTGAAGGGAAGTTGGAGCATCATTAACATCGTGCCGTAGACCTTCCCAGGCTCTGACTTGAAATATGAGCTCCAGTTTCCGACATCGAACAGATATTCTACCTGGCCGCGAACCACGCCTGGAGCGAACTGCTTGGCTAGGACTCGATCTCGCAGGCTGCTCCTCGGCGTTGATACCCTTCGCGCTAGTTCCGCGATCGATGCGGAAGATAGGACCTGTGAGACTGGAATGTAGCTGAGTGCACATGGCAGCATTGCACGAACGCCAGACTGCGAAGTTTCATAAGTAAGATCAGCAGCCGCAGCCAGCGTCGGATCGGCTCGTAACTCATCGGGACCGATGATGCTACGGTCAATCTCGAAGACCATCGCAGTCACTAGAGAGACTGTTAGGTGGCTTGCAAGTGCTAGGATAACGCGATTACCGTCGTCTGTGCGTGCTTTCTTTGTGACTGCTCGGGGTGGTTGACTTCATTTTTTCAGACGAGAAACGCTCAGGCTGACCCTCTTACACGGTTTGTTACGTACCCATTATCCATAAGCAGGAGTATTGTAAATATCGACAGGATTTGAGAACGCATTCAAGCGCCCCAAGCAGCCGCGAGGAAAACACACATAGACTATGGTATTGGCGCTGTGAACGGAGTGGAGGATCTTACTCATGTGGTCCTGGAGGTTCTCCCCCACGTTCGGATTGCAGACTTTTAGGGGAATACCAGCCGCCGCGAGGACGGAAGGGTTGCCCACGCCTGACACCTCTAGCAACTGTGGTGACTGCACGCTGCCTGCACAGAGTATCACTTCGCAGCCTGCATTTGCGGCATACACCTCGCCGGCGTGCGTGAATTTGACGCCTTTGGCAACCCATTCGTCTCGGCCGTCTTTTTCGATGTTTATTTCTTGGACAGTGGCCTCGGTAAGCAAAACAAGGTTTTTCCTTGCTGAGTTGGGTAGGTAGTATGCAGTCGCCGAAGAGCACCTTGTTCTTGTGTTTGGGTCTACGGAGGTTAGGGTGGTGAAGGCCCCGAGGTTAGATCCCGAGAAATGGCTCGTGTTGGTTTTAGTGCTGAGACGTTCCAAAGTTTCGTGCCAGTATTGATGAGGCACGGAGTACTCCTTGGAGTGGACAGTCCGGATGGGGCCATTGCTGCCATGGTACTCGCTCTCGAACTGGGTATGGTGAAGAGATTGATGCTCTGCAGACGGCTCGTCGAAGGTCTCCGTTTTCTTGAAGAACGGGCTGGCTGAGCATGAGCACGCCTGAGCGCACGGCAACGCGGGGCGAATGGACTCACAGAAGGCTGTCCCAGCCCCAGCCCTTGTTCCCCAGCTCTTCCCATGCATCAAAGTCCTGCCGGTTGCCTCTGTTCCAGGTCATGAAGTTCAGTGCGCTCGTTCCGCCGAGGACCCGACCTCGGTTCCAGGGAATGCGCCGACCATTCAGGCCTGGCTGTGGCGTTGTCTCAAATTGCCAGTCGTATCCTGTGCCCAGGCTTTCTCCGAAACGGCCGGGGACGTTGATGATAGGATCATCGAAGACTGCAGGTCCCGCTTCCAAGACACCAACCGTGATGTCGGGATGCTCGGTCAGGCGTGCGGCAACAACGAGACCAGCCGTGCCGCCGCCGACGATCAGGTAGTCGAACTTGCGCTGGCAGAATCCCAGGGCAGAGATGGAGGGGTTGGCCATGGCGATTGCGGGAATCTGAGGCTTGCAGCATGAAAATTCGGAAAAAGACGCTGGCTATTAAAGACAAAGAAGATGAAATGCCTTCTCGACAGTCTCGGACGGCTGGGAAGCACCAGCCGTGATTCAAGTCACCTTTTAATGGTCCGACGAGGTACCCGAAAACCTAATGCTCCTGCACAGCAGCCCTGATGCGGAGTAGTTGTCGAGCGGGCGCAGACGGATCTCTCATTCGATCTAGCTCTTGCAGCTGGCTGTGACTTTGTTGTTTGCCGGGAACGAGGCGGCGCAGTTGTCTCAGCGCCAGCAACGCATTGTCGACGACAAATGACGCGTGGGCCTACTCTTCCTCGCTGCGCCGATTGCACCCCCACCGCGCCTCGTATGGAAGAGGCTCCCGCCACGCTGGTGTCGCTGCTACTGTGCCGCTCCTGCGTGGTTGGACGCTGGCTAAGGGGTGAGTTGGAAGAAGCATGCCGCGTTGGTAGGGGCTACGGGTACATTGGCTCCCTTGAACACAAGTGGCAGTGTATTGCGAGGTGGCCCGGAGAGCTCTCAGGCTTGTCAGAACTCAGAGCTGCCGTCCTCCAATTCTTCCTAATGTACTAGAGGAACTCGGACGGTACTAGGTGAGGACTCACAGGCCGAGAAGGGATGAGTTTCTTTGGCGGAGGCAGTGTTAGGATCACATATTCGTGAAGTGACACTTTTCGTGCAAGGGTGCTCGACAGGGTCCACGCCAGGCACGGAAGCCTCAACACCATCGCGCCTCGTCCTTTGGCGGGAAGTGGAGCGTGCTGTCCGGCCCGAATAAAGTTGCAGGCTCTTCAGTCCAAACACTAGAGCGCTGCCGTGCCGTGGAGCCCACGCCCCTGCATCGTACCATCGCAGTACCATGCTGATGTCTCCGTCTGGAGTCACACCTAGTGCACAGCTGCCGTCGACTCGAGCACCCGGCGCCCCCGTAGCCTTGACGCCAGACTGACAAGTCAATAAATAGCCCGCCCCGCCGCGAGATGCGGTTAGTCGATCCGCAGAATAAGCATAGTCCTGCTTGCTGCATTCGTTCGCGAACGCCAACTTTTAAAAAAGCGTAAAATAGTTGACTCCCAAAGGGATGTTTTTTCCCCCGCGTCTACTTACTAACGCTGCGTATTTGATCCACAAATCCCGCCAGTGCTGTAGTGCATGTGCCAAATACCGTCTTTGTGCACGTTGGCCACTCATACATTGCGTACCCCTGATGAATGCTTTTCTTATCTTGCTATGTACTGATCTCCCAGATCGCTGATATTAAGCTGGGGCCCTGAGCGAGTTTTCGCCCACTCTTTGAACCGTCTCGCATTTATTCCATACCATAGTGTATGCTGTGCTCACGTACACCCCTTGAAAATGACTGATCCGATCAAGGTTCTGGCTATTGAATCATGGACGCTGTACGCGGTGGGTATCGTACTGATCGCCCTGCGAATGTTCGCTATCCCGGAACTCTAATTATTGCGTCAAGCCTCACTGACACTGCATAGGGCTTCTCGTCGGATGGCGCTTGGCGCCTTTTCCAAATTTCAAGCCGATGATTGGATCATGGCTTTCATTGTTGTACGTCGATTTCACTGGGTCGACCTGCATATTCGCTGAATGCTAACCCCTCATACCAGATCACATACACTGGCGATGTCATATCCGTGAACCAAGTGATGGAGAATGGAAGCAACTACCTACCTCCTGGAGTGGCCGAGACGTTATCTCCACAAGGCGTCAAAAACGCCATATGGGGTAGCAAGATGACTCTCGCGCTGGAGGAGTTCCAATTGTCGACGACATGGCTGGTCAAAGCATGCTTGTTGTTGATGTACAGTCGGTTAACGTGAGTGATCGTAGGCTCGATCTACGTACTGCGAAGGCCATGCTAAAGTAGTCTTCAGAAACGGTCTTCCCAGAGAACACCTCATCGTGAAGTGGGTTGCCGCCTACTGCGTCTTCGGGTTCGTTCTCGTAGAGATATTGTACCTTGGGGTCTGGTGCCATCCTATCAAGGAGTACTGGAGAGTTCCTGTCAAGTACCGTGAGTCATTCTCCATGAAGGTCACCTGTACCATTGGCTACGACTAACCCTTATCCAAGCACAATGTGCCACTTACTATAACCACCTGATAACTTCCACCGTATTCAACGTCTCCTCGGACCTGATTATGCTCTGTATCCCTATTCCTCTGATCGCAAAGACACAATTGCCACTAAAACGGAAGATCATTCTTTACAGCGTCTTCAGCCTCGGGCTCTTTGTTGTAAGTATAACTCCTTCACAGTCGCTCTTTTACAGCCATCTCTCTAACCCCCTTGATCCATAGGTCCTAACCGCAATCCTCAACCGCTACTACAACTTCACCCAGCCATACTCGCCCATTTTCCTGAACTGGTACATTGGCGAAGCTTCCACAGCCGTCTACGTGGCCAACGTTCCGCTCCTTTGGCCCCTCCTCAAATCTCTCTTCCGCCTCGACACCTGGTCCGGTTCACGCGGCTCTCGCCGTACCCCTGGCGGCATCTCTGGATCGAATACCGGAAATGGCACCAAGTTGTCCCAGTATCGGATGTACAAAGGTAGCAAGCCGCAAGGAAGCTATCCGCTTGGCAGCCGCGGAGGCAGTATCAGTGAGAGAGATAGCGACATGGGAATCGAGAGAAGAGACGGGAGCCAAGAGGCAATTGTGCCAGATGGCAAGTCGACCACGTTGGAGCTACGTGATGGGCCACTAGAGCTGGCACCATACGGGTACCGAACCCGGGTTGGGCAGGGACGGGAGCAAAATGACGTGGAAAAAGGCGATATCGTTCGAACAGTTGAGATCGATGTGACGAGTACAAGGTCATAAAAGTCTACGAAATTGGCGTCTGCTGGAAAGCGAACCCCGGAGATTTTGATTGAATTACCGGGCACATGTTGTCAGGTTTTCATGTGTGGGAGTCTGCGATTGGATATAGACGTCACGGCCATTAACCGCTTGGTTCAGAAACGCCGCGCCTTCGTTTAGTGTACGATTTTCTTACTGTTCCGATACCACGATTTAGAAGCCAAATGACCCGGTTGTATGTTTAGAGAATTCAAAGAATAACTCAAAGACCGCATGCATGCGACTAGACGCCAAAAGTGCAATCACGATGAGCTATAACATTTCTTTTTTTCCGCCCGCCAAAACGCTTGACAGGTAAAATCACCGAAAGCGTATGTAGGCTCTCACGACAATGCAAAGGCTTTAGGAACATCTGAGAGTGATCTTTTTAGGTTCATTTAGGAATCCAACACCAGTGCCTATACATAAGCACTCCAACCTACAAAACGTGCGTTAGCGAAAAGCGCAGAACTCTTTTGTCTTGGAGGAGTCAACTTACCACAGAAAAGAACAGCCAGGTTCCGCTCATCGGTCGCCTGCTGGATGAGCTCATTGACTGTTGCGGCCGTGCTCAACGTCTTCGAAAGCTTCTTCTCCACGACAGATAGCGCACGACCCGCTTCGCCTGTATCGTCTTCCTTCTTGCTGCTTTGGTCTACTACAAGCTCATCTCCACCGGGAGCTAGCGTTGATGCTCGGGACTCTCTCATGGCATCTCTGCCCTCACCCTGTTCGTCTTGCAAACGTTTCGCTTTGGAGACCGACAAGGACCAGTTAACAAGTGGGTCATAGCGGAGAACGTTGAGCAGCGTCATGATACCCTCGCGTTCTTCACGCAACGCATCTAGCGTAAACTCACAGCACCGCCGGAAAACACCTTCGGTCTTGGTGTAGCCCATGCCATCTATCAGGTCTCTTGTAAGGCGAAACGGCACGACCTCTGGTACTGGCAAGACACGGCCTGCCTCGAACGCGATACCAAGATCAATGTGCACGACTTCTCCACTCTGCTCGTCAAGGAGAATGTTGTGGCAATGCCGGTCTCCGAGCCCAAGAACGTGGCCAAGTATGGAGATAGCGGCTGTGGATCGGGTATAAGCAAGTCGTTTCTCGAACCATTCATCCGGGTCCTCGAAGCGTTCTAGGAAGAAATAACGCATCACCGGGTTGAAGCGTTGCGTTACTTCCCTGTACTTCTTCACTCTGACTGCATTTGACTCGGTGCTGACGTCAGCAATTGCTCTTCGACACTGGTCGTTTTTCAGGTCTTTGGGATAGTATTTTTCGTGTGCAGGTATTAGATAGGTATGCAAAGCCATAGTATTCGGTACAAACTCCATAAGTCCCGATTGGGAAGAAAGTGGCACAACTTTGTAAGTGCGGATATGCAAGTTACGAGTACGAGTCGCCGGGTGATTTTTGAGAGCTCCCGAAGTCTGCTCGAAAACCTGCTCCATAATTGCGTCCTGTCGCAGATCATCGTTGCCGGATTTGAACTGTCACTTGTTAATACCAGTGGTTACGGAGTCTGAGAAACCACTTACCAGTTGCTTGTAGGGTTTCCCATCAGACGCAAACGCTGTGACAATCTTCGGAGCGCTCAACCCATTTGCTATTGATATTTGGTTTCTGAATTTGACAATTTTTGGCACATCGCTATAGTCGCAATTGGGCCGAATATCCAATGATATCGTTGCAGGTGGCACTTTGAGTCCGGGAATCCTTTGCATGAGCTTTTTTCCCTGTGGATGCTTTTCTAGGTATTGCTCCCCCCCAACCCTTTTATCCGCCTCTGCCTTGGCCATGGCGAGTTCGTGATATAAGTTGTTGGATTCCTCGAGGGGTGACCAGTGTACGCTTGCCTTCGAGTCCTTCTTAAGCATAACAGAAATACTCTTTGCGGCTGCTACTCTCGACTTCGTCGCGTCATCCTTGTTTGGAGATGGCATCGCACCTGCATATATTTGATGCATTCCGTGGTAAGGGTGGTCGGTGCACAATCGAAACACGAGCCCTGCTAGGAGGGCCTGAAACTCGGTGTTTTCGGCTTGCAATCTTGAGGAGAGCTGGTTCATCAGCACAGCAAACTTGCCGCTGGGAACGTTCGGAAGTTGACGCCCGACGGCTTCGTTGGCAAGTGGTATTTCCGCATACTCAAGCCAGAGGGAGAAGACGCGTAGTACGTCGTGGTCATAGTTATCGCACGCTTGCAATGCGAGAAGGTAGTTCTCAAGGCACTGTCGAAGGGAATCCTCCCTATTTGCGCGCAACTTCTCGTACTCAGTGCTGTCGAGTTCCTGCCATTTCTTTGACCTTGCCGCTTCTTTTCTATAACCCTCCCTGTCCTTGCTATTCCTCGACGATCTGGCTAGATTTTCGTACTCTTCGACTTCCTCGCCTTTACGTTCCATAGCTGCCTTAATGTGCGTTAGATCCTCGATTGAGTCAGGGTCATGGAGTTGTTTATCGCAAAAGGACGCAAATTCGTGAAACACCTGTCCGGGCTCAAGACCATGATGTTCACCTTTCAACTCTGCTGTGGCGCGTTTGAGGTAATTTTTGATGATGACTTCGGGCTTCTCTAATCGAGCTTCGGCCATGTGATGTCCCTAACGCAGTGAGTGAAGGAGATAGGAGGCTCAAAGTGTTGTATCACTTACCAGCTTAACCAGCAAGATCGACACCGACAGCGTATCTGACTGTGCTGACAAATCATCCCTGCTCAAAAGCTTCTGTCGAATGCGAATAGACGTTTCGGTCTCTCCTTGCTCCCAGAGTACATTGGCAACCTCGTTTTCAGCAAGAGCTTCGATATTGAGCCCAACAGACGTGCATTGGCGCACAATGGACGACAAGTAGGTAGCGCTTGCTAGAGATTCTTGCCAGGCGCCGTGTTTTCTACTTATCTCAGAGGAAGAAAGCAGTGCCGCAATCTCCCTGTGGCGGATGTCTCTTGGCGTCACACGCAGCGAGCTTTGGAGCTGGGCATTGCTACTCAGAACGCTAAATAGAGTTTCTCGACAGGACATAATCAGCCTGACATCATCAAACCTGGCACTGAATTAGCACACAAATTGTGGTATGGGAGATTGAGGTACTGACTGGCCATTCTGCATCCAACCCAGACGAGACTGCATTTGAGTCCACGCGTCTGCCAACTGATCTGGGTCTGATGCAGTGACAACATCGTCTACTTCTGTGAGAACCGCCAGTGTTCTAAGCGAAGCTTTAATGGCACTCGAAGAGTTCTCACGGCCAACAAGGTTCCCTATTGTTACTAATAACTGACCATCGATGGCTGCACGAGCACTGGCAGAGTCTGACGAATAATGGAGGCCTTGGAAAGCTTTGAAGATGGTACTGGCCTCCGAATGATTGGTCTGAGGGGCCCGTATGTCCCATTGCTCAAGCTTTCGTGCCGTATGCAGAGTGCTGTTGACCACCTCTGGACCCGTATTGTGAAATGTTTCGTTTGACAGCAAATGGTGTGTGACGCTATTCAGGTTAAGCGTGATGAACGATTTGATCATCCCGCGCGAGTCCGCCGGATCGACGGAGGTCATTTGCCGCATTTGGCTATCCATGAGGGCGCCACGAAAGAGTAGGCTCTTGATACCATTGTTTTCGTAATCCAACCTGTCCAGTATAGACGGCAGACTTGGCTCTCTTTCAACTCCGTAGAACGAATCAGGCTCGTCTAGATTCCTGTAAATTGCAAACTGGAGCTCTGTTGGTATGCTCGATTGTGGCACTGTAGACGATCGCCGAGAGCTACGCACGGGTGGAGCAGAATGGGTCTCTGCAAAAAGCAAAGCACTCTTGTACATGCCGCATGCTGTGGCGGCTTCTGCAGCCTTGAGATAGTTGATGTCGAGCCACCGATCACGATCTTCGCGGGTAACCTCATGCGGTACGGGCTGAGTGCGTAGATAGAGGATTCCTCGTATCAGAATCTTAATGTAGGGCACAGTGGCCTGACTGCGGCCCTCGAACCAAGATAAACATGCTCTCGAAATTGCGTCACGAACACTACGCTGCCCATCGAATTCCTGGTGAAGTACTAGATGAAGGATAAATGGGAAGAGCTTTTCTGGATAGCCTTCTATGCCCTGGAGAATGTCCGACAAGGAACTGAGGAGAGAATCTTGCGAGGCAATCTCACACAAGTTGACTGTGAGATCTCGAATCCACAAGGAAACTGTTTTCTCCGGCGTTGGGCGCGCCATGATTTTGACGGTTGAAAGAGGGTCATTTTGACGAATTGGATATGTGTACAACAATGGTAGGGTCAGTGCGGTGGAGATGTATTCAGACAGAGTCTGGGGAAGAATCTGGTCGAGTTCCGCCTGCTGCTCAGCTGTCTTAGCCTTGGTGAGAGTAAGTCGAATTGTTCTTTCCGCAAGGCCCATCTCCTTGCGGTCATCACTCCAGAGAAGCTCTGCAAGCGAGTGGAAGATGGCAGCTCTCGAGCTACGAAACCTATACTTCCGTAGCGTGTAAGATCCGTTGCGTTCGATACTTGCAACTCGTAAGCCCCGTTCGAGTTCTCCATGGGCGCCGAACGCACGTCCAAGCACTCTTGCGGCCCAGATAAGGTAGCCTTCGCCCACACCAGCACGCTGGCAAGATTGCCACACTTGAGGCGCAAAGCGGGCTGCTTTCTCGTCGGTGCCCATGATGTCATCTTGCATAGACTTTGGAGGTTGGAAATTTTGACACAGAAGATTGAAAGCGATTTCGCGAGATGGGGCGCTTAGAAGGGATCTCTCGCTACGTTCATCGTCCAGTAGTTCCCGCAAAAGCCTGCTCTCAGCGGTTCCGGCAATAGCATTTCCTTCAATACGCGTTTGTGAAGCGGCGCGGATGATGGACTTGAATGCCTTGAGGAGAGATTTGCTGCCTTGAGTGGATGCCGAGTATGACTCGAGATACGCAGTGAACCACGAATGGAATGACTTGGCTCTGTCCATAGTCGCTTGGTACTGGCTTTCTTGGGTTGTACTTTCCTGTGTTGAACCCAAGAAAACCCGGATCGATGTAAGAATTGAGAGCCCAATGCCGGTGATGAAGGACAATTGCGAGGACAAGAAGGGTCTCCCATGCTCGAAGAGATACTGCATGACTCCTAGGGTATCTTCAGCGCATTGGCTGTCTGTGAGGAAGGGCCGCAAGGATTGCAAAGTCATTTGCAAAGGATACCCGTCCAAAGCAATGGGGCCAGCTAAGCCGACTAATACCCGGATTTTCCGAATGATGGAACATGCGTGTAAAGAGCCCAAAGCTGGATGAATTCGATCAAGAAGCATCCTCATCACGAAGACAAATATTTCGGCGGTCCAGAAACTCACAGGATCCATACTCGTTCTACGGCACAAGCGTTCTATTTGATCGCTCAAATACTTAGCAGTAAATGATGGTGCTATGCCTTCGGGTAGATCTTGACTTGAATGACTCGTGGTCTTGATTTCTTTCAACGCATTGGAAGTATTGACATATGGGGGACGCTTTGCAAGGCGTTTTTCAAGAAGATCTTCGTTGTCCATACTGTATATGACGATTCCAAGAATGCGAGGAAAGTGCCAATGAAAGAGCTGCGAGTACTGTTCGGGCTCAAGAAGCGTCTTAAGGCGCGCATCGTTGCTTGGCGTTTTGTTTTTCCCGTTACGGCTGCAAGTATCCCACGAAATGCTGTAGGCGGCTGCTTTCGCAAAGTTCCTCTTCAACCCTTCTTGAACTGGTTGTTTCGAAAGCTTCGCTAGGTATTCCAACTCATCTTCCTTTGCGAACATCATTGCTTGGCCAAATGCTTCGTCTTCGACATCTTCAATAAGATCTAGAAGGGTGCTGTAGTCGAAAGCAAGGAAAGGTATATCCGCGAACTTCTTTCCGGTTTTCAGCCAGCTGTATATGATTTGTGGTGCAAATATCCGAAAGAGTTCTTGCGAACTTCCCAGCTTTATGGATTCCGACACATTGCTTATGCAGTGCGTTGCATGTGCCATGGCGCAATCAAAGAAGCCTGCCGTCTCGAATATGAGATAAACGCATCTACGTAGAAGCGTATGCCAACTTGAACCTAGGCGAGACAGAACCAGCAAACGAATGGCAATGTCTTCTGGACGATCTCGATTGGGTAGGCTCTCGTGAATATCGGCGAATACCGAGTCATGCGTTGCTAGGACAAAATTGTTGAACATGTCAGGTAGACATTGTGCGATATGGTATTGGACCGGAATGTCTGAGTAGGCGAGTAACGTGAAGAGACTGGTGCGTACAGATGGCAGGGAGAGGCTTTGCGCAAATTCGGGCTGTGATCTTGACAAACAGAGACACAAATTGGAAACCCCTATTTGCAGGTTAGTCGACTTTGCCCAGCCATAAGCCTCATATCCACCTAGAAACCATTCATAGAAGTCTTGTCCGGTTGCGTAGAGAACCTGTGTCTCTGGATCTTTCGACCCTCCGTCCGTCCACAAGGCTTCAGTGCCGATCAATAATTCCAAGAGCATGCCTTCGGCGACTTCTGAAGTCTGGTACTCATTTTGACGCATGACTTCGTCTCCAATGTGATCGAGCAGCGACTGACAAGTTGCTTTTTGTAGCCTTCCAGGACCCGAGATCAGCGCACTTACGAACTGTCGGCAGTGAAGGAGCTCTGCCGCAGATATGGATGTAAGATGGCTCACGAATCCGGATGGTACAATGTTGTAGGCTTCTTTATCGACTGGAGACTTGACGACGCAAGCAATTAGACTCAAGTAGGCGGAACATGATGACCGAAGAGATTCTAGGCTCGTACTAGCAGCGAGATCATACCGGGACACACGCCGGTCCCGAGGCAAAGTTTCGTCTGTCATTTGAGAATCCGGTCCATCGTCAATGTCCATAAAGTCGATGTCTTCGGTATAAAAGGATTCCATCAAAACTCTTTGGGTTTCCAAGGCCTTCGACATGTGGATAGCAAAAGCGCAGATTCCGGATTCGCGAAAATACTTGGGATCCAGAGATTTGATTTGGCTAATGTCAGGTGCGGATTGAGCAAACACGTGAAGGACTGTATCCAGCTTATATTTGTCATCCAAGCGACGAGAGAAGAGGCTACTGAAGCTGCGAAACAAGGCTTCTAGCACCGTCTCCAGCTTTTGTATTCGTCGAATCTGCGAAGGGCTTCCAGCATAACATAAAGCGGAACATACGAACCCCAGCGTGGCAACTATTCGAAGCATATTTTGGGTGATACTCTGGGGGGATTCTATTGTCCACGGTTTCCATTTTTGTTGAGTTTTTTCCAACTCTGAGACCAGGAAGTCGAACACTCTTGCTTCTGTCATCAGCAAATGATTGGTAGGTTGAGATGTGTTGACATCTGAAGTAAAAGACTCTACGTCTAAACTTGTTTGAAATGGGAGACTCTCGTCGAAAAGCAGTAGATAATTGGTGAGCTCACGACAAGACTGTGCGTGAAGCCATGCTGTACCGATGGGTTTCAAGACGGCGAATGATGACCCACTGGCTGGGAGCGAGGGTCGGTCGAGGCACGCCGCAATTAGTCGGAGAACGTCTCGAGAATTGCAATAGAGGGAATTAGGTTCAGCGTATGATCTTTCTGAAAAGAGGTCTATGCAATTGTGAGTATGAAGTAAGGTCTACGACAGAACGAGACAACATACTGGGCGTCCATTTGGAATACAACCATTGTAATATACGCTCTGACGTTTCATTAAACAGCGTCGGGTTTCCCTCCGTCCGTCCACGGAGAAGAGCGGTCCATAAAGACGAGCTAGACTCGGTGAGCAGTGATGGCCCATTGAGCTCAACAGACGACAGCACTCTTTCGACGACCTCGGAGATGGATTCATATGATACAAGCCCGAGTCTGAGGACCACGTTCATTAGATGGCACGCAGCTCGAGAAGAAGAATCGGACGTGATGGTGCGAGCAGCGGTCTGCCAAATAGATTCCCATTGAGCTGTAAACTTGGAAGACTTTGATGATGTTTGAAATGCCGTCCTGGTAACAAATTGAGTCAGCTCACATCAGCCTAATTGTAGGATAAGGAAAACTTACGCTGTGAGCCCAATCAATGCCCAGGCAGACACACCGGGCGTATCGTGAGTTATCAAAGGATTGAGTGTCTCAAGAACCTGAAGCAAATCCTCGTCGTCTAGTGGTCCTTCTTGTACCATGAAAGAAATCACCTGCAGAGCAGCGGCTCTAGTGTCCTCGGTCTTAGTAGCTGTTTGCAATCGACGATCAGATGCTTCGCGCAAGTACTCGTGAAGGCGGTGCTCAACACGAGATCTTTTTGCGACAATGTCATTGTCATGCTCACGCTTGATAGCGTTACGATTCTGTTGGGAATCGAGCATGGACGCAAAGTGGGATATGTAGAAGGCATGCATCCAAGAGGTACAGGCGTCAGACTTCAAGAACTCATGCTCGCTGTGCAGCGAGTAAGCAAGTGTACCAATTGGGAATCTTGCTCCGACAGGTCTCCCTGCATGCCGAAAACAGAGCACTTCATGCGCTAATTTGAACTTTTTGTAGTCTGCTTGCATCGTCTCTAAGAGCGATGTAAGATCAAGTTTGAATGATTCATCATCGTCCGACCGGATCATGGCTGAAATATAAGCGTCAGTGTAGATTAGCATGATCAATAGCTCCTCTCTTATTTCTTTCAGGGACCAAAAAGACTTGAGCAGTGGCATCAAACGCCGAACCGCCGACTTGGTGAACTCTCCAGAGTCTAGCGTACTTAATTTGAGGAGAGAATTGATCAGTTGGAAGCCACACTTGGTGTCTACATTTCGCGTTTCGAGACATTTGATTGCCGCAGAGAGAATATGCTCTGACCTGTCCTTGTCGAAAACGGGGGCATTTGATGCACCCACTATATGTGCCAAGGCCCATAGAAATGCGTTCGCGGATTCTTTGAAATCCAATTTCGATTCCTCGTCTAATACTTTTGGCGTAGCGACGCTCGAAGATTTGTACAAAGATTCACTAGCGGATCTTATTGATTGCCCATTGGAATGAGCACTGCCTCCAGTCTGCCTCTCTACTATGAGAGGAAGGAGATCAGTGCATAGGTCTAGTGCAGTATTTCTGTCTTGTTCCGACAGCCGTTCCACGATTGTACTGGATGCAACGAGTACCCGCAAGATCTGAGGATACTCCGGCAGCAACGGCGCAATGAAGCCCTCGCTTCCTGACCGGACCGTCTGGTCGATATGGGTTATGAGGTCGCTGACTCGGGTACCTGAAATGCGAGACAGGCTGTGGCTGACAACAAGGCGAAGCGCTTTCGAGCGCAGCCTCAATCGCGACTTCGCTGCAGTTGTGCTCGACTTGCCGCGCAGGAAGAGCGGCCGGTCGTCAACCACACGGCTCGCGATATCGTCGAGTAGGTCTCCAAATTCTTTAAGCTCCAGCGCACTCAGCTCCGACCTCAAGCGGGAGTAGTTGTCTCTCGTGAGTTTCTCGACCGCTTTATTCACGTCGACGACTGCAGTAGCAAACAGACCTGGACACGTTAGATTGAGCGGGTAATTGGCTGTCTAGAAGGCTACCTTTCGGACCTAGCGGGTGGTCGACTTCGGCCATGCTGGTTTGCATTGTGGGTGTGGTTGGAGGCGGCGGAGAAGTTCCACGCCAACGGATGAGGTTGTAGGACGGGGAGTGTCATATCGGGAGCTTCGATGCAGCGCCCTAGATATTGAGCATGGCGCGTGCTGTAGGACGTCTAGTTATGTAGCGACAGAGCTTCATTCACCGGAAGAGCTGGCGTTAACTGCGTGGGCGAGGTCGAGTTCAGACGGAAGAGAAGCTGGGCTGGGCACGCTGGGGTCCAAAAGATCGGCCGAAGTATCTCCGCGCTAGCGCGTCTTCTTGCTCCGCGTCAAACAGCGAATTCTAGAGGAAACCGAGCTGCAAACACAGCTTCCCGCTCACCTCCACGCCCACATCCCGCGTCGCCGCAGTATGCCCACACTCGTCGCGCCATTCTGCTGCTATGGGTGATTCAGACAGCCTCGAGGGCCTTCAGGGCTTGCACCAGGATCTGCTCGCCCTGGCAGAGTCTGGTGTCCTTGTCGTCGACAGACTCAAAGATCAATTGGATCGCAGGATTCATGAGTTCAAGACTCTGCTGGATAAACCGGAGAAAAATGCCGCAAGCCGCACCACCCTGACTTCTGGTACGCGCAGCTAGACTCACTAGGACTACAGCGGGCTGACCCTGTGCTCTTTAGGTAGGATTACCATCGACGACGAGGAATACGAAATCAACGAAGATTTCAAGCAACAAACCATACAGCTAGCGGACAGCTTGAACCTGGACGAGCTGAAGTCCGCGGCCCTTTTCCATACGGCGCAGCAAGGCGCGCAGGATTTCGACCGGACCCCCCTCATGACCGCAATACTCCAATTCCAGAACCGCAGACAGTTCCTGCTCGAATGCTTGCGGGTCATTATTCGTCTCTCCATACGGGAGAGCGAGGAAGCCAATGCGCAACCCAGATTGATCGACTTTGGGGACTATGTACGGGAAATCGTAGGCGCCACAGACACAAGCAACGCCAATGCACATGCGTACTGGGGGAAGTGCTTGGCGAGCTTGAACGACATGGAACTGTGGTTACAACAGCTGGCAGAACGGGAGCAGAGTGCCCAGGTCGTGGGCCAAATACCTTCTTCGGAGGCCGTGGAGACAAACGAGTTTCAACGAAAGAGCTTGATCAAGCAACACGAGTCGCTGAGCGCCATCTGCACGGACCTCATCAAACCATACGCAAACCTCGAAAATTTCCGGTCGCTGTTGCGCAAGATAAAACGTCTGGACAAGCATGACCTTGTTACCATCCATTACGTTCCGATTCTCATATGCTTCATAAACTACCTGAACCCGGACTCTGGACCTTGCACTGCCGCTGAAGCAAGGAGTCTCACTAAGGAAATTGTGAGCAAAGACGGCGATCCTTGGGGCTTGCGGAACCTGCAGGCCGCAACAATAGTATGGTGGTTAGCCGAATATAGTGGCAGATACATTGAGTCCAATGCCGATGACCCTGTGCAGCGAGCCGCTGATCCCCGAGCTGAAGCAGAAGAACGCTCAGCCCAGTTCATGGATGCCCTCAAAGATGGTGCATTCCACTTTATGCTCTCCATAAGTCAGGATATCAAGCCTAGCAAATGGTACGATCCAGCCAAAGCCGGGTTAGTTTCGCATCTGATCCACGAAACACATATCCTCCCGTCAGACACCTCGCCTCAGCCCTTGGAGTTTTTCAAGACTCTTCTTATGGAACAGATGCAGTCTTTTGTGGAAGCTTTCATCACCAATATGCCGGACACTCTACGAAAGCTAAAATCCGAGGAGGACGAACAACGAAAGCTGCTGCACTCTCGATTTCAACGCGGGCCTGCGGAGTATGAACTCCACCTGGAGCGTTTCCTAATCATTATCGGATATGCCTTTGATGGATTTCCTGAGGAAGCGGACCAGCTATTCTGGTCTGATCCCGAAGGAAATCTGTTCGGCTTTTTACAGTGGGCAGCAAAACGCCAGCCGACACCCCGTATTGCTGCGTTTTGTGAGACGCTAAAATCGCTGTCAAATGGACCTGAATGCGCCGATGCCGCTCATAAGTTTCTTCTAGATGAAGGTGGTTCGTCGTCGGGGAAGATCCGGCGGACAAGTTCTTTGAGCTATACGCACATCTTCAACGAACTTTACGAACTTGGCTTGAACATTCACGAGCCAAGGAAGACGACACAAGGCACGCTTTTTCCGACCGCTCAAAACCCGGTTGACCAGATCGTGGAACCGGAAAGTGCGATGATGCTCGAAAGCTATCTCCGTCTACTCGGTCATCTGTGTCGCGAAAGCAAGCAGACCAGAGATTGGATGATCAATCACAACAGCATCGATGTCAAGGGCCTCTACTTAAAACTGTGCGTGGACAAAGTTGAAAGTCGCCTCCGAGCTTCCGTGTTCAGTGCTCTGGCGGCGTTGCTCACCGACAAGACTCCGGCTATCGCAACAGTCATGTGGAACGACCTCGACAAATGGACAGCAAGCGGTTTTATTGTCGATGCGCGGCAAAGCACTATAGCTAACGCAACTTCGTTACAGAATCTTTGGGAAGTCCTTGCAAGTGGATATGACGAATCGTATGCCCTTGTCGAGCTCCTTCGTGCCTTGGTCCAACCCTACTCCTTCAACGAACTTCGCGACACTCTTCCGTTTCCAGAGACTCTCGGCTCTACTCATAGACCCCAGGCTGGTATTGATACGTATGTCGATTTTGTGGTTGGCCGTGTCTTTGGCGTCAAATGTGGCGAATTGCCAGACGGCCTGCAACGACAAGTCCTCAGATGGAACTGTCTAAACTTCATCATCACTTCTCTCGACTCTTTCAACGAGGATCTAGTGATTTTCGCCAACAAATCGAACATTGGCGTTGATGCAGTTATACACGCGTCGTCGCTACAGAAATATGTTGAACTCCATCCCTTCACTCGAGTGATGGACTGGCTGTTCAACGAGAAGGTGCTGAAGGAGCTTTTCTCGACTGCGATCCAGAATGAGAGTGCTGTGGATGATGCAGCTGAAGATTCCCCGCTAGTTCTGTCTTTAATGCTCAGCATCAAGACCATGGATCTTCTTCTTACTCGTCAGGCTACATATCTCGATATTGTCCGACCGCTGGTTAAACTAAGCTCATCTCAACACCGAAAATCAGTCTCCAATCCAGTCATGGCTTCTTTTGAAGATGCGGTACTTAGCTCTCTCGATATTGTGACTAAATTAGGGTTCTATTGCGGCTCCGGGCACACAGAACTCGCAATTGTCTCATTAAGACTTTTGGAGAAACTTGCTTCCTCGCGCAAGCTCGTAGTCTCTCCTACTGCAGGGTTTGGGCAGCGATCGAGTCGCAGCAAGGTCGTCGGAATCATGGAGAAGGACAACAATGCCGAACGAATCTCAAGATCACTGGTCGATGTGATGAAACGAGATGGAAGAGAATTAGAGGCACAGTCAGAGGCGCCTGGTTACGTTATCAAAAACCATATTCTCGACTTCCTCAACACTTGTCTAGTCACTGTTCCAAACCGTCCTACGATTGCGCACCTTTTACTGGGATTTTCTTGCGGCAATAACCATGTTAGCATAACGCCTGGGAGCCTCTGGGACGATCACATTTCGCTGTTCCATGCAATTCTGCGTTTGGCGGTTGAATATCCAGATAATGACGGAGACCAGTATGTCACTTGGATGTCAACTCTAAAACGCAAATGCCTGGAAGTTCTCAACAAGCTATGGAAGTCGCCTCTCACGAGTGAGCTTGTTATGGAAGAACTACGAGACTTTGATTTTGCTTTCGCAGAAGCTATATCGCTTCAGACAGTGGACGCGAACACATTGTGGGATGGAGAGACGATTGATAGCGTCGACTTCCTCCTTGCAGGCCTTGGCAGTTCCGCGGTTGCATTTCAAAATTTCCTCCGCCAGAGATCCTTGTTTTGCGAGTACACTGCTAAGGAACTCCGGTTTAACGATCGCGCTGGAATGCCTACACAAAAGGCTCGCGTTCAGTCAAGTCTTTTGGGAATAACGGTATTTCCCGGCGGAGATCAGCAGCAGAACCCTACCATCTTCGACATCTTCGACTTTATGGAGCTGGAGGTCAACGAAGCATACACCCCACCTCCGCTAGTTTTCCTGGACGGTCTCGATCTGGACGTTTGCAGAAAAGACGAAGAGGGACTAGAAATTTACGACCTTGACCATGTTGGAGAATACATTCGTCTCCGATGTAACGAGTTGATTCAGAGTGGCGTAATTGACAACACTTCCAACGACCAAACGGTGTCGCACGGCAACGAAGTGAGGCAAGGCGGCACTGTTAGCGCTTCTAACAGGAAGCAAGAACTGGACGCAGAAATAGGGGACATTCTATCATGCCTACTCAGCAATAATGAGCGCGCTAGGATCGTCCGTTTGCAAGAGGAGGCCCTCAAGGCATGGGCTCAGCTGACAACAGTAACTCTTCAGAGCTGCGATTTCGAGCCCGGCGTCCGCATAGCTTTCATCCTACAGACCTTACAAGTGATACTGCCAAAGCTCGAGAAGTCGTATGAAGATTCCTCAGACACGGCGGTGGAGTTGTCCGGTCTAGCTGGGGCTTTGATACAGAGCATTGACTTTGACTCAACTACTTTTGAGAAAACACAGACGGGAGATTTTGCGAACGACAGGTTGTCCCAACTGTTTCGAATATCACTCGTTGGAGTATTGGGCGCTGGTAGCACTGCGGAGCTTCGGCAAGCCTGTTACCACATTTCCTACCGATACCTTCGAGGAGCATCTAAAAAGTCAACAAAAGGATCTCCGCTAGGACGGCATACTCTTTCTATTGTCAAGAATTCCGGCGATCGTCTGATCGAAATCCTTTGCGATGACGCCTACGCAGGCACAGGGACCTGCAAGGTTTCCGCGCTCTTGTTCCTTGATGCCCTTGTTGCGATGTGCATTCGGGAAGGGTCCAAGTACATGACGGAAGCTTTCGTACGGTTGAACTTTGTCAGTGTGCTGGTCGACCACATCAAGCACATTCCAGCGGAATTGAAGGCCGCCAATGTACAAGGTGCGTATTGCATCAATTCTTGTAACGCGATAGCTAACCGTCTCGTAGAAGTACCTGTTTTCCTGTCTTATTATGACGCCAGCCTTGCACTCCTAGCCAGGATAAGCCAAACGAAACTAGGTGCAGCGCAAGTCCTCAACGCAGGTCTCTTTCAGTCTGTTCAGGAGTCCCAGATATTCTCCGCGGATCCAGATATCGGTCTTGGTAAGCACCACTGAATGAATTTATATACCTCCTCGCTAACTTTTCCCATAGAGTTCGAAAACCCGAATGCCCTCAAGAAATACTTCGATCTGATGCTGTCGGTTCTCCGGATTATCAACGCGGCGGTCCTTTCGCGAGGTCCTCAGAACGACCAGACGCTCTTCCAGGCGCGAGAGTTCCTCCGGGAAAATAGAAATAGCATGGTAGCGGTGTTCAAGCGGAACGTAAAGGTGGGAGGCCTACAAGACGTGGATACTGACTTGAGCGACCTCGTCGATTGCTTCACGGTCCTTGTTAGTGCAACGAGGTTCCTAGAGGTAAGACATCACGACCTTTTAATTTGACTGAGTGCTAACCTGATGCTTTTCAAGTATGAAAATAAGACGACGTCGCAGCGAGCGACGCGAAACTTGTTTTCCTAGCTGCATTTTGGGTTTCAGAAATCTACGAGCGAAAAGTCTTGGTTTTCAAAATCTTGGGCTAGATCCAAGGGGCTATGTGTACCCTTCGGCGGCATTGCTATTCACTCCGCGGAAATGGATCGGAGCGTTGCCAAGCGTTGAGGAGGCGTCGGGACTCAATACGAAGAATCGCTGATTTTATTCGTCTTGGCGTACACCTGACAGCTGCACCTGGGCGTGCATGTTACTGCTGATTGACTGACTCCATCCACCTACAGCCCGTTGTACTCACAGTCTTTGTTCAGTCTCCGCCTTCTCCACGGAAACTGACTTCAGCCATGATTTTCAATTGTCTAGGCATTGCATTTCTCATTCTCAGTCAGCACATCAAGCATTGAAATATACCTTTATAGCGTACTGCCTGTGCAGGTTCGTCATCTCCGGCTTCATCGCTGTCGAACATGCAGCGATTCGACTCGTCCGCCCTTGAAGCGTCCGCGAGCACGCCTGTGACCTTGGTTGTGCAGTACGTGACGTGTCAGAGCACGCCTTAGTCTTGTCGTATATAAACTTCTCTCGACTTCTCTTATCCTCCAAATCCCATCGACCATCAAGTCTTACCGGTCTTCATATCCCACCCTTTAACTGTTGAACTTCAAAATCCAAACATTACCCGTCGTCCCAAAATGTCTTCTTCACCCGTCCCCAAAACCCAACCCACCATCCTTTTCAACACCACCTCCTCCACCCTCTCCCTCGGCCCCGCCTTCCCAGTCCCCATCTCACCACCAACTGAGCACCTCATTCGCGTTCACGCCACGGCCATCACCAACGGCGAACTCACTTGGGGCCTCTTTGTGGACTGGCCCTTCCTTCACGTCCCCACCTTCGACGTCGCCGGCACCACTCTCACGCCTGTTGAAGGATCACCTTTCAAAGTCGGCGACGAGATCTACGGCCGCGTGACAGCTGCCCGCGAGGGCTGTGCTCGGGAGTACGCCACGATTACTCCTTCCGAAGCGGCGCTGAGACCGCAGGATCTAAGCGATGTCGACGCAGCAACAGTGCCGATGAGCGCTGAGACGGCGTGGCAGGCGCTGTTCGAGCACGGGGAGCTAGCGGCACCGCAAGCTGATGGGAGCAAGGTCGCGGCGAACGCTGGGAAGAGAGTGCTGATCCTGGCAGCGAGCGGGGGAGTCGGGCTCTGGGCTGTGCATTTCGCGCGGCTAGCGGGTGCTCATGTTGTCGGGACGTGTAGTGAGAAGAACGCGGAGTTTGTGCTCGGGCTGGGTGCGGATGAGGTGGTTGATTATACGAAGACGAGTTTAGAGGCGTGGGCTAGGGCTAAGGAGGGAAGGAAGTTCGATGTTGTTTTCGACTGTGCGGGAAGCAGGTCGATGGAGGATGCGTGGACGGTGGTGAGGGAAGGGGCGCGGTTTGTGAGTATTGTACCGGGGTATAAGGAGCCAGATGGTGGACCGCCGAGGGGAGTGAAGGGGCTATTTTTCGTTATGGAGTCGAGGGGAGCGGAGTTGGCTGTTATTTCGGGGCTTTGGGAGAGAGGACTGTGCAAAACGGTGGTGGATAGTGTGTGGAGGTTGGAGGAGTATGAGAAGGCGTTTGCGAAGACGGCGTCTGGTCATGCGAGGGGAAAAGTGGTGATAAGAATTGGCACATGAGGGATGTTGGAAAAGTATTAGTCTAATCGCGTCTAGTTTACCTCTTCTAATGCAGTATGAATCTAAACGTAGCAGACGTGGTCTCGAAAAGTTGGGATATTTTAAATGAAAAGCTTCCGTCTCATTTAGACTTTTGAGATTACCATGGGGCAACTCAAGTAGCAGGAAGGAAAATAACATACACATAAGGACCAGAAGAGATAAAAGAATCAGCGGCGTAGTTTCGACGAGTTGGTTCGTATTCGCTAGCTTGCACATCACTCCTGCGCGGTCGCAATAGGCTAAAAAATGGCCAGAAAGTATTTTCCGTATGCGGAAACGCTATAGCTTGCATTTTAGAGTAGATGCGCCCGTGGTTTAGTGCGAAATTGATCAGTGGTAGATGCGCAAGACTCCTGATAGTCTGCATACCATTTCACATCATGATAATGATGGAAGCAAATAGTGCGGCAATAGAGAAGCCATCAAACTCCATAGACATGTCGTCGATGCTCATGCACCATGCCAGGAGGACGATCAGCGGCAATACCATGAGAGAAGTCTGCATGCACCTCTCCAGCGTAAGAGCTGTGCTGATATCCATCTTGTCGCGGACTGCCATCTTAACAAATGAAGGATCGTTACTCAGAATCGGGAGGATGACTAGGCCGACGAAATTATACGATAGTCCAGCGTGTTATAGGAGCCCTTACAGGCTATCGGTGGCAAATTGGGTATTGAACGCAATGAGAACAACACAGGCGACCAAAGTAACAATTCCGCCGGCGAGACTCAGACTGAAATACACAGCGTCGTCGTTATCATCTAGGCTTGAATCAAAGAGTTGGTCTTTGTTAACAGAACCACCGACCGCGGCGGCAGTTCCGGCACCGATCTGAGCAATTCCTTTCTGCGCGGCGCCTCTGTCAATAGTTCCAAGTGGTTTCTTCGCTTTCGAAATTGGTCTCGACGGCTCATTGAACATCGATCGGTTAGTCTTGAGCTGAAAAATGAGCCATAAAGCGTAAGATATCAAGATCACTACGCAAGTTCCACGGGACTGAGCTTGGGTTTCAGCTGGGCTTATCTTAGTCATGAGATGCGAGGCAGTCGGGACTAGGATACTCAAGACCGCAAGCAGGAGGAGAATGCTGATTGTTTGAGCTGCAAGGGGGTTCAAGTACTGTTCAAGGCAGCCGATTCCGCTTAACGAGAACCCCAATCCTGTCATCAAAAGCAGGTTCGATAGAACACTGCCTAACAGTGAAGTCTGGAGGATTATGATTTGCCGGCTCTTGAGCAAGAAAACTAAAATTATCAGCTGGACTGTGTTGTTGTGAAAATATCAGTCTATGTTCCTAATGTCGGAAGTAGCGAAGGTCAAACCTGAAGGTCATGCTTAGCAGTCCTCCGAATGTGTCCCCAAGTCGAAGGACGAGCTCGTCTATGGCAAAAGAAAGCATGGCCCCAGAGGGACTTATGGCAATGAAGTTGATAGCAAAAGTAGTCGGCGAGCTGGTATTGAGTTATTTCACAATAATCCGGCTGGGACGAATGCTAGTAGTACGTTGATCCAAGCTCCGAAAACGACAGCTCGAACTTGAGCCATGATGGGTATCTTTCTAGTCAGACCTTGATACTGTGTGAAGTTTGGGATTCGTCTCTTCAGATAGAACCACTCTGCGGCTAGCCGTATATCAGATTCATCATGGAGTTATTTCGATGCTTGGTCTTCTCGACTGAATATATTCTGGAAAGAGACTCTTGGATGGTGCCTAGGTGTCACGGAGACATCCTTCCCTCCATGTGTTTGTTCCATGGCCCTTTTATTGTCCACTACCGAATTTTGTTTCGCCTGGGAAGCACTAGGAGGAACTTGGAGGAGCTGCGAAGCAGGAATGGATATATCCGGCATGGTGTTGGCTCGGCAAACAGTACCCAGTGCACTCTCTAGACGAGGGTCTTGCCAAGGGATTATTGCGCATCGCTACCATGTGGGCCAGAACAGGCAACCTTGCAGGGTTCTCGAAAAAGGAATTTTGAGTGTTAGACTACATCGTAGGCACCTAGGTTAAATTCGCGGTAGTAGATTTAATAATGAAAGTAGTTGAAATCCCGAACAGTCGAAGAGCTGAATTTCATTGATTTCTAGGTAGTTCATGATTGGACGCAAACATTTGGATATCCTCATGGACCGGCAGCAATGCTGAGTTTTCGCAAATGGATAGAAGGCTGAGAGGTGCATTATGCAGTGATTTAAAGAAAAGATTAGCAAGATGTTGAATTTGATACTTGACACTTGATAGCTCCATTGAGAAGTGTCCTGAAACGCATTCATGAGTCAACAACTACGTAGCTTGACACCACACCTGGCAGAGAGAGGCAGGCAAAGACTTGAGTAGTTGTATTGACTGAATGAGAGAGGAGAAGAAAGGATGAGGTTCTAATAAAGTGCCCCGCCATCGCGCTTTGATCACTCAGCGACTGTCACCCTTCGTCATCGCCCTTTGAACAACTTCAACCCTCAATTGAATCCACGTTCTTTCTCTACCCTTATTCTTAACATGACAGACCATAATACTGAGCCCGAAACCCCCGAGATTGTGGGCGCGGACCAGGTAGTCATATAGAGCCAAGCACCGTATCCACAAGACTAACATCCATCATGAGGGCGGCAACCTGAGCGAGTATGCAGACCTCGAAGAGCTCACCCAAGAGCTGTCCGCGAGTGACTCGGAGGTCCAAAAAGCGCTTGAGGTCTGTAAACTCTGTCCATATCTTTTCACAGTGCTAACGAGCTTGTGTAGGTAGTATTTCAAGCCTCCGACGCGCATCGCCGAAAGTCCTCCCTTGTGCCCACAGAGGCGCAACGACCTGCAAACCTACGACGGCGTACGCAATGCTTCGTACATCAGTTATTAAAGAACCAAGAGGGTCTGCATGTCGGCAGCCCCAATGGCAGCTATGTCGGGCTCGCGCAGGAAATGAAGATGGACAAAGACCCAACTCCGTGGCATGAGGGCCGACACGACTCCCGGCTTCTCACAAAGAAGCAGATATCCGACATGGCGTTTGGGATAAGGGAACTGGCGAAGAAGCTTTCGCATATACAGTTGAAGATGAATGTGCAGAATGTCTTCATTTTGGCCAAAGCGCATGACGAGACGCTGATACATAATACGCGGGAGGTGGCAGAATGGTTGCTGACGAAAGATGGTAGCTACAAGGTGTATGTATTAAGGCGTTGGGTCATACGTAGAGGCGTCGCTCATCACACGGACCAGATATGTCGAAAAAACCCTAGAACACAACACTATATTCGATGCAGAAGGGCTGCTTGGTTCACACCCTGCCTTTAAAGGTCGGCTAAAGTTCTGGACGAACAAGTTGTGCGCCGAAAAGCCTCAGACCTTCGACATAGTCCTCGCTGTAAGCTTCACGTTGCCTTAGTTAGTACAGATATTGACAGTGTCTAGCTTGGAGGAGACGGCACCGTTCTATACGCCAGCTGGTTATTCCAACGAGTCGTACCACCCGTACTTGCCTTCTCCCTCGGTTCTTTGGGGTTTCTGACCAAGTTCGACTATGAAGGGTATCCCCAAACGCTCACCAAGTCTTTCATGGACGGCATCACTGTCAGCCTCCGACTAAGGTTTGAAGCTACAGTAATGCGATCACAAAGGGGGCAAAATGGCAATGCCGAACGAGACTTAGTCGAGGAGCTCATTGGAGAAGAAAGCGAAGACAACCACACCCACAAGCCTGACGGCACTCATAACATCCTTAATGAGGTTGTGGTAGATCGAGGACCAAATCCAAGTATGCAACCCCACCCACGAAGTATGACCGTGCTAATATTAGTCTGTAGCGATGTCTACTATTGAGCTTTTCGGCGACGACGAACACTACACCAGTGTGCAAGCGGATGGTATGTGCATATCTACTCCAACAGGCTCCACAGCGTACAACCTCGCGGCTGGTGGGTCGCTATGCCATCCCGACAATCCCGTCATCCTAGTCACAGCGATATGTGCCCATACCCTCTCATTCCGACCCATCATTCTCCCGGACACCATAGTACTGCGAACGGGCGTGCCGTACGACGCTCGGACGAGCTCGTGGGCTAGCTTTGATGGGAGAGAGCGGTAAGACGTGCCCCAGCCTTGAAAGTAACACAATGCTGACCTCACCAGTGTTGAACTCCGACCTGGTGACTATGTGACGATATCAGCGTCCCGCTTCCCATTCCCTAGCGTGCTTCCTATAGAGCGGCGGAACAAGGATTGGATGGATAGCATTTCGAGAACCCTGAATTGGAATTCGAGACAGCGGCAGAAGAGCTACAAGGAGTGGAGTTGAGTTTTCTGGGCCGCGTGGGGTTTTAAACGTTTGGTTCGAAGATACATCAAGGGGTTGGATTGGGCTTGATTGAATACCATAGACACAGTCTGATGTCCAATTCTGTCTACCCTAAGAGTGTCACCATTTGAAGTCCTCCAACCATTATATCGCTCCATGAACACGGCGTTGCTGCGCATTTGATAATGAGCCAATCAAGCCCAACTAATCCTACTAGCTCCCATCCCAGCCAACCTCGCCTCTCCATCGAGGTGCACGTTATTTCCCCATCCCCATTAAGTCCTCCAAAACTATTCTGTAAATACAACTTCTAAGTTCTCGTATTCCTAGTCCACTTGATTACTCTATCGTAAACTCTTCTGGCGCCATGGGCCGCGCCGAGCCATCCGCCGGCATCGCCCCACAAGCTCACAGGAAAAACGTGCGAGCCAAGCTAGCAAAGGCCATTATCAACAAAACCATTCCAGCGATTACAAGTAAAAATGCAAGAGCGGCGAAAGGGGTAAACGAGTCGACGTTGGTCATAGATCCGCCAGCTGCGGGGCAAAGAGATGGATCGGGAAGGACGAAAGACACACGTGCTGGTGACTTTGAAGACTTGAAAGGAAAAGGAAAGAGTAAGATCAAGGCTAAAAGTAAGAGCAAGAGAAAGGGCAATGAGGTGGATTTCGAGGAAAAGGTGCAAGATCACGAGATACCTAAAGTAGTGAAAAGCTCGAAGGACAAGATTGAGCCTCAGCCGAGAGGAAAGATCAGAATCCGTATACTACCTACTGATACCCTGACTGCTGCTCTTCATATCTCCGCCCCGACGAAACCTAAAGATCATTTCCCGCACTCGAATGTCACAATTCTCAACATGGCTTCGCCCCTCCGACCAGGCGGGGGCATCCTGACAGGTGCAACTTCACAGGAGGAATTTCTCTGTGCGCGCACAACTCTCCTCCCCTCTCTGCACGAGCGCTTCTATCGTCTCCCCACCATCGGGGGTATCCTTTCACGTGACGTACTGGTCTTCCGCGGGGCAGGGGCTCTGGACACGCCTGAGCTGCCGGTGAAGGAGCGGTGGTGGGTTGATGTCGTGAGCGCGGGGATGTTGCGGTTTCCGGACGTGGCCGAGGAAGAGGTAGATGGAGAGATGGTGAAGCAGTATCTAAGCACGAAAGATAGGGAGACAGCGAAGAAGATGATTAGGGCAGTGATGCGGATGTGTGTGATGACTGGACGAAAGAAGGTGGTGTTGGGTGCGTGGGGTTGTGGAGCCTATGGGAATCCGGTTATGGAAGTTGCGAGGGCGTGGAGGGAGGTACTGCTAGGAGAGGGAGAGAGCTGGGAACCGGTCGAGGAGGTCGTGTTTGGGATTCTGGACAGGAAGATGGCCGGAGAGTTTGCGGTGTGGTTTGGGAAGGGGGTGGACGTCGAGGATGAGGAGGTGCCTAGGGTTAAGAAGAAATTGGATCAGGTTGACAGGGAAGATGAAGTTGATGAAGAAGAGGATCGGGAGGAGTTGAGGATCAAGATCAAGGAGATGGAGGATCGCATTGAGCGGGTCAAGGTTCCGCAGCTGAGGGCAACGCTGGAGGGAGTTTTGGATGGGATGAAAAAGCAGTTAGCTGATAGGGAGGGTGGCCATCCCAGTGAGCATAGCGAGACTGTTTCAAGCGATGGAGATAGCTCGCAGGAGGCGCTGGATCTCGAGGATGACGAGGAAGAGCTTGATGGCGAATCGGATGAGGATGAATGATATCCTAGCCGAACCTAATAATAATGACGCCTTGGTCTTAGGTACCTGAGGGAGTCTATTGCCTTTCGGAGTGATAATCTTCCACCTAATTCGAATTTCAAAGGCATGTTGAAGCACTGCAGGCAGCATTGTGAGAGAGAGAGAGTGCGAGCAACCACGTCATAAGTGAGTCTCGCTTCGTCTCCGCCTCCACATGGTTGCTTCACTGCTTTTAGTTTCTTCACCTCTGAAAGTGTCCTCTGATCCTCATCGCCTTTAACCCCCTCAACTACCCATCCACCGCCGTCCTCTCCGCCGCCGCAACTTCCCCATTCGTTAATCTCTCTTCACGTTCTCCTATGCTATGTCATCTACGTGAAATTCGGTAAATTCTCTCCTGCCAATTCGTTCTCTAGACACCTTGCGAAGCGCGGCTTGCCACCCTCCTCCTGCGCTTACACCACTTGATCTATTCCTCCTCCAGCACCAGTATAACAGGACGTGGGATTCAGGGCCAGGATGCCGTTACAACACATGGAACCCCGCAGGGTTGGTCAGCCACGCAGCTTACGCGTTGACCGCAGCTAGTTACAAGCTGGATTGGATTGCGAACTTTATTAGGCAGATAATGTATGCGGTTATCATCGCGCTGACAAGCACGTCGAAGGTGTTTTTGATATTGCGCGTCGGTATGCATGCGCCGTGCTGCGTATGGACTTGGGCGCGGATGCGAGGGTGGTGCGAAGAGCACTATATATGAGAGAGCGGACAATTTGAGGAGAGAAGTGGTCAACGGGACTGCAAAGGCGGTGGGACGAGCAAATGTTGCTCATCATGGAAGAGATGCTTCGTGAATGCGGTGTTTGCGAAAGGGGAACGACTATTCTGCAGGTTGCGACGGACTGGATGTAGCAGTAGCTAGTATTGAGTGAGCTGTTGTAACACTGGCTACTTGAGTAGAGGCTTGTCTGGTTATCCTTTAATCTTCAGAGACGACTCAGACATAGAGGTCGGAGGGGTAATTGGCCTAGAGTAGGTAATATACCGGAGCTATGTGCCTCTGCGAAAGCCTAGTGTGGCCACCACGTATCGACTTACAACGGCTTAAGAATGAGTGAAGTGAGTGCTGCGGTCTATTTCCGACTCAAGCTAAATCTCTGCTCCGATACTCCCGGAGTCAGATGTCTAAATCACATGGCGATGAATAAAATAAATGTGACGAGTGAAAATGAATTACAGTTCGTCCACCAGGATTCGAACCGGGTCCCGGCCAGGGACAAAAAATGGTCACCTTCTGAGCGTATTCACCCCCACGTACCTGAGCCGACTGCTCACCTCTTCTAACTCTAGCCACCAGGACCTGCGCCGACTGAGCTCGCCGAAGCTAACTCTAGTCACCAGGCCTGCCGACTGAGCTCGAGTGGAGCGAGAAAGCCACCAAGCCTCCAGCGCCAAACGGAGTAATGTGTGAGGAGCCAAACTAACTAGGCCACCACCTCGCAGAAGATGATGAGGTGCCAAGAAATAAAACGAAATATGTAGACTAGGTCAAAAAGTAAATTACAGTACGTCGAGCGAAATCAGCTGGGGAAACAGAGGGGTGCGAGAGCTCGCGGACTCTTGCTCGCGGGCTCTCACAGCTTGTAACTCTACTGCAGTGCCAGGTTATTTCTGATCCACCAAAGATCACTGAGGATCGCGTTCTGGATATGGTCACGTGCTCTACCACCTCAAGCGGCTCACTTGTCTAGCTCAGTAACGAAATAGTGAAATCTTCCTCATTAGCGCCCGCATCAGAGGTGATGAATATGAGGCCCAGGGACGTCAATGGTATTTAGTGTAGGTGCGTCAAGGTCATGTGTCGTCACTGTTTCGTACGGTGCGGTGTCTGGGCTCTCTCCGATCTAGTGAAATCTTTCTCGTCAGCGCGAGCGGCATATGTGAGGGACATACGAACCTGTATAGTCCGTAGCGCAGATGCGTCCTTCTCTAAGAAGAATTTTAGAGATAGAACTAGACACCTAGACTATGGAAATGGGCTAAGGGGAGTATAAGTGCGGACAACATGTGAAATATACCATAGACGGCAAAGACGAGATAAGAGGAATCATGAATTGAAGGCAGGCTTTACATTGTGCTGAGATAAAAAATGCCGCGCAGTACTAGTTCAATCTTCGGGTGAATAGTGAGGGGCCTGGAATTTTGATCGTTGGGCATCTACTTATTGCATAACATTCTCGCACTGATACATACGATCTACCTATTCCCACCATGCAGCACAAAGAGATTAATACAAGCGTTGTGCCTCAAGAGTCGATGGAAGAACGGAGATCCTGAAGTGTGACGTGTGACGTGGGACCCGACGTCGGGAGAAAAGAGGACCCAAAGCTTGGACCTCATCCTCTCATCTCACAACCTAATGTCTTCTCCAATCTCTAGTTCTTCAATCAACTCGAGCCCAAATTAGCAAAATAGAAAACTGGACTGTATATTTAACCTCTGGATTGGTCTTGCCATAACAGCTCGTGTGAGTCTGTCGAGCGTCGACCGATTCTCAGCTAGTATAACATTTGAGCACATGACTCTGCGAACCCATCGTTCGGCTACTCATTAATGTTCGAGCCTGTGATACGCAGGACATCATCCAGGCGCCATGCAAGATGTCTGCGATCCGGTCGATCTTTCTTCCCCAAAACCATATCCGCGGCAGTCAGCTCAGACGTGTTTCTGATATTGAAATCGCAGCCCACCATCAACTCCATTATTTCATCAAATGACGTCGATGTGCCATGCAAACCCCCCCCGCTTGGTTACCATGAATGATTTCGGTTCCAACAAATCGCGACGCTCAGTCAAATTGGAGTACAGGTATTGAAGGAAGACTATCATCCGCTGATTATTCCTCATGACGAGGTCTGGTGCGATCGTGTTGACGGCTGCTGGGACAAATTCCGGAGTTTCGATGAAGATTCTCCAAGCTCCCTTCTTTCAGATTTTGTTCCTTGATAGCGGCAATGAGACATTGAGTCCAAAGTCGGACGGCCGGACCGCAAGCCGGCGGGCCAGCCGACTCTTCCAGCTCAGGGTCGTTTCGAAATCTTGGGTTCACTGGAACGTCCCATTCCCATTTCTTTGATGGAGGGTAGCCCATAAACTCAAGCCCAAGGTATTGGAGCTTCAGCGTCCCTAGAAGTTTGAAAGTGGATTTCCATAGGCCCCAGGGCTTAGTTTCTTCGCCCCAGCAACTAAATATTGGCCAGGACTCGTCACCAACTCGAACGAGCTCCATTGATCTTATCTGTTCTAGAGCACGAGACGGACGATCTACAAGGAAAGCATTGAGAGGCCGAGCGAAGTCCTCGTGACCGTTGATTTCACAATCAAAATTGAAGCTGAATACGTTCTGGGAGTAGAATACCTCCGAGGCCTCGGAATACGTCTCGCGATTGGCCAATAGAAGATTCATGTGCGGACCAATTGGTGGATCGTCCGGCTGATGAAGGCCGTAACTCCTATCGCGCCAGGTGGTGCGCTGCCACACCTTCATGGGAACATAGACATGACGGATTTCGAATCGTTCCCTAACAAGGGCAAAGATCACGGAGTTCGCGAGGAAGGTCGAGCAGTCGGAAGCGGTCGATACTGATAGGATCCATTGAGGAGTTGCGTCCGAGGAGATAGGTAGGCGGTTTGATGCTTGCTAGGAGTGAGTTGGTACAAAATTTCGTGGAGTTCCTAGACGAGAGTGCGGTCTTTTATAGCAGTACCAGGGTACCATGATTCCCATGTGGAAAAGCGATCCGTGGGACCAACAACTCAGACAGGAAGTAGACTCATCGGCTCAGACATAAGACTGGGACTTACTGTCTGCTTGAGCTGCTGATAGATACACCATAGGGGCGAAAGTTCTGGTACACCATCGTTTGCATTGCCCCCGGGACAGCTTCCCACAACTTATCAACTCACGCATCTCCCCCACACTTCTCCTGGACCATAACCTCACTTATGAAACTATCAGATCACGGAGTCCTTGAATAGTCATATTCTGAAACTATGCGTTGAGCCTTCCGCTCTGCTCCACCACTTCCCGCATGCCCACCGCACTCACGCAACATAATTATATGCCCCACTATTCCCCCTCTCCATATAGTCCTTCTCAATCAAGCGGTCAATATTCCGCTTGATCCCAGCCATATCCAACGTGCCCCGATTCTTCGTGACTTTGATGGTCTCCGCCACGAGCTCTGCGTGCGTGATGGTTTTTCGGCTCTTCATGATGCGCACGATAGCTGCCTGAGTCTCAAAGTTGCGATCTTCGGCAACGCGCTCGTGCGTCGCCTTGTTCTCCTCCTTGGTCTCTTTGAGCTGCACCGTGTTGATCTTGATGCGGTATTTCGCGTCGTTGAAGTTTGCATTGAGAGAGAATTGGTCTGTGGGGTTGATGTCACGGCCTCTGGGGTGTTTGGTGATGGGGCGGAGTTTAGCACAGGCGAGAGATTGTAGCGTGCGAGCAAGCTCGGCCGGTGCTGATAAAAGGTTAGTGAAGTGACGGGAGATTGTGGTAATGGGGGAGACCTACGTAGCCCAGTGGCCTCCTTGAGATGCTGGTAGCTCAGCTTCTCGTCGACACCCAAGTCGTTGAAGAGCAGCAATACGATAGCCTGGAACGAGCTGACGACTAACTCCTTATTCCCTTTGGGAAATTTAGCCTTGATCTGACAGTGCGCCAGAGCGTGCTTCCAATCCAATTTTCGCCCCTTGTGCTTGCTCTCGTAATGAACCTCGAATTTATCAATCGCATTCTTGATGTCGATTGGAATGATGACTTTGATATCTGGGAAGGTAGGCCACGCAGCTGCGGACAGAATATTGACGGATAAATCCACAGACTGTTTTTCTGATCGTTCGGCCATCCTGGATTTGTACGAAGCCATCTCTTCTCGCGCCAGCTCGACGTCCTTGAACATTTGCTCTAGGTTGGCTGTAAAGGAGGATCCGCACTCTGTTTTCAGCTTGGCTAGCATACTTCTCTCAGCATCGGCACTTGCACTTCGACCCATGAGTAGCCGCCTAGCGAGATCTTTCTTGTAGAAAGCCTCGAATACTGCCTTGCCATGGACAAACCGAAAGAGATCGAGGACCTGGTCAAGTTGGTTGTTGATCTCAGTATCTTCGTCAAAGATGATGTCCTCGTTGTCATCTTCGGCAACAGTCACAGCCTTAGATGCGATTGACGATAGTTGTGCTGGGATGGCCTTCGCTCCGCCTCTTAGAAGCATATCCACATACTTTGCGATCATTTCTCCAGGCTTTGAATTGTCCGTGTTCCAAGTCGCACTAGTTTTCTTGGTTTTGTTCATGAAAGCCTCGAAACATTCCCGAAGGGCATGACCTAGCTGCTCGTCCCGGTGGAAAGACACCTTCCAGATAGTATCGAGCTGCCTCTTCAAGCATAAGAGTTTCACAACCATATCGTCCTGCTCTTTGTCGTCGAACACGATACCAGTCCCGGTATCATCGATCCACTTTTCGAACGAAGGGCGAAGGCTCGACCCTAGGCGTCGTCGTTCTAGGAGGGTGTATAGCTGTTCTAGTGACTGAACTCTGTTCTCATCCAATAGGTCCGCGACGTCGTCCTGATTGACGAGCCGGTCTTTCCGCTTCTCAATCAGATGTTCTTCGAGAAGTGTGAGGAGGTCTCTTCTCGTGGTAGAATCCAAGCTGAATATTTCCACACGCTCCATCTCGCTCCTGATCAATCTCACCGAGCTTTCAACATACTCAGGAAGAGATTGGTCTGCGCTTTCCCTGACTGCCCATTCCGCAACAAACGACTGCGAGAGCTCTAGCATTCGTGGCTCGAAAGATGTTGTATACACTTGCATCTCGTGGAACATCTTGATAGTCTCTGAAAAAAGCTGCCGATCTAGATTCTCTCCTACTCGGTCGGCTGAGATTAAATCACAGGCTCCATCCACTATCCTTGGATTCAGCTGCGGGTCTTGGAAGACTATGTTTCGGAACATCGATATGGCCATCTCCTGAAGTGATTTGGACTGTTGAAGTAGATACGAGCGGTCCATGTAGCAGAAGATCCAGTAGACATATTTCTGTCCTATAGTCAGCACTCATCCACAGCTTCCCTGCCCACTACATACCAGTTGCTCATTCCATGTTGTCCAAGCTGCCAAAGTTGCCCTGAGCAGATCCACGCTCTTATTTCCCAGCTTCTCTAGCAGCGGTCCTCGCAGCCCCTCTGCCACGTACTTCTCGCTTATCTTCTCCAGCCTGTTGCAGACCTCCTGTGCATGTCCCTGCCTGCAAAGATTCTCTACACCCCGGTATAGCTCCTCCAGCGAGAAGTCCAGCTTCCCGCTCTTGAACACAACCGCCAATGCCTTGTCCAGCTTCTCCCATACCTGATTGAGATATATCGTCGGGTCTGTCTTCGCCTGTGGCCGAAAGTTCTTGACTACCAGCTTCCTCGCTCCTAGATGTGGATTGAAGTTTTGCTTGTTGGTCCGCACCGCACTCTTCCGCGGACTGTTGCCCGGCGACTTGGTCAAGTCCACAGTGTTGTTCGTCGGAAAGGAATACATTTTGTCCGGTGGAAGCGGGGCGGAGGCTGGTATAGAAGGTGGGGGGACGATGGGCGCAGGCGAATCGAGTTTTAGGCGCTTGCTCGTGGGAGATAGGAGACGCGTGTCTAGCGACTTCTGCTGCGAGTTTGAGAAGAGTTCAGATATGGTCTGCTGCTTGTGGGCGTTGGTGGTGCTGTCGGCAGCGGCGGCAGAGGTGGAGGACTGGCGTGGATGCTTCCGCTTTCTATCCGCCGGGATTCTGTCGTGGGTGCTGGCTGATGTAGGTGGATTCTGCATCGAAAGCAGGCAAGGTCCCTCGGGACGGTCAGAGGTCGCTGGCTGTCGGGATGGTGAATATGTGATGCTAGTCGTAGAAAGATGACGCGAAGATAGTGGATGAGCTCCCTGGCTCCCGAGACGGCATGGATCGTTAGTTGGCTCCGGCTCAGGGTTGATTAGATGACATCTGAGAGCGTCTCTCCGTCAACTTGCATCCCATTATTCAAGTAGCTGCCTTAGGAAGAGCCCTAGGCGACAATCTCAGAAGAGGTTGCTTTGAGATGAGTTAGGAGAGGGTTCAATGTTCATGTCACTGTCATGAGGTCCCCAAATCACCCACCGCGGAGACGTCCCGAGGCTTCATTCACGACATGTTATTCTCGTCCGTTCTACTTTTATCTACGCAAACGAGGTAAGTGTCCTGGTTTGACGCGTACAGAGACGCGTGCCATTCATGTAGCTAGAGCACTGGAACCATGGTACCTAGGTGCCACCAAAGTCCCCTTTTGAACTGCACTGTCATGTACAACTCGGAGCATCTACTCTTTGACAGCCAGTACGAATTCGGGAGGACTACAAGCACTTTGTCCTCCGATAAGATGCGTGTCTTCTTCCACTTTCATCAAGCGCGTTTGCAAGGCCATGTCTCATACATCAATGCGTTCTAGACATGTTGTATTTGTTCCCTACCTTTCTCTACTGAGCAATCCTATACAATCTCTGTTATCTGCACGCAAGCAATACAAGCTGCATTCCTCTCACAGTCAAGCCAATGGAAACAATGAGGTGGAGCATGTATCGGGTGAATGCAGCGCCAAGCGCACAGAACTTCGGTCTGTTTGCAAATGCTTTCCATCACAATCTTTGCCTATATGTACAGCAGAGCAAAATACGCTCTCGCCAGTCAGTCAGAGATGGAGAAACCTTGGGCACAAGAGAGATGGGAACCCACAATCGCCGCTGTCACGGTGGCGTGGCCGACCCCTTCAGCTGAAGTGAGTAAGCCTTTCTTCTCCTTTCTAATTCGGACAGCTTGTTAGCACAGCGTACTGACTGAAATTTCGACGTCTTTGCAAGCATGTGATTGTATCAGTCTCGTCTTTCTTATGTCTCCTAACTCTTTGTGATAGGAATATAAGCTACATGTAGCTTCAGTACGCGAGCTGACAGACTTCATCATCGGACTTCCCTACCACCCTTACGCATAGATCAGACGTGCTGAGGCACTGAGCAAACTTGGTTATCCTGAGCTGGCCGTGGGCGATGCACACAAAGCACGCCTTCTGGTCGAGGCAGCCCTATCTAACACCACCGAACTTGGAGAAAAGGCTTTGCTGGTTTGCGGAATGAGCGGATGGATGAATGCTGCGGACCGATGGGCGCAGTATGGGCTCGGCCGGTTCCGGGAGTCGGTTGAGATCTCTCTTCGAAACCTTGAGAAAGATATCTGGACCGGTATTGCGCAACAGTTGGTACGCTTGGAGGCTATGTGGGATCTACACCACCTTCTTCCTACCGTGGCACAGAAATCGCACTATCCGCCTACGGACTTAGCTCGTATGGAGAGGCTGTTCGAATTGAAAAAAGAGTGTTGACCCAAAGATGGTAATCCCCGCCACGACGAATATGAAGCTTTACGAAACGGCGGCATTCACACCCGCACCTATCCCTGGATGGCTTCCGATATGATGCATCGAGGAGAACGTCTCGAGGAACTGAAGCAGGACATGCAGAAGGCGTCTAACTCGTGGTGTAGTGTCGAGAACAGTTCCATCAAGGAAGGTAATCGGACCACGGCCCAGGATGCATACGGCGTTTATGCGATCACTGATTTGCGAAAAGGCGAGATCCTGCTTGTCGATCGTACAGTGGCGGCTGTTACATCCGACGAGGGATCATGCCAGGTATGCTTCCGCAGATTGACTGCCAACGCAGTCGATCTCCTATGCTGCAACGTCAAGTTTTGTAGCACGGCATGTGCAAAGGAGGCGAAAAAGTCCTTTCACAAAGCCATGTGTGGCAAGACTTTTAGGTTTCCTGGACTGAGCGACCTTTGCTTGTTTCGACAGACGCTAAATTCGCTTTTACTGCGTTGCCTAGCTGTTATCGTTCAGGCAGACATCGGTTCACACCCACTGTACAATTCGGTGGTCAGTACCCTTACAGCTAATCGCGCTGGCCCTCGACCCTGGAGATACCACGACGACATCATCTACCCCATCCACATGCTTCAAACCCTCGGCATCGACGTGTTCGCTGATCTGCGCCACGACACTTGGGTCATCAGGACGATGTACATGCGAATCCTCAACAATATGGATGGAGAAGAGGAAGGAAATGGAGTCCGCACCAAGTTATTAAATCGGCTGTATTCCATGCTCAACCACAGCTGTCACCCGAACCTGGACTGGACGCATCAATATGACCGACGCTCTTCAGTGATGATTCGTGCCAAGCGAGATATCAAGAAGGGCGAGGAGCTTTTTATCTCCCACGTTGGCGAGGAGGGCAGATTCCAGCCATTTGCTGAGAGACAGAGGCGTCTCATCACTTGGTTTGGTGCTGATTGTGGATGTGCGAGATGTAAGGCCGAACGGCCCGGCGCGGACGAAGCCGAATTTGCGAGGTATTGGCGGGGACACCTTTCTGCTTGCTCTTCAGAAGACCGCTCGCAAAACATGCTCTTTCTCGCGGCAACAGAGCAGAGGAGGACAGTAGATTGGTAGGTCACACCGTCTAGGGATGGTCCGGCAAGGTAACAGACTGTTCTTAATGGTTTGCTTCTATCTCACTCAAATTTTACAATGCATGTTGAAGTACCTTTGGTTGTGTCCAGGAACGGTCCATGACAAACATGGCAGTACTATGACTCTTGATTCCGTCGACATGGATTCTCTCTTCCTCATTTCTTCAAGCAAGATCTGCAAGAGCAAACTTGATGTGATAAGGCGTAACGTCACTGCCGCAGTGTCCCATTCGTCCCTTTGATTCTGTCAATTGATGGCTTCAAGATTTCTCGCCACACTTTCATCGAAGCTCCGGAGAGACTGAATGATGCTGCCCAAATCTCGCCAGCCTGTGGTGACGATGCGTTCAAGCATTCACTGGGTGAAGGCAATGCCAAGACTGTGCACGGGACACCTCTGATCAAACCTGCAGCCCACCACAGCTTCAATTCTTACTTGTTGCATACCATAGTGAAAGAGGCGCTTCACCGCAACGCGAAATATGGACAAGCCGTGAGACAAGGAGAGATGGGACCCCACCAGTGCTTCTCCGTTTTCAGGCTGGAGCCAGCCTCCAATTGAGGTTAGTACACTCTTCGGGATCATCAATCTGTTTACTCCGCTGGGAATTTCTACCAGCTTAACGGCGGCTTGCGGCATATGTACTACGTTCTCGAACCCTGCTAATTCCGCTGCAGAAATACGAGCAATATTCGGCCGAGATCCGCGAGTTGACGCGTTCAATAATCGAATTGCCCTACAACCCAAAGACTTGGAAAGATCGAGCTGAGAAACTACGTGTACTCGGCTGTCCTGAGCTTTCTTTAGGCGATACGCATAAGGCTCGTCTCCTCGTTGAAGCCGCCCGGTCGAATCCCACCACCGATCTTGGAGAAAAGGTGCTGTTGACTTTTGGGATGTCAATCTGGCTCGAAGCCCCTAATGAATGGATTCGCGCTGAGTTATATGGGTTACGGTGGAGCTTTAACGTTATGCTGCGCCGCTTGGAGAAGGCAATCTGGCTTGAAATCTACCTTGGGCTCATCTACACGGAGTGCCACTGGGATATCCACCATCTCCGCGATAAAATGGCACAACACGTACCATTCTTTCGTCTGCGGGGGTTTCAAGACCGTTCATTAGCCTCCATCAAAGCGAAGAAGATCCATTTAGAAGCAAAAGGCTGCTACGGTAACAATTCGGACCGCCTACGATTCGGAGCTGTCTACCTACGGGCATATCCTTGGATGGAACCCGCCCTGCTACGGCGATCAAATGGTGCGGTTAAAGGCTTGAAGAAGGCTTTAGGCATATCTCCAGAGTCACGATGCCGACTTGGAAAGTCTTCGATCCAGAATGGTCTGACTCAAGTCCGGGGGACGAAGTTGCAGACTGGGGATGCATATGGCGTGTTTGCGACGCGCGAATTGCGTGCAGGGACAAGGTTGATTCGACATCCCTCGCTATCTCAACAAATCCAAACGCTTGTCCTGTATGTCTCCAACTCTTCAACGCCAATACGATTGGCCTTGAATGCTGTACCACCGTCAAGTTCTGCACCCAAGCTTGCGCAGACCTGGCTAGGGAATCTTTCCACAAGGTTACGTGCAACAAGAAGTTTGAGTTTCCTGGCCTTGACAGGCTTGCATACGGAGCACAGATGATGACGTTACACACTCTTCGATTCCTCGCTCTTATAGTGCAATGGGACAGTGAATCCTCCTACCGTGGCTCTAACCCCCTATATAGCCCAGCAGTCAAAGCCTTGACTCCACACTATGCTGGAAGACCACGATTCTGGTCGTATAACGAGCATATCGTGTATCCGATACAGATGCTTCACACCCTTTGCATTGACGTTTTCACAGATCTACGGTATGATAGTGGGTCATCCAGACTCATGGCTCGTCTCGACAACAACATAATATCGAAGTTTATCGGTGAAGGCTGGATCAGGTCGCTAAACTCGCTACACTGCCTCTTCAACCACAGCTGCTAACCCAATGTCGACTGGGTGTCTAAAGCTGGCGAAAACCGATTCTCAGTGGAGATGTGGGCTTGCCGAGATATCAAGGAAGGAGGTGAACTATCCATCTGCTACACAGATGTGGTACTGTCTATGCCGTATGAGCAGCGGCAAAAGGAGTTACTGCGGTGGTTCGGCACTGGATGTGGATGCGTGAAATGTAGAGCAGAGCGCCCAGAGGTACCGAATGTTGAGTTGGCGAACTGGACTGAATTGCTTCTACCCTGACTCATACCACCCTCGGCTCGTGGGTCGCCTTCAAGAAGAGTGTAGGCAGATGTGACTCAACGGCTGAAAGGACAGAATGCTTTCTAGTTGGCTGATGGTGGTCTCTACCGTGACAAGGTGGCCCATACCAAGCACAGACAATACTATGGGGAGCGACTAGAGTATCCTACGCATACAACTACGAGCTTCAGCAGTAGTATGGCTAAACTAAATACAATTTCTGGGTCCTCAACAAAACGACCCTATGTGACGCATCTTGAAAGCGATGCCTCGTCTATACCGAAAGTGTCGTTCAATGCTCAGCGGAATGGACAGCTGCCCACCTCATCTCTCCAGGTGAACTTCCAAATCTTTCCTCAGATATATAAATTTGCATCCTCCATCATAAAGGTAACGCCTGATATCTATCGATACAAATAACTCTAATTTCCAATTCCAATTGATTGCACACTGTTTATTTAACGTCAACTTCAGGAGCAAGTCCACGCGACCGTCTACCAAAGACAGTAAAGATCGTCAGCATACCCACTAACGTCATTGCTTTGGAAGCACAAACTTTGAACTTCTTCATCTCCTCTACACAACCTAGACTCTAACTATTCACAATGCCAGAAACCGAGGACATCGCTCTCCGCGAATCGCGACTTTCGGACGTCGGCGATCAATCGCCTCACGATCCAGAGCAAGATGCAATCAATCTCGATCACGATGACTCAAGACAGGGCGAGTCGAGTAGGAAAAGAGCTTGCGTTCTTGTAGGCTCCGCGATACTACAGCTGCCGATATGGGGTAGGTAAATCTTTACTTGAATAATGTGTTCCTCTCTATTCACCCGCCATTTCTGCGCTTGTGCTTCAACACCATTTCAAAACCTGGAGAATGGCTATTCCTATCATCTTCATTAGCCTGCAAATTCCAGGGACACTCTGCAGAAAAGGTTGAGAACACTTTCAATGTCAATTGATAAAAACTTTAAATCCTTTCTGAAGATATCGAAGCATCTCAAGCAGTGGCGTACCATTGCATACAGACCGAATCCATATTATCATGAGTCCTTCAGGTCAATCCCACTCACACTCTTCCCAGGCTTCGCCATGAGCTACGGTGTCTTCCAAGAATATTACACCACCCACCACCCCCTCCACGGATCCCCCTCCCTCACCGGTATCATCGGGACCACCTCCAACGGCGTAATGTATCTCTCGATGCCGCTCCTCTTCTACCTCTTCACCAAACGCCTTGCGCGCTACCGCCAAACCGCCGCCCTGGCCGGGGCCCTCCTCACCTCCCTCTCCTTCCTCCTCTCCCCCTTCAGCACCACCGTCTGGCACCTCGTCGCAACCCAAGGCGTCCTCGCCGCCCTCGGCTGCGCCCTCATCTACAGCCCCACCACCCTCTCCCTCGGCGAGTGGTACACGATCAAAAACCGCGCCGTCGCCTACGGCGTCGTGTTCTCCGCCAAAAACATCGTCGGCTCCGCGTGTCCGTTCCTCTTCCGCGGCCTCCTCGACCACTTCGGCTTCCGCACCACCCTCCGCATCTGGACCGCCATCGCCGCCGCCACCAGCATCCTCGCCATTTTCCTCGTGCCTACGCATCCCTCAGTTGTAGTGTCCCGCACGCACCACGCGCGCAAGATGCCCTGGACGTTCCTACGCCACCAGACGTTCTACATCTACGCCGTCGCGATCGTGCTGCAGAGCTGCGGGTACGGCATCCCGCAGACGTATCTGAACGAGTACGCGCATGACGTGACGCTGCTATCCCAGACCTCTGCCACTTTATTACTCACGTTATTCAACGCACCCGGCATCATCTCATCGTCGTTCTTTGGGTATCTGAGTGACAAGAAGCGCTTCTCCCTCTCCGCGACGACCGTGACGGCCATCTCGGCTGGAAGCTCGGCGCTCTCTGCATTCCTCTTCTGGGGGCTGACGAGCCAGGGGAGTTTGGCGCTATTAGTGCTGTTCTCTATTACCTTTGGGTTCTTCGCGGGTGGGTATAGCGCGACATGGGGTGGGATCCTGAACGAACTGGAGCGCGAAGCCGCGCAGAGTAACGAAGCGATCGACTCGGGGATGATCTACGGACTCCTCAACGGCGCTCGCGGAATCGGCTACGTAAGCGGTGGACTCGCCGGCCTACCTCTCCTCAAAGCCGGGGCCAAGAGCGCGATTGGAAACTTCGGTTATGGCACAACCTACGGCCCTCTCATCATATTCACGGGCCTATCATCCGTGTTCGGCGGGTGGGGAGTGCTGTGGAAGTTGAAGAGGGTGTTGCGATTGGTGGGATAAGAAAAGACTACCTATACACTACATACTGAGCCCCAGAGTGGTATTTCCAAAACCCCCGGAATGAACGCCTGTGGATACCGGTTTCAGTTTCCGTCATTATGTCTTACGCGTGAGGTACGATCGTTATTTAGAATAGACTCCAGCCTCTGCCCCCTCTCTTCTCTCGCTCATTTGGGGTCGAGCGCGAGGAAAATCGTTTTTCTCGAGCTTCGAGTTGCCGTAACGCTTCCATCTCTTTTAGCACGTGTTCGAGGAGCTCTTTGCGGCGCACGACGTCGAGATGGCGCCGGATCTTGGGGTCTTCGCGAGCGAAGCGCTCGATTTCAGTTTGGGAGAGGCCGCGGCCGAGGCGGGTGTCTAGTTCACGGGGGAACTATGCATTTGTTAGGATGCTCAAACATTGAAGTAGAGAAAGGAGATAGGGGAAAGGGGAACATACAAGATAGTAGAATTTGGAGAGTAATTCGGCGTCCAGGAATAGATCGGCGGTAGTAGTGAGTTTATCAGCTACAGCGTCTAGGAAGACTTCCGGGCAGTAGTATTTGTTGGCTTTGTTGGCGCATTGTTTAGACTTGACGGCCATGATGCGCATCTTGAGCACGTCAAGGCGGTCGCGGAGGAAGACAGCTTCGCGGCCTGTAGATCGAGCTCATTAGCATATTTTCAGTAGTCGGAGATCATAACACATACCTTTGTGCAAAAGCGCAGAACTAAATCCGCCAGCGCCACCGATGCCATCGCCCTCGAGAACAACCTTCCCGTCCCTCACACGGTCGATGAAAGCCATTACATCTTTCGCCTTCTTTCGACCACCGATCTGTGTTTCTACAATCTTCGCTGCTGACTCGCAGACTTTCAATTCCTCTTTGAGCACATTGGTGACGTTCTCGCGGCCCTTGGCCCATTCGCTGTCCTCGACCTCAATCCGGTACTTGTACGGCTTGATACAGATCTCTAGCTCGTCGCTGATGTCGTACGACAGATCTCGCAGGATAGTTGTGGATGCTTCTGTGATGGCTTGGCGAGCGAATGGATGATTGGCAAACCGAGAGCTCAACGTCAGTTGATCGACGTGTGCTTGTAGGGCATTTGCGACAACCGAAGTAGCCAGGCGGCCAATGCCGAGCTTCGTCAATGACGCACTAGATGAATCCAGCTTGATTTGCCAGATTGTGTTGTCCAGATCAGCCTTCGGGAGGCTGCTCAACGGATCTGGGTCGGGAAGCGGCTGGGACAAGTCATCAAATGGCCTGTTCCAGTACCGCTGCGCTAGTAGGTTCAGCACCTGCTGGTCTATCTCGTGCTTTACTATCGCTCGAACCTCAGCCCTGCCGAACTGTTCTGTAAATCCTTTGAAAGAGTGCTTGAACGCGTCCAGGCTCTCGGCCAGGTACGACTCTGCGCTTAGTGGCCGGTCATTGTATTGTACTTTGAACTCGTAGGTCGCTTCGGCGAGCTCTCTTTGAATAGCTTCGCTTGTCGTTTTGAGGCTGGATGCCATAGTTGATTCCAGCACGTACATCAACTTCTTCCGTAGGTTTTGCGTTCCCACGTCTAGGTGGGAATCGCCGCCAAACTCAGGATGTGATGAAAAGTAGGCGGCCTCATTCTTGGCAATGGCACTGGTGATGTTTCCGTTGCCGCGATTGAAGAGCTTTCCGGTGCCGATGGCTTGTGGCACTCGACATACTACACCGACATAGCCTAACCGCAGGGCGTACTTTTTGTCGTTCAGTAAGCTAGCTCCACGTTCAGCATCAACGAGATCCATCTTAGTAATTACACCAATTGTCCGCTCTCCTCGGGGATCCACTTTTCGGGATGCTCTTAGGGCGGTCGAGTTCGCCAGATCTACGTCGGCGGCGGATATGGCAAGGATGATATTAGGGCTTCGGATATACTTCTCGCAGAGTTCCCTAATCTTCTCCTTCAGCTCCGGTGGCTGATCCCTTCCGGTGACTTGTATATAACCAGGGAGATCGATCAACGAAAGATCTGGAACATTGGGAGAGTAGATTCGAAGTTGGATGGGGTCGTCAGAAACGCAAGCCTCGACAGGGACGGCTAAGTTTAGGTCTGTGAGTGTCCGCTGGATCTGGGAGAAGTCTGTGATTCTTCCCAGGCCGAGGGCGGGGAACTCGCCATACTCAGCATGAGCCTCGGGGGTGTTGACAAGGGTCAGCTCGATAGGTCGTCGAGTGACCATATTGGATCCTTTTGGCAGAAATTCGTGGCCGACAATTGCTTCCAACACCGAGCTCTTTCCTGATGATTGGGATCCAATTACTACAATTGACGGGAGAGTGAGGGTTTCCGACTGTCCCACAGTCTGCAACAAGCTCCTGATCTCAATCATCTTCTTTGTCAACATCATCATCTGCTCGTCCCGGGCAATCCTCTCTTCCGATGACTGATCCTCCTCGTCCTTGGAGTCGTATCCGAACGCAGCTGCTGTCGTAGCTCCAGCCGCTGCGGTGCCAGCACTCGGACCGCTTTGTTTTGGATTTCCTTCGGGCCCTGAACCACCTCTGCTGCTCCCTGATGTTTCTTCGGGGAAGAGAATCGACTTCAACCAATCTGGGTAATCAAACTCCTCTTTCGTCTTCTGCCATCCTCTTCTCGTTTGGTCCAAGGTTTGAGTGGCGCCTTCGTATAAAGTTCCGGCGATATTGGTTGCTCGATCGGTAGTGCGGTTGAAAATATCCAGGACATATCCACCGGCCTCTGCACTGAATTAGCATTTTCAATAGCAGCAATTTGTGGTCTTTCACTTACGCCCAGCTTGATACTGAATATACGAGGCTCCTGCAATCACAGCTCCCCCAGCAACAGCCCCCAGGGAGGCGAATTTGGTGACGATTTTTGGCAGTATGCGGGCAAAAGATATGGACCGCACAGCAGGAACATTGTGCAGTGCGTAAGACCCCAGGGGCCAGGGGCGCTGCTTCAACAGTCGCAATCCGGCATCTGATCGCAGTAAACCTCCCGCAGAGGTGGCCGAATGGTAGAATCGGTGTGGCGTGTTCGCAACTGCGGCACGCCGGACGAGAGGCGCGAGACGTGCGAGCCGCCCGCTCATGGTGGATGGATTACGGAGCCGGGGGTCTGCGCATGGAGCGCGCGGGCAAAAGATGCGTGATGGCGAGGCGTGGTGGTGTTTTTCGTGAAGTTGACGACGATGCTTCGTCACAGTGCCAAGGCCGGCCGGCGATAGGTAGAGCACCTCACCCTGCACTTGCGGCGGCTCCTCTCCACCAACGACGCGTGGGGGCAGCCTTCTTTATCCGCTGCAGCGGGACGACTGCGTTATTTGCGCTCCCATGTTCCCAATTTGACCATTGCACTCCGCGATTGCGTGATCCAATCAAGCTCGCCGTTCGAAAGACTCACATCGTCACGTGACCGTGTCGTGCTCGTTTGGTATTGTGAACAGCTGCTACGCAACCAAAATTATTTGGTTGTGCACATTGAAAGAACATCCCTCCTGCGCATCACGACGTTCATACAGTCAAATGAGAGGCGACGAGAGTGCTTTCAATGCTATCATTTTTGGTGAGCACACGCTCGTTCTCTCTCAAACCTCATCCGTCGCAGAACAGTCCGACACGTCCGTGCGATTCTACGTATGGTTCCAAAAGAGAGCCGTCACAACGAAACGGTGATATATGCGAGTAAGCTCATCCTCGCGTTTGTAGGACTTTGAGACGTTTGGGAGCATGCGTAGCTGGGATCCGAGAAGTTGAGGATGGTCACGTGAGCAAGACGAGATTCAGGGACTTCTATTCCCGCGTGCCTTTGTTGTTCATTCTTGATAAGTAGGCTACGTGAGCAAAGAGAAGGTGTCTAGGAATTGCTAGTCTCTTAATGGCCTTATACACTTCGTGTCCCCTTTCGCTCGTTTTTGTAATTCAGAACACTGGTGCCCGCCTTTGGCGCCGCGTTAATTATAATCCAAGAAATGCTTCCACATCATAGAAGTAAAAGATAAAACCGCCATCGAATGCGAGAGCGAACTCACAGCGAGGGAACGTGGTTCTGACACAGAAGAGAGACTTATGCAATATTTGATATCACGACTGAAGATTGAATATGCACGCCAAAGCCGCCTACCTAAGCTATTGATACAAACTCCTCCAATAGCACAGCACGACCTCCAAAACTAGAAAGTCGTCGTCGCTAACCGGCTGGCCGCATTCTTAGCATCAATTCTGTCCTCGTCTTCCTCCCCAACACCCTTCAAGCTCCCAGCTCCACTAACAGCTCGCTTCCGACCACCTTTCCCGTCACCCTCCTCGTCCTCTTCGTCAATGTCAGCCGGCACACCAGCCAGACCACCACTGACGCTCCTGTTGAGTCCATCGCCGGGTCTTCGGGGCACCCCAGACCACGCATCGCCCTTGGGGCCTTGTGAGCTGGCAAGAGAAGCCCTCCTCGTGTTTGGATGTGCCTCACGGCCGAGGCGAGAGAGCCCACCTGAGCCGTCAATGGCTCGAATATCGGGGCGTACTTGTTCGAGAGTGGCCAGAGTGCGCCGTTCAGCTTCGATTTCGCGTACAACGTATTCCCGAATCGCAATCCGCATTTCAGACGCTGATCGGGCGAACCATTTGCGTTGCTCCTGCAGGAGGTTGGATGTTACTCGTTGTGTCTTCTTTGTAAGGTAGTCTTCGTGACTGCGCGCTTCGTCTAGAGCGGAGATAGCCTCGTCGACTTTGTCGCGCTTGACACTGGAGCTGGCCTTCAGTCGATCGGCCGCTGACAGCTTCGAGCGCGTGGTTGCTTGAGCTGCTAGTAGGTCACGGAGGAGGATGTGACGGTTCGTAAGGGTCTCCTTAACGATGAACGCATCGCTGCTGTGGTATGTCATTGGATCTCCCAGAGTCGTGGCTTCAGCAGTACCCTGAGCTGCATGGAAATCGCCAGTCGCTTGTATAACCTTCCCAAGCTTTCGATAAGCAGTGCTCAAACCGAGATGCGTCTCCTGAACATGCATAGCGGCAAATTTGACGCCAAGATCCGATTCGGCGAGACCAAGACCTGTATGATATGTTAGCTTTAGTACTTCTCCTCAACCTGAAGACTGGGCTTAGTGTAACAGTGCCAATTCACATACTTCTTCTGTGTTTGACAACCTTCTCCACCTTCTGCCCTGTGGCCATTGTCCCCAAGTAGAATGCTTTGACAATTGGTCTCGCAGCGGCGAGTTCCGGCGTGTCATCCGGGGGTGGTGCAAACTGTTTGATGACCTTTCGCTTGACACCAGTGGCAGGTTGCTTCCGTCTGACGACAGGACTATATCCAAAATCGCTTTCCACAAAGAACACCATTTCTTCATCCCTCATCAAGACATCATTGCCACACACCACATTCAGCCATCGCTGCAAGGAGGCCTTAACGCGTGCTTCGTCTTCGTCGGTACCAACGCCAGCGGAGGTCAGTGGTGGAGGAACAGCGGGGACAAAAGCTTCGGGATTGGCGGATATGAGGTGTTCGCCCAGTTTCACGAATTCGGAGTGCATACGGCGTACGTCGCGGAATTGGGTTGTGCGAAACTTCGGCAGGTTTGTCTACAGTATAGGCATCGAGGTTAGTTCGGAAAGCTGCATAACGTCCTGGCGCAACGGGAGAACCAGTGTTTACATACATATACGTCGAACCGCAAGATGGGGTCCTTCCGCCCTGTCCTCTCCAGCCCCGTTATCTTTGCAGAAAGCTTATATTGAGGCTGTTGTTGGCGCTGCTGGCGAGCGCCATGATGATATCGCTGAGGCTCTTGTCTCTGGTGCTCTTGTGGACCGCGAGTAGGCGAAGCCGGCTGCTGCTGATGTGAAGCATGTTCTCCATTCTCTGACGACGTTCTTAATGCTGGATGGTGGTCCTCCGAGTCTTCTCCATATGGCGAGGTTGGTAGCGGGGAAGGTGGTATGTCACTAGTAGGAGGCTGCTCGAAGGCGGATCGATTGTGTTGGGGCGATGATGCCCATGGTGAGGCCCCTTCAGGATCGCTTGGGAGGGTTGAGTAGTCCATTGGTATTATTGCGAGCGAGGAGCGAGGAGCGGCTCGCAATGGTAGTGGTCTTCTCTCTGCCGCAGGCAGGCAGCGTCGTGATCTCGCCGTCGCTAAAGCACGGGCATGGGCGTCACAGTAGCGCCTGACAGTTTAGCTAGCACCTGGAAGGAAAGCTACAATATAGCTCTAATCTACGTACGTAAATGTAATTAAATCTGGCTTTCTTATTATCAGATACTATAATATCCATAGAGCGTACTTTCCAGACGTAGTATGAAAACAAAGTGAACGGCTGGAGTTCTGCATGCCAAGATTCTATTCGCTCCCTCGAATCCTCCCGTTTAGGTCAAGCCTAAAAGTCTTCTCTCTATGTCGTTGCATCTCAAACACACCGCTTCATCCTTTTTGCGTCGATTTCCAACTCCGAGCCATTTTTGGTAATGCTCGCTGGATGGGCTTTGCGCGCCCGTCATGTACGAGTCCCTCTTCGTGGCGGACGGAGACATCTGCCAGTATCAGGGAGGCGGTATGCATCAGGGTCGGCAGATCTGTCTAGGACGAGGAACATTGGCATCATAGCACATATCGATGCAGTGAGTAGAACAAATACATAGTTCGTATATCTTCTAAAGTTCTCTAGGGCAAAACAACGACGACGGAGCGCATGCTCTATTATAGCGGCTTCACTCGAAGAATAGGAGGTATAGACTCTTTCATTATTTTTCATCAATCTAGCTTGGGACTACACTTGTCACCCGTTTCACTCCAATCTCTTTCTTCTTGATGTAAAGGATGATACCTGGTTCGAACACAGTTTCTGATTATGGTCTTAGATGTCGATGAAGGTTCTACTGTCACTGATTTTCTTCCTGCCGAAAGAGCCCGCGGCATAACCATACAATCGGCCGCAATCACATTCAATTGGCCTCCTTTACCAGACGGTAGGCAGTCTACTCCTTCACAGAACGGATCGTCAACGGCGGCGAGGTCCTCAATTTCGCATAATGTCAACCTCATTGACACACCTGGTCATGCCGACTTCACTTTCGAGGTTTTGCGGTCTCTTCGAATCTTAGACGGAGCTATCTGTATCCTAGACGGAGTGGCCGGGGTTGAAGCTCAAACTGAAAAGGTATGGACTCAAGCGGAACATTACAATATTCCAAGAATTATCTACGTCAACAAACTCGATCGTTATGGTGCTGCGTTTTCGAAGACGGTAAAAGAGATTGGAGTTCGGTTACACGTCTGGCCCGCCCTGTGCCAAATTCCATGGTGGAAAGACGGTAAGGGGAATTTCACAGGCGTCGGAGACGTAGTTGGACTTCGGGGGTTACTTTGGGAAGAAGGTGGCGACGGCAAAGCCATTCAAAGCTTTTCTATGGAAGAACTTGAGACAAAGGACCCATCATTCGCGACTGAACTCAAGAAAGCTAGAGTAGCGCTCGTTGAAGGTCTTAGCGAGTACGACGACATCATCGTTGAACAGTTTCTGGAGTACGACGAGGACCACATTTCTATTCCAAGTACCCAGATTTTGGACGCGCTACGGAGATGCGTCTTGCAATCACCGCAATACATCATTCCTGTCTTTGCCGGAGCTAGTTTCAAGAATATCGGGGTTCAGCCTCTCATGGACTCGGTGAACAGCCTCCTACCATCGCCAGAGGAAAGACCGGACCCGGAGATCAGTATAGGAGGGCTTAAAGGAACATTGCAGCAGTTGCTGACTGGCCAGCTCGATCTATCTTTGTCCACCAAAGATGCTCAAGCACAAAAGAAACCACAAAAAAGTCACCAGTTCGCGCTGCAGAATCTTCAGGCATGTGCTCTAGCCTTCAAAGTTGTAAACGACCCAAAACGTGGTGTGCTAGTCTATGTGCGGGTATATTCAGGGTCCATCGATCGCAATAGCAGCCTTTTCAACACTAGCCTGAACGTAACAGAAAAGGCACCTCGACTACTTAAGATGTATGCATCGGAGGCAGTCGAGGTCGAATCCATTCCTACTGGCCAAATTGGCGTCATTATCGGGCTCAAGTATGCTAGAACCGGAGACACGCTCATTTCTTACACGGGAGTCAACCCCAAGCTTGGCCCGCCGGCTCCCATCAACACGCTTCAGCTTCGTCCGATCAATGTTCCTCCTCCAGTGTTCTTCACAAGCGTGGAACCAAACAGTCTTTCGGAAGAGAAACTTGTGCATGAGACTCTAGCGCTTCTTCTCCGAGAGGATCCAAGCCTTCAACTGACTATGGACGAAGAAAGTGGACAGACTCACCTCGCGGGTATGGGCGAGCTTCATCTAGAGATTGCCAGGGACCGACTTATCAACGACTTCAAGGCTAAAGCTAGAACTGGGAAAATCGAGATTGGCTATAGAGAGACGATAAATGTGGCGTCGGAGAGCTTTCAAGAAGAAGTCACCAGAGAAATTGGAGGGAAGTTTGCTCGTGCCTCGTGTTCCGTCTCAATTGCGCCTTTAGACCAATTTCCAGGAGAAAGCGATCGTTCTTCTGACAACGAATCCGCCTTCGATCTTGAGAATGGCAACCATGTTGTTATCCAGCATCGAGCTCTGACCCGATCTGGCCTACCTGTTTCTTCAGACGACATTGGATTGCCAGATCACCTTCCTTTCGAAGTTATGTTATCAGCTTTTCAAACTGGTGCATTGGCGGCACTTTCACGTGGACCGGAGCATGGCTTCCCTGTAGCGTCCGTACAGATCAACATCTCTCTTAACCCATCTCTACATATCTCCCAGGAGACTACACCCGCAGCTTTGTCAACCGTCGTCAGGCAAGCCGTCCGCGCCGCACTCAAGGACTCAGTCCAGAAGGGAGGATCGATTCTCATGGAACCAGTGATGATGGCTACTATCACTGTCAACGAAAGCAGTCTCGGCAGCGTTGTCCACGACATTAGTTCCGCACGTGGCGGACAAGTCATGTCTCTCGATCGCGACGAATCCACCGATTCCGCCTCCGACACCAGTGCATCCAACCAAGACGACGTTTTGATCATCAATTCTGATCGCATATACACACCACCGGACCCTTTTCAAGGAAGCGACTCGGCTCTTGCATCTGCGGACCGACAGAGACAAATCACTGCCCGAGTCCCGCTCAAAGAGATGGTGGGTTATCTCAATCATTTGCGGAGCCTGACGGGCGGCAGAGGCACCTTTGTCATGACTGTGGATGGGTTTGAAAAGATGAATGTGCAGAGGCAGAAGAGCGTTCTTGATGCAATGCGTGGCGACTTTGTGTAAGTACTGTATTAAAAGGTTGTAAGAGTAGGCTTGTTGGATTGAAAGAATGAAGAAAAATGTATACCATAGGTGCGTCCCTATCAAGACAAGCCACACGGCACTATATTTGAAGCCCATCTCCCATCAGCTATTTCCCAATACTGCTTGGTGTTAGACTCGCTCATGCAATAATATTACAGCCACGATCGGATTACATGCAGATCCGACGTCATCAATGCCTGCACGTATTAACGTATCACGGCGGCCGAAAGTCTCAGGCAACAAATGCGGCCGGAAACAAGAAACGAATTCATTCTAAACTTTCTACAATAATCACGAAACCCGATGATTACTCTCAGCTATTTCCTACCCTCATCTTCCACTATTTCTGCCACATTCCTTGTTCTACGCCCCCTAACTTAAGTCTTCCCGAAGCACTAGGCCTCTCCACAATGACATCCCCTCTCACCTCCTGGCCGTCCACCCCCGTCCCCTCCGCTATAAAAACCCTAATAAGCGACTTCTACACCATCGGCGCCCAAAAGGGCGATGAAGCCACCGCAGCCTACATAAACCTGTTCACACCAACGGCACAAATAGTTCAGAACAACAAAACGTACACTGGCCGTGATAGTAAGCTCGTCCCCGCGCCTCGTTGTGGCCTCTTTTTTCCGCATTAACCGTCTAACGCGTTGTTTCCATAAGGCATCCTCGAGGCGCAAAGCGGAAAGCTAGACCACGTGAAAAGCCGCCAGCGCGAGATCCGCAAAGTGTACTCGTGCACTGAAGCTGGCGACGATCTGCTCCTGGTGGGGAATACACGTGTGGTGCTGGACACGGCGGAGGTGCTGGATGTGGGGTTTTGCGTGCAGCTGGCGTTTCAGGAGACGGCGGAGGGGTGGAAGATAACGCATTGTCAGTCTTGGAGTGTAAGTGCTCTGCTGCGATTTGTTATGGTTGAGTGGTGCTGACATAGGGTGTACGTGTAGGATTCGGTGGAGTTGACGGTGGAGATGATGAAGATTGTTATGAAGGAGAAGCTGCGCGGGGGTGGGGAGAAGGGGAAGGGCAGGGAGAAACGGCAGGGTTCTGGGCTTTTTGCTGGGTGTTTTGGGAGGAAGTAGGCACATGTGGAGGCAATATACACTATCGAGCTTCGTTCCTCTGATCTCATTCTCATTAAGTCACTCCTTTCTCCCGCCTCGTTTCTGTTAGTGTCTCTTCCGCCTTCTATACCGTATCCATCTTGCACGCTTTGACATGCCTATCCCGCGCATATTTCCTTCGAAAGCCCTTCTGTGCATACTTGCACTTTACAAACGCACAGAAGTACGAGCGAACTGGGGAGTGGATGAGGCTATGCCGGGCTAGGTCCTTTCGAGTCGAGAACCGGTAAGCGCAGGCCGTGTAGGTGCAGACAAAAGGCCGAGCTTGAACAGGGACGTGAACAGTGAGGTGTTTCCTGCGGGTTGTTAGGTGGCTGGTGTGGTGGAGAAGGAGACGCGCAAGATTGAGGCAAACGGGGGAGATGAGGAAGGAAATACGAACTTCAGATCGCATTTACGAGAGTAGGTGCGCGAGCAGCTGGGGCAGGCGATGAGCCTAGTAGCTTGGTGTTTTGACTTGTCGCTATTGCCGGTCAACTCGTCTTTGGGGCTATTAAAAGAAGGAGTATGTGGGTCGTATGGTCTAGAAGGCCCGCAGAGTGAATGACGACGCCCAGACTCCTGGTCCGAAAGAGTGCTGTTGGATGCTTCCGGGGTGATGGAGCCTGATGTTACAGAGGGCCCAGAGATGACGTTGACATCAGGTGTCGAAATATTCGGATTGCAGACCTCATTTGGCAGTAAGGATGAGCTCGTCAAGTTCGAGATGTCGGAGTTGTCGGAGAACAAAGTTTCAAAGGGTGTGTCCTAGGTATTTATAAGCTGGCGTACTCCTTTCGAATAGTGGGAGCATGTTTGCGTGCTTCTATCCAAGACTGTAATTCCGTGGGCAGACCTAAATCCCACAGCTCTAAAACTTCGCTCGGCAGCGGCGTCTCCTTTTCGATGCTACACTCGATCTCGACGGAGGGTGGTTCTAAGGATGTTTTCGGGTCTGAAGTTGAGTCCGTGCAAATGAAGTCTACGAAGTCTAATGTTGAGGTCCAGAAAGGGTCAGTATAATTGGCATGAAGTACATCTTCTCGTGCTAAAAACCACGGAGAAGGTCCTCGATTATGACCCTGGCCTGAATCCAAGTGGGCGAAGTTCGATGCCTGGTGCTGATTCTGCTGGCCAGTAACCTGTGGTCCCAAAAAGGTCGAAACTACGCAGGTATGAGCATGAAGGAGTACCATCGTATCGTTCAACTCACATGAATGGTTGGAGTCATAAACGGTACGAGTGGGTTCAAATTGCTGAATTTGATTTTCATCTTGGTCTTGAAGTTGCAGTGGATTTTCTTCATGATCGAGTTCACATTGTTGATTCTGAACTCGATCATGAAGAAAATCCACTGCAACTTCAAGATCAATGTATTCCTTAGGCCATGGTGGTGGGATAGTGCTTACTGGGGAGGAATTGGATCCCCCCGCAGCTAAATCGAAACAGAAACAACAGCTACATCGATATTAGCTCCTAAACAAAAGCCGTACAAGCATCTTTCTTACCAGTTGCTTTGACTCGAAGAACGAGCCCTTGCGCCAAGCGCTACCTCTTCTCAATACTCGTTCTGCCAGCTGTTCGTTTATCCTCGCCCAAGACCTTCGACAGGATATTAACTCGCAGATGAATAGCGATAATATTGCCGAATGAATGATGGATGCTTGAACGAGGTGAGAAAAGAAGCGGAGTTCCACGGTTACTTAAGTGTGACGGTGCTGTGTGGCCCGCAACGATCTCCCGAGTTGACCGGTGAAGCACTGGCGAATCATCATGAGGGAACGCACCTCACATATGTGTAGCCACCAACGCTCAGAAACTCGCCGAAGAGGGGAGAGCGGGGATGACCCAGCGACTGTAATCTCTAGCCTTGGCTACGCCATATTTGCACAACCTTCTCAGATTATTGGTAAATTGCGGGAAGAGGTGGGCACAGTACTAGCGCAGCGGTCTATACCTATCTACTTCTTTGATATTGCTTAGGGTCCAGTACTCATCCATCAGAGTCGACTAGATGATTTTGTCAGGGTAGCAGAAATTACCGTTTACTCCAACCGTTGTATGTGTCGTCATTTTGTCGCTAGTAGATGTCTACGTCTGTCCATTTGGAACCAACTTCCGGCTCATCGTCTGCCATTAACTCTCCATCCATAGCTCCGTAAACACAAGAATCTCCGACTAGATGGTACCCACCGCCGTATCTTTGCCGGGGAATGACGGGTACAGTGCAGCCCAGAAGGAGCCAGATTTCATCACCGAATTGGGTGTCCCAGTCAGCCCATCCAATTCGCTGTTTTTGTATGGCTATCAGTCTTCGGCGTTCCGTTTGAGGCAGAAGAACGTCGGGTTGAAACAGGTTCCTAGGATTGGAGTAATAATAGCTATCAGGTACTTGCTGCATACGCTCATGGGCTGCGAGGTCGAAGGGACCGTCGAAGCCGAGCCATTCGAATAGGCGATGCCCGCTGAAAGAGAAGTTTGCGTTCAGTAAGATCCAGTTGTGAAGCGACGGTCTCTTCAGAGCTATGGAAGACATAATTTCGGGGGGAAAGCTCTGCATCTGGGCTATTCTGAGTCTCATGGCTGCTTCCATATGCTGATCCACTGCAACGTTTGCGGCTGTCCCATCCACGAATAGTGTGTTGAACAACGCTAGGCCACCTCTTGGATTACTTGAGGTCTCTCGTCTGGCTAAGAGGGAAGCCTTCTCGTCGGGAGAATCCATGTCCTGGAATCCATCAGGACGTGGCCGTTCGTCATGCTCGCTCCGGCTAATTTGATTGACATGATCGACAAATTTACCTCGCAAGGTGAGCATTTTGTCATTTGACGGAGAAGACTGCGCGAGATTTAAAGGTCGCATTACAGATAAAATTATCTGACGGCAGATGGCGTCTCCTCGAATTTGCTTAAGAAACCCCCAACTTGTAAGTGTAACGATCTGCATTGTACCGTATTAAGCTCCAGCGTGGAACTCAGGTCGGCTCCTTGAAGTCTCCAGAGTCGTTACCGAGAAAAACGATCGTATCCAGGTCTTTCGTCCATCCCAGCGCAGAAACCGTCATTGCCTGCCACAAGTCGGCTACGGGTGTGGAGTAATTCGGATGCGAAACATAAATAGAGTCATCGTATGTTAATCCAAACAACGCAAAGATTCTGTCGTGGCTATCCGAAGCAAGTGCCACCCAGCTACGGAAGAGGGCTTCAAGCAAACGAATGGGCTTGCTCTCTCTTGCATCTCTGCGGAGTTTCTCCAGGTCGTCCAGGTGTAGAGTAGCCGAGCTCTTACGCTTGAGACAAGGGACGCCTTCTTGAATCTTGTCCCATGTCGTCTGCTTCCTGCCCGCTAGAATCACGATCTCCCGACTGAGTGCGAGCTCTTGAATGAACCAGACTCGGTACCAATACGGGTGCATCAGAAAATGTGTGAGGGTTTCAAAATCTCGACCGTGCCGTATTCTTCTCCTACTTCCCTCGTCTTCAGCCTTAGCAGCAATCTTCTCAATCAAATCAACCACCCCCTCGTCCTCGTACGCCCTTCCCCCAACCCACGCCACCGTCCCCTCCCCCCTCCGATACACGGCTCCCATCCTCAGCACCTGCTGCCCCCTCTCATCAACGTCCTCCTAATTAATAGAAAGCGCATCGACCCAAATCGTCACAAATCCATGCTCGCGTAGACTGAGAAGCGATTTTGAGTAACGCCGGAGTTAAGACCATTCATCGTGATTTGACGAACTCGAGTCGCATTGCCCCAAAGATAGCTGAACGCTACGTAAGGAGGGGGGACGCTAGAGATTCGTGGGCGATGGTGCATGAAATGAGATCAGATTGAGCGGGGTCGGCTTCGAGGAGGGTGACGAGGCGGAACTAGCTTTTGGAGGGCTGGAGGGGGGAGTAAGTGTAGGACATCGTGGAATCTTCGACTCTACGACGTTTTGAAATGCAATAGTTAGAACTATAACAAACACGGTAGTTGTCTTGATATGAAGGCTATGATAAGAGGGTCGGGTGAGTGAGGAGAGCGGTTGAACCTCACGTGGTTCCGGAGGCTGTGTAAGTATTGCGTCGACAAGGCTGAGGCCTTCTCGAGGTTCGTGGTGTTGGCCATGCAGACTCATGGCGCCTCGTCCACCCTGATTCGCCAGGGCTTCACCGGTCGAACATCAGAGCACATCTGCACCGAAACTGATTTTGACTATACCTTAGCTAAATAGGGTGTCTGGCAAGCTTGGTTGACAGTCGAGCGCTCTCTGCGTCTTCATTAAGGCTGCGCCTGAGGGATTCTCAAAGGTTAGAGGCGTCTGTGGGATACAACGACGACTCATGATACTATTTATGTGGACACTGGATTCATACCACAGCATAGGTAGATCCAAACTGTTAGTGGGCAAGTGAACAGGAACACTAATACTGGGTGTGTAGACAGATACCTTCGTTCCTTGAGCAATTATCAACTTTCCTGCTTAAAGCGACTTCGCCTGCCATGTCCCAATTCTCTAATCTTCATCGCGTTTTCGCTTTTTCCTTTTTACAATGAATCCCCTCCACGTGTCTATCGCACGCGTCCTTCCACCGAAACCCCTTCAGGGCATACTTACACGTTGCATGCGGACAGCTGTACGGGCGCTCGCGGGAATGAACTCGCTGGTGCCGCCGCAGGTCCTTCAAACTCGAGAAGCGGGAATTGCAGGCCAGAAATGTGCAGGCGTGTGGCCGGGAGTGGCGAGCAGTGTGACGACTGTAGAGGGTCAGATGGATGGGTCATGCTGTGGAGAAGGAAGAGGGGCTGAGATAGAGAAGAGACCGTGGGGACAGAGACGAAGGGAAATGACGAATACTAACCGGAGGTCGCAAGGACGAGAGAAGCTCCTTGGGCAAATGAGACAAGGTAGGGTCGGAGCAGTTTTCGCAAGCTTTAGCTTGCCGGTACGAATCGGTTGATCTGAGTAGTTGGGACGAGGGAACGAGTCTAGAGAAAGTGATTCGGATGGCATCGAGGGTGATATTTTACACGAAATCTGCTGGGAGGAGGGAGTGATGCTAGCTACTTGTGGGCTTGCATCTGCTGGCGTGACAGAAGAGTCCGAAATGTAGGCAGTCTCAGGAGTCGAAACATTCGAAATATTTGCTCTGGCAAAAGACGATGAAGGGGAGGACAAATCGAAGATACTGGGAGAAATCTCCCTAAAGGAACAATCCTGGCTGCTTTTTAGTGTGCTGACCTCTTGAAGTCAATGGGGGCATGTGTACTTCAATCCAAGGATGCCATTCTGTAGGCATATCGAGGCCCCGAGGAGCAGACATGCTGTCAGACATCAACGTCTCCTCCTCAACTGTACAAGTGATCTCAGGGCAAATTAGATTTCCGTATGTATTTCGAGTTGCAGTAACTTCCGTGAAACTCAAAACGTCAAAGTCCGTTGGTGACAGATTGGAAGGGCTAGTGAAATCGCAAGCAAAAAGGTAATGATTGGAGACACGACTGTGTGAGGCAAAATTTGGGGCTATAGGAAAGCAAGACTGGGCTGGTCGTAGCGACGGGAAGTGAAATTGCTGTTGTTGAATATGCTCGGCATGGTAGACTTGGGACCTGGCCAAGGGATCCAAAGCTATATGCGGATATGAGTACGGAAAAGGATGTGACATATTTATCAACTCACCAGAGTATTCGTTCGCAGAATCAACAGCGTGTTCGTTCGCAGGATCAACAAAGTATGTGTTCGTATGAAAGTATTCCCGGTCCTAGCCTCTATATCGAATCGTTTATTCTCGATTTTGGCTATTGCTGATTTGAAAAGAATCGAGATCAAAGGAGTCGACATCGGGCAAGAGGCCAGGACCAGTCAAGCAGGGCACGTATCGATTAGGACTAAGCCATAAGGGAGGGATTTTGCTCGGTAGGGAGGAAAGGTGTCCTCCCACCACCTAGGTCGAAGAAAGCAACTACTGCAACAATATTAGAATTCAAATTAGCACCCCATAGATAGCTATCTCACCTATTGCTTTGACTCGAAGAACGAGTACCTCTGCGCCGGGTGTCGCGTCTCCGCGAGCCCCCACTTCTTCAAACCGGCGATCTGTGAGAGTGGGTAAAACTTCAATATAAGAATGAAGAGCAAGATCTGGCCGATTGGCGACAGGACGCTTTACAAAGGAAACGAGACGGCTTTCATCAGTCTTTTAAGGGCAAAGGTGGAGTGTGGCCACCCACATAATCTTCCGAGGCTGAGGCATGACCGGTGAGACTCTGGCGAATTAGAGTGGACAACGCATGCTCGAATTGTGTGGCCACCAATGTAGGCAGAATATTGGAACCTCGAAGATAGCGAGCTTGAAGGATTTGTGCTAGGTGGCCACAGCTCAGCAGTGGCCTCACAGAAGACGCTGTGAAATAATTACATCTTGAAGGATTTGTGCCAAGTGGCCACCACTCAACAGTAGCCTCACAGAAGACACTGCGAGGTACATCTTAACGGGTGGTCACCATAGTACATCATATGGAGGCCACCTACCCACCCCGCGGTGTTTTTCCGCCTAAGCGGCGGCTGGTAATTTCTTTTTCCAAGGAGAATGGGTACCAGCAGACTGCCAAAAAATGTTTGCATTTGTTTTATCAGTCATTCGATGACTGCGAATACCCACCTACCTAATGCAAGCGATAAAGAGTAAATTATCAAGGGTATCCAACATTAAATGCAAACTCCACGCTAGGAAGTAGGTCATTTTTCCGCGTCTAATCTTCAAGCCGATGTATTAGTTGTATATCCAATTTTTTTTCTTACTTTTCATCCATCAATCTCAGGTATGACTTCATCCTCTTCATTTTCTTCCTTAATCCCATACTCAGTCTCTTCTTCTGGAACTTCAACCTCCCCGTCAAATATCTCTCCCTCGTCCCTTGCAAGGTCCGGATCAGCCTTCACTCCCAAATCTCTCTCGTCCAGAAACGTCCTCCCCCTCAACTGCTCTGGTAGATATTCCTGCTTGACCCTACCATCCTTGAAATCCGGGTTATACTTATAGCCCTTTCCAACGCCCATTTCTTTCATCAACCTAGTCGGTGCATTCCTCAGATGCACCGGCACAGGCAGGTTCGCCACTCCAGGCTCTTTTAGAGCGGCCATCGCCGCATGTAAGCCTCTATACACTCTTGTCGACTTATTTGCCAGAGCTAGGGCAACGGCGCAATGTGCAATATTGATGCCTGCCTCTGGCATCCCGACCCGCTCGACGGCCTGGTGCGCACTGACTGCTAGTGACAGCATTGATGGGTCTGCGAGACCGACATCTTCAGAGGCGACTACTATGAGGCGGCGGGAGATGTACAAGGGGTCTTCGCCAGATTGAAGCATCCGTGAGAGGTAATATAGGGTAGCATCTGGGTCGGAGCCGCGAATGGACTTGTGTAGGGCGGATATGGAGTCGTAGTGCTGATCCCCAGAGCGGTCATAGAGGGACGCTTTCGTCAGGCTAGCACGGAGGGAGTCTGAGGTGGTTTGTGGAGAGGTGGATAAGGATAGCGAGAGCGAGAGGAGGGTTAGTGCTTGTCTGGCGTCGCCATCAGCTCGGAGGGCTAGATGAGAGAGGAACTCGTCGTCGATTAGTGGGGATATATGTTCCTTGACAGCGCTTTCGGAGGCAAGAGCACGTTCAAGAATGTCGCGGATCTCGGACTCTGTGAGGCGTTCGAGGTGGAAAGGACGGCATCGCGACATGAGTGCGGCAACGACTTTGAAGGAGGGATTTTCGGTCGTCGCCCCAATGAGGGTCACCTGACCTGCCTCAATGGGCCCAAGAAATACATCTTGTTGCGTCTTGCTGAAACGGTGTATCTCGTCGCAGAATATGATGGTCCGCCGACCTGTGAGGTTCAGCTCGCCCAGGGCCTCTGCGAACAGCTTCTTGACCTCTCCGACTCCTGAGCTTGTGCTCACAATCTCGACAAAGCGATAATTTGAGGCTTTTGCTATCAGCCGTGCTATTGTAGTCTTGCCAGTTCCAGGTCCTCCCCAGAGTATCATGCTTGGAATGTTGCCAGAAGCTATCATGCTTCGTATCACCCCATTGGGCCCAACTAGCTCTTCTTGCCCGACTACGTCGTCAAGACTACGAGGGCGCATGCGTTCGGGAAGGGGTGCGGCCTTTTGGAGGGCGCTGAGTTTGGTACGTTTAGGAGACGGAGGGTCGCCATTTGTGGCATCGAGAGAGCGTTTGGTGCCTGTAGGAGATATAGAGCGGTCGACATGCTGTGTCTGCGGTGGCGGCTGGGTGAAAGGTGACGGAGTGGGGGCTGTGGGAGGCGCGGTGGTTTTTGAGGAGACGCTGGCGACACGCTTGGGACCCGGCGTGAAGAAGCTCAGCACTCTCTTGGGAGCATTCTCAGTAGCGTCCACGATGAAAGACTCGCAGCCGGAGTCGAGATGTGGGTTGATATGTTGAGGCTTGACGGGTTTGGAGCAGATGGGACAGTCGACGGGTGCGGTGTCGTCCATTTCTTGGTAGCGCGGAGAGAATAATCCGGGGCAGAACACGAGGTCACTGGATGCGGACCGGTCTCGGCAACTTGCAGAGGACGGCCCGATAGCGCTACACAGAGACGTGTGGAGGGGCACGTAGGGGGTGGGCACGGTGGGGTTTCGGGAGGGCAGAAACGCGGCATCGTTGGGCTGCTTGGGGGCAAAATAGAGCACGCAATGCCGAAAACTCAACACCACGCTGACTCCGCTATATCAGCCCAGCCTCACACTCCTTCTCACTTGCCGCTCGCCCTGCAATGACAAGCTGGCTGTCGTCGCTAGCCAGAACCACCCGCCCTGTCCCTTCACTCTTCAGACACAAACACAGAGCCCCCCCACTTCCCTCCCCGAGCTTGATCAATCCCTCCATCCGCCCAATGTCTACCGCCGCAGAACGCAGAGACCCCATCAAGCCGGCGGCGAGAGTCGCGCGCCAGAATCAGGATGTCTGGTAACCAATTGGCCCTTTATTCCTCTTCCCCTCCATAATCTGCCATTTCTACCATAAGAAGAGCACCAATGGGGAACTTTTTGCTAACTTTGGTGTGCACAACCAGGTCCATCGTCAATGAAGCTGCCGCCGCCTCTCCCATTCAGCCTATCGTGAACATGGGCCAGGGGTTCTTTGGCTACAATCCTCCTCAATTCGTCATTGATGCTGCAAAAGCGTCACTGGATAAAGTAGAATGCAACCAATACTCTCCCACAAAAGGCCGGCCACGACTAAAGAAGGCCATTGCGAATGCCTACTCACCTTTCTTCGGCCGTGAGATAAACCCAGAGACGGAGGTTACCATCACAACGGGTGCAAACGAGGGTACGGATACGCCCAGCCATTCGTGACCTTGAATCAAGATGTTTGGGATACAACTCCACGTCCTTGAAGAAACGCTCGAGGTACTATATCAGAAGCTGATACTGTCATCCCAGGCATGCTCTCCGCCTTCATGGCCTTCCTCGAGGCCGGCGACGAAGTCATCGTCTTCGAGCCCTTCTTCGACCAGTATATCTCCAACATCGAGATGCCCGGCGGCAAAGTTGTCTACGTCCCCATGCATCCACCCCCAAACGGCTCTACCACCACCTCCTCAGCCTCCGAGTGGAAGATCGACATGGAGCAATTCGAAGCCGCCATCACACCCCGCACACGCATGGTCGTCCTCAACAGCCCACACAACCCCATCGGCAAGGTCTTCTCGCGCGAGGAACTGCTAGCAGTGGGCGAGCTATGCGTGAAACACGGCATCATCATCCTCAGCGACGAGGTGTACGACCGCCTCTACTACGTCCCCTTCACGCGCGTCGCAACCCTCTCCCCCGAGATCGACCGCCTCACCCTAACCGTCGGCTCCGGCGGGAAGAACTTCTACGCCACAGGCTGGCGCGTAGGCTGGCTAATCGGCCCCGAGAATCTCATCAAATACGTATCCGCAGCCCACACCCGAATCTGCTACAGCAGCGTCTCCCCATTGCAAGAAGCCACCGCCGTCGGCTTCGAAGAGGCGGACAAGCACGACTTCTGGAACCAGAGCAAGCGGGAAATGCGCGCGAAGATGACCAAGTTCAACGCTGTGTGGGACGAGTTGGGGCTACCGGTAAGACTTCACTTTGTTCTACCCCTATCTGTGACCCCTGTTTTGATGCTAATTGTCTCTTTTTCTCGCAAACAGTACTCCGACCCTGAAGGCGGCTACTTCGTCCTCGTGAATATGTCGCGCGTGAAACTGCCGGCCGACTACGACTTCCCGCCCCACGTCGCCTCGCGGCCGCGCGACTTCAAGCTCTCGTGGTTCTTGATCAAGGAGCTCGGGGTTGCTGCTATCCCGCCGACCGAGTTCTTCACGCCGCAGAACGCACATATCGTTGAGGACTGGCTACGGTTTGCGGTGTGCAAGGAGGATAGTGTGCTCGAAAATGCAATGGAGAGGCTGAGGGGGTTGAAGAAGTATATCCATGATTAGGTAGATTGTGGTGATCTGCTTTCGGATTTTGGCCCTGTCCTAATGTGAACTGCGATGGCTTTACCTCGACAACACCCCTGAAGGTAGGAAGCTGACAGTTGCTTATGAGTATCCCTTCAGTGTATGCATGATAGAACATAGATCTGACTCTAAATTTCTACCAAACAAAATCAAACCAAAATCAAGAAAACTGAAAAGCCATCACGATCCCTGAACGAGTGCTGACCCCTTTTCTATTCGATATAAGCCGCCCCGTCTCAGAAAAATACAGTACACTTTCGACTTCTTCTTATCCCACCTTTTCTATTTCCAGGTTTGCCCCTTAGATCGAAATGAAGAAGCTCTTCTCCCCCTCCCTCGGCTCCACCCGTGCCCGCTGGATAATCGGATCCGCACAACTAACCCTAATCCGCTCCACCGTCGCCGGTGAGACCAAACTAAGCACCTCCTCCTCGCCGAACTGCTTCCTCGCAGCCTTCAGCGCATCGCGGATAGCGAAGAAGACAGCCGAGCCCATGAACAGCGGCGGTTCGCCTATCCCTCAAGTTAGCACTCAGATCCACCTCAAGCCTCAAAAGGGAACAGGGTAGAAAAAAATCAAAAATCAAACATACCAACCCCACGACTCCGCTGAATCGTCCTCAAATTCTCCCACTGCACATCCTTCAACAAACTCACATTCATCTCCTGCGGCACATCCCGAAAGCCCGGGATCTTATACGCGCCGGGCCCGCGCGTGAAAATCTGCCCACTGGCCCGATGCCACAGCATCTCCTCCGTCGTGAACAGGCCCTGGCCCTGCACAAACGCGCCCTCGATCTGGCCGTAGTCGATGGCCGGGTTGATGCTGCGGCCGACGTCCATCTTGATGTCCGCGCGCCGGCACGTCCAGTCGCCCGTCAGCGTGTCGATCTCGACCTCGGCGGCCGCGACGCCCTGCGTGAAGTAGAAGAACATCTGCCCCGTGTTAGGCCCCCAGACGTAGCCGATGTCGGGCGTCTTGTAGAAGCCGTTGGCCGAGAGGTTGACGCGGTCGAAGTAGGCGGCGTGCGCGAGCTGCTTCATGGTCGCGTCCGGGCCGAGCTTGGCGCGGTAGGGCGCCAGGCGCTCGTTGAGCTGCTCGCAAGCGTTCCAGATGGCGTAGCCGTTGAGGTCGGACGAGGCCGAGGCGGCCGTCGACGACGTGTTGGCGACCGTGTTGGTGGCGGTTTCGGAGATGAAGACGCTGGATTGCGGCACTTGGAGTGCTTCGGCTGCGATCATGGTCATCTTGGTGTGTAGGCCTTGGCCCATTTCTGTGCCGCCGTGCGCGAGGAGGACGGAGCCGTCGTGGTAGATGTGGACGAGGGCGCCAGCTTGGTTGAGGAAGAGGGCTGTGAAGGAGATGCCGAATTTGGTGGGGATGATGGCAAGGCCGCGCTTGTTCCATTTGTGGGTTGCGTTGAACTCTTCGATGGCTTGGCGGCGTTGGGCGTAGTTGGATTCATCTTGTACTTGTTTGTACATGAGGGGGACGTAGAAGTCTTTGAGTTCTTGGTTGAAGTGGGTTTCTTCGCCGGGCTTGTACATGTTGATCTCGCGGAACTTCTCGACGGGAATGTTGAGATGGTCTGCGACTTCTGACATGTAGGACTCGGCGATGAACATGCCTTGCGGTCCACCGAAGCCTCGGAATGCTGTGTTGGAGACGGTGTTGGTCTTCGCGATTCGTCCCCGGACGTGGATGTTTGGAATCATGTACACTCCGTCGACATGGGACAGTGCTCGATCGACGACAGCAGCACTCAGATCTTGACTCCAACCGCCGTTGTTGATTACGTCTGCATCGAGAGCTTGGATTTTGCCGTCCTTATTAACCGCAACTTTCCACCTTCCGAGGAAGGGATGACGCTGACCAGAAGTCATGATATCCTCGTCTCGGTTGAGCATGCACCGCACTGGCCGTCGAGCCTTCTTTGCGGCAACGGCGCAGATACCAGCAAGTTGAACAGACCTAGTCTCCTTACCACCGAAACCACCTCCCATACGCTTTACTCTCGAAACAATCTTGTTGGCATCAACTCCTGTGACTTGAGCCACATACGCCTGGGTCTCGGTCGGATTCTGTGTGCTGCTGAAGACATCCATTTCTCCGTCTTCGTGTTTCGGAACTACAACCACTGCTTGAGTCTCGAGGTAGAAATGCTCCTGGCCGCCCATCCTCGCTATGCCGGTGAAGACATGATCTGCTTCAGCGAAGGCCTTCTCAGTGTCGCCCTTGATGATGTAGCGGAAATGTTCGAAGTAGCTCTCCTTCTCGATAGCCTCTTCAATCGTGAAAATAGCTGGAAGATCTTCATACTCGACCTTGACAGCCCGGGCAGCAGCTTCTGCTTGCTTCGCAGACGAGGCAAGTATGATGCCAATTGGCTGACCGGCAGTGAACACCTCGTCTACGGCGAAGAAGACTTCATCGGCCACAGGAGCACCCCACCAATTGGCCTCAGGATTCGGGAGGTCGTGGTGGTCCACGTAGTCGAAGACTCCAGGGAGATCCAATGCTGCCGATGGATCTACACTAACGAGCTTTGCATGTGCTTTGGTAGATAGGACGAGACATCCATAAAGCTCGTTCTTCTGTACAGGGATGTCGTCAGTGTATTGAGCTTCTCCAGTACATTGCTTCATCGCAGCAACGTGCGGTCGTTCCGAGCCTAGAATCTTCTGCTCATACGCTTTCGCAGAAGCATGATCCTTGGATCCGTGGGATATGATCCGTTCAATCTCGCCGATTGCCTCTGCATCCACGATAGCCTCCTCGGCCTTGAGCTCAGCTAGGACTTCGTTGTAGAACTTGTAGAAGAAGCCGAGAGCAAGGGACTTCCTGTATGTCGCCATACCGCCAGGAACGCCGAATCTTAGATCGAAATCCTCTTCCAGGGCACCCATGACACCCTCCAGAGTCGCCGGATCGGTCCATTTCTTACCATCTAGGAACTCTCCAGCCTTCTTAGCAGCAATTGTGATAGGTGCCATACCGCCATATACTAGACTCACGTTTTCAACGACATAGGCGTCATTGAGATGGACTCTTAAAGCTGCGTTGACGATGGCAATATCGTCATCTTTCCTCTTCGCTTGTTTGTAGGCCCTCATGTATTCCCCCTTTTCTTTAGCAGCTGGTATCCGCAGGCCGGCAATGACGGCATCGGGAGGTAGAGCCGTGACGCGGTAACCCTTGAAGAACTCGGACATGGGTATCTCCGTGGTCTTGTCGAGGGATTTCGCAATTAGGGTCGCGTTGGACGCAACAAAGACGGGGTTCAGATCGGAAATAGGGGAAGCTGTTGCAAGGTTTCCAGCTGGAGTGCCAACGTTCCGGATTTGCCTTCCTGCAAAGTATCGAATCGCCTTTAGGATAGCAGCAAAAGGCTGACCGCAGGCCTCTCCGTAATGTTTGACAGCCTCTTTGGCGATCTTCTCCAGGTCGGTGAGCACGATGTTTCCACCAATTTCTAAGTAGTCATCTTCGAATGAGTACTGCCGAAGCTCTGGAATATCTCCGACAAAGACCGAAGCGGAATATTGCATAGCCTTGAACTTGATCTCAATCTGCGTCTCGGTGCTACCTCCGATGATCTTCGCCGAGGGGTATGCGCTCTTTATCTCCAGTAGCTGCTGTAAAGTGACGGGCCTAAACCACCGCTTCCTCTTATTACCAAATGCTAGGGGTTTGAAGTCGTGTTTGCGGAGCATGGGAGGGAATATGAGCTCGGTATCAGGCTTGTATTCGATGAATCCAGGGGGCGTAAATCTCTTGATCGGTTGCTCTTCGCCGTCGACTCCACTCTTACAGCATCCATCCCCGTTGCCATTCTTCTCCATACAACATCCTCCTCCTCCATTTGCGGTGGCTTTTCCGCAAGTTCTTTCCGCACTGAAGCTCTGAGCAGCGTCCAATATCGGTCGGTATCCCGTACACCTGCAGAGGTTGCCATCGAAGGCCTCTTCAACGTCGTGTTCGGTGGGGTTGGGATCATTTCGAAGGAGAGCGTATAGGCTCTATCTTCAAATTAGCTTAACCCCAAGGAAAAAATAGGAAGAAGATACCATGACAATGCCAGGGGTACAGAAACCGCATTGGCTGCCGTTGCTCTTGGCTATCCTCTCCTGTGCTGGATGAGGTTGCTTGACGTTCCCAATGCCCTCCACCGTGATAACATGCTTGCCGTCGACACTTACCAGCGGTGCGAGGCAGGCATTGACTGAGGCATGGTAGACTTGCCTAGTCGTAGGATTATATTGGGAGACAACCTGGTTCGGTCAGTTTTGGGATCGATATATTTCAGTAGGTAGTATTGCCACTCACAACTGTACAAGCGCCACATCCTCCCTCAGCACAACCAAGCTTCGTCCCCGTAAGTCCAATGCCTCGCAGGTACTCTAACAAAGTGACTTCTGGGTCAGCAGAATCTAGGATGACTTTAGTGCCATTGAGGTAAAAGCGGAGCGTGTCATCGTAGGCGTCGGTGACTGAGATCAAAGACCGCGTCGACTCCACCGACACAGCAGGCTCGACAATGCCAGGTGCCATCTTGATAGTGCACAAGTAAGAAAGAAATTAGAAGTCTGGGTCCCTGGAAGAGCAAACAAAAAATCTAAAGGACCACAGCACTGGGGAAAGCTACCCTGCAGGTATTAGAAGCAGTGGGGCAGGTCAGTAAGATATGGGTTGACGCCGCGGCAGACCGGCTCCCGATGAGAAGAAGAAACACAGGCTGACGAATGATACGGCAGGCAATTCGGTGGCTGTGGGTCTTATCATCTAAGGCTATGTCCCGCGCCTGGAGTTGACAGTTTGCTGCATGTAGGAGGGCGGAGATGGCCGTCATAGGCCGCTAAAGTAGACGGTTTTGTGTGAGGGGCAAACCCCCAGATCTCAGATCCAGCCCGTTGTTTGGCTAGAACTGCTGCTTCACCACAGCTCGGCACGAGTCCTCAGAGGGGTTTCTTTTGAGCGCGCAGAGCATGGTAGAACTGGTCATGGCTGCGGCTTCATGTAAAGGTGCGGCCGCCTCCGAAGCACCGGCAAACCCCTGTTTTCTGTAACAGATCATATATCACGTGACAGTATCTCACTTTTATGTCTGGGATTAGTAACAAGATTGAATAGCCCACTGTACATACATGAGCCATGGGGGTGGGTCTGGTGTTTGGGTACTCTATCCCCACGGCGTTTTGAGAGCACAGCACTCGTCTGCTTTGCCTATGCTAGAGGTCCCTTGACAGGTTTTTGAACGTATTAACAAAACATAATTTATCGCCGTGAGAGATTGATGACCTCCTCAATGCCTAACAGAGCAGTGTCCGGGTACTGAATCACAATATCGCATAGTCGATCTGAGAACTGTTGGATTGATAGCTATGTATCGTACACGACGACTGATGATCGCAGTAAGCATCCTCCCACGCCGAACCCTTTTCCGTCCGCCGCTAGTTGTCGTGATGCCGTCAACCGAGAGAAGCAACCATATCCGAATCCTTACCGTTATTAAAACATAGCTCCAAAGATAGACAAGAACGCAAGAGAGAGAAAGCATCGTGCACTGTTCGCAAGGAAGAGATCGAAAAACTGGAGAGCTCGAGTCATGGTCATATCGCAACAGCAGGACAACCAAGGAAAAGCAACCAGGGACCATCCGGCCGCTCAGGTGCAAGATAATGATGACCCGATGGTCGCAAGCCAAGCATGTCATCCAGATGTAGTCAAGTTGGAGCCAATCAAGATGCAGCAGCAGTAGGTATCAAATCTGTCCGTCCGGGGAAGTGGTTCAAAAGTTTTCGGAGTCATCCTGAGTGGTAGTCAACCATGTTGGACATGCGATCAGACGAGCATCAGCCATAGTTCAAGACTTCAGACCCTGAAGGGTTGCCGGTATGTCAGAGTAGTCGGAGAATAGCCAAAGTGTAGAGTGAGAATCAAGCCATGAGACGCAGTCCAAGCGTGAAGTGAGGGTCAAGCCATCAGAGAAAGATCGCAAAGCATCGGTCATGCGGTCATGCATCAAGCGTCGAAGTCTCAGCAGCAAGCGCACCAACGTCACGGTGGACACATCAAGCTGGTACTCAGGCGGAGGGTGGCGGTCGCTTCTGCTCACCTTGGCCTGGTGTTTGCCCCTGCTGTTGGGCGCCAGCAGCCATGGCAGCATACCAATATGCGGCGTAGTTCTGGTAACCTCCCCAGACCGCATAGGGGTCTTCTCCACCAGCAGCTCCTTGAGGTGGTGGCACCATTGGATTCGCTGGTGGAGGAGGCTGGCTAGCATGCTGTACTTGCCCATAGGGCTGCTGTTGCTGTGGTTGTGAGTACGGGTCATTATAGTTTCCGTTGTCACGTGGTGGGGGTCTCCTGTTGTTGTTTCCACCACCGCCATAGCCACCACCGTTCTTCTCTTTCTGAATTTAATTAGTAAAGAGCAGGCTAAGGGAGGAAGAATAATACTTACAACTGAGTCAACCTTCTCCCAGATAGCCTTCTTGGCATCTTCAATCGCCTGTCTAGTTCCAACAAGACCGATTTCGCGTTCGATATCGGCACCTGAAGCCTGGGAAACGTTGATCTTGCATCCACTGGTGTTCTGCATTTCTTTGATGGTTTCTCCGCCTACCCAGGTGTCAGCAAATTCCTCTAAGCGTGCCAAAGGGAAACCATACCTTTGCCAATGATCATACCAACGGCATCCGAAGGAACCATGATGGAGTCATTGACCTTTCCACCTGCAGCTGCAGGGGCGTTGGTATTCGCGAACTGGTCAAAGTTGTCCCGGCGTCCTCCCTCTTGTTGTTGGGTAAGAGTCTTGGTATCACTGTCGACGATCTCCAGAATGAGTTCCTTGGCCCGGGCAGAAGCTTGTGGTGTACCGATGAGGTTTACAGGGCGCAGACCATTCACACTCTTGTTCTCGCCAACAATATTGACATGACAACCGCTACGTTCTTGTAGATCGCGAATGGTCTCGCCTCCTCGTCCGATGATCAGTCCGACGGTTCTGTCCGGAACCATGATTTGAACACTGTTCTCTCCTTCGCGAAGGGCAGGTTGGTGGGTCTTGGAGCTTGCTCTGGCGCCTCGTGCACCTTGGGCTTCACGGGCGGGATTGCCACCATTCTCTTCGATGATCCGGTTGATTTCTCGCTTTGCATCAACACGCGCGCGGGGGTTTCCGGTGATTTTGCATTGACGCTGTGGTCCCCCAGCTTCAGGACCAGTGACGAACTGAATGCGGGTGCCAGTTTCCTCTTCAATACGACGGAGATTTTCGCCCGAGCGGCCAATGACTAGTCCCACGAGAGACGATTCGATGACTATAGTCTCAACGTTGTCGTTCACTGGAGGGGAGCGTCGACCACCATAGGCTCCGCGGGGAGGGCTGAACGTGTCGCGTCCACCACGGGGTGGGGAACGAGATCTATCTCTCGAGTAACCAATACCACCTCGCCTAGGGTCTTCGCGACGATCGTCTCGGTATGGATTATAACTATCTCTAAGGTTATTTTGCCGTGGAGGAGACCGCGATCGCGATCGCGATCGACGGTAAGAACGGCCTGCTAACCTCGGATCATCTCTGGGTCCTATTCCAAAAGCGTGAGTGAATGAACAATGGAACGAGCCACTAGAGGGGCAAACATACCAGAGCTATTCCTTCCTGAATCGTATGCCAATCCCTTCTCCGCTGCGAAGCCTCGTGCTTTTGCGAGAGCGTCCTGGAGGCTCACCGAGCCAGTGCTGACGGGCTTTATCGCACTCAAGTCGAGGCTGCCGGAGTTCGTAGGCTGAGGGAGTCCATACTGGAGCACGGGTGGTGTGGGTGTCTGGATACCGTATCCTTGTGGAGGCAGACCTTGCGGCGGTGGTTGGGAAGAGGCACCAGCAGGCCGCTGGGCAGCTGCGCATTCATTCTATTAGTGAGGCCACAATGCGATGAAGGACTGATCGCATACCGAGAGCGGCCAAGATTGCAGAAATATCTGGCTGCTGGGCTGCCATAGCGCAAGTGTCGCACAGATGCGAGTAGCTGTGATGCTGGAGGGCGGTCTAGTGAGGGCGATGTGAAGTGGTGGGTCGTGAGAGTGTATAGAGAGAGAACACGGGAAAGAGGTGCTCGAGAGTGAGACAATGAAATGAACGGCGTGGATGGACTGAGACTCTGAGAGACAAGCAAGATGAAGGGCAGGTGGCTGGTCCTCGAGCCGAGGAAAAAGCGGAGGCGCTAGGCTACTCTCGGCTACCTGGCATTCTCTTTCACCTCACGCAACACCCGCTTGATCACGGAAATCAACATCGAAGTTACGATGGCGCAGACCCGAGAAGGCCTTGATAATAAAAACTACGTATCGATCTGCGCTTGATAGGCAAGTCTTCATCTCAGTTTCCTGGATTTGCTCTCTATTAGCTCTTGCTGAAGTCTACTCCAAGCTACGCTCCTTAGGATTATGTATACACTTACCTGCTATTCCTTAAGGTACTTCAAACTGTTCCATAAGCTCTAGACAAGATGAAAATGTCTCATACTATCTCAATATCTCAGCCCACCTCGAAAGGCACGGTCGACTCTTCACAAAGGGTACTGGAGCACCTCTAAACCGAGGCATCAGAACTGCTGTCGTAGTTGTCTAATAGGACGTATCTATCCTTTTTCGTAATCGAGTGAGCGATGTTTTCGTCTGGTTCTGTGGATCAAGGTGTTATCCCCGGGATTATTTTCGTGTCGTCCAATCGCCAGACTTCCCGCATCTATTCATGCCCCATTTTCTTAGCATTCATATCTTTAATGCTGTTCAAACCGTGTCTACCGGAATTGTAATAGGCTATTTTGCGCTGTAGGCCGCCACTTAACGCCGAGAGTACTAGATTGGTAGTCTCTGGCGTGACCGCTGCGATTTCCTTAGCAAACTCTCCTTTCCCCGATCTCGAGACAAGTCAGCTTCAGTTGCTTTCAATATCTCTGAAATGCTATCCATTCATTCTAAGGCGCTCTGATACCTGCTTGCCACATTCTTAGCTACGTCCGCGGCTATCCCAGACGTGATCTCTGGATAATAGCTTCTTAGATTCTCGTTCAGCATACCGGACATCAACCAGACCTTCAACTACGTCGTTGTACGGAGAGGAACTGTTGGCCGTACAGTTACCGTTCGCCTTTTTGAAGACTCATCAAACCTCGTTGTAGTCCTCGAAGCTGATAGATGCAATGGAAAATGAAGCGAGGCTCCACGATACATTGGCCCGTAGACATCAACGCATGACGAGCGGGCGTGTAGACCGGCCAGCTTTACCTCTTTTGGTTTAGCGCAGCAACTAACTCACAACCTTCTATCAAGCTCACTGCTCACCATTTACTATCTACATACTCGCTATAAACGTTCCTGTACCTTCTCTACGTTATATGAACCCGTCATAGCAAGAGGTAATGGTTTTCGCTGACTATTCTAAGGTTGTCGGAAGGCGACGACACAACACCGGCGCTCAAATGTCCACTCCACCTATACACATTGACCGCGAGTATTTCTACGAACATGGCTATACTCCGGCTCCTGATTCAGCTAACTTGCGAACAACGCAGTAGTTGATGGGAGTAGCCGGTTCTTAGCGTTTTAGTTTGGAGGTAATGTCTGAATCATTCCTAGTGTTTCAACCTCATCTACATTTTCCACCTTCGGCGCCAAAAAAGCGGCCTACCTAAGACGCCATATCGATTACAATGACTGAACCGGATAAATGCGGAGTATCGACGATTCAAGGCTGCCACTTCTTCCTGGTAGGAATGGGCTTGTCAACTATTTTATTGGTTAGAATCTTACAGAACACTAACTAGCCTCTTCCCATAATCCATACGTGTGACAACACGACCCTAGGCATGAAACCAATCTCCAGCGCTCGCGTACAAGCATGCGTAGCTGTTGTTCCTCCAATCTCCGCTGTCGCCTGATCTCCGCCTCTTGGCCCTCTTGGCGTTGCAAGGAGAAGAACGACGGTCTCCTTGATTCTCCTTGGTACCTTATTATGTGATGTGCCACCAGCTTTCATGTCTTCAATGAAACGAAACCTTTATAGCTTCCGAGAAGCCGCTGAGCCTTGGCATCTCTTCCCTGTGAGCCTTCTAGCCCTGTTTCTATCTCCCTTGTCCATTTCCTCTGTGCTCAATTGGTGCAAAATTCATTCTCGGAGATATTGTAGATCAGCGGTAAACGTGAAATGGACTACTCAATAGTAGCGATGTAAGCTCGGTGAGCATAGTGCACTCAAAGTAGGTGATATCAAAGGAGCATGAGTGCATCGATTTATTATACTCGCCTACCATCGACATTCTTTCAAGAGCAGGCTCTCAAAATATCAAATCGCTCTGAAGCTTTCTTCACTCTTTGTTTTTGGACTTTCCAGTCTTGCGCTGGCAGCTCCGACCAGGACACATGAGAAACGAGGAAACTTGGCCAAACGTGCTTCAGTGACCCAAACACCCACGACTGGGTATGCCACTCAAAACGGTAGTACGACAGGTGGTAAAAGTGAGGCAAAAGGGCCATTCTAGAGTAAACCATTTGCTAAATATTCACGTAGGAGGATCTACAACTACGGTCTCAACCTACGCTCAGTTCACCGCCGCCGTGACTGACGGCACTGCTCGGATCGTGATTGTGAAGGGTACCATTACGAAAGCAGCGCGGATTAAGGTTGGATCCAACAAATCCATCATTGGACAGGATTCTAGTGCAAGTCTGTCTTTCTTTCCTACTTGCTACACACTACAAGCCTTGGAAACCCCCCCCCCCCGGCCCCCCCCCCCAACTTTTCGGTTACTTCTCAACAATGCTGATTGGCGAGCAGAGCTTGTTGGCCTCGGTCTTTTACATTAAATCCAAGAAGAACGTCATCGTTCGAAATCTCAGCATCTCTAAAGTTCTCGTTGCTAACGGCGACGCCATTGGTATCCAAGCCAGCACCAACGTATGGGTCGACCATTGCGATGTCTCCAGCGACACCGACCATGACAAAGACTACTACGACGGACTCGTCGATGTGACCCACGCCTCAGACTTCGTCACCATTTCAAACACCTTCTTGCACGACCACTGGAAGGCGTCTTTAGTCGGCCACTCCGACTCTAACGGCGATGAGGATACCGGCCATCTCCGCGTAACATACAACAACAATTACTGGTACAACATTCACTCGCGCGGCCCCTCTGTCCGGTCCGGAACTGTCCATATCTACAACAGCTACTACCTTTCCGTGGACAATGGCATCAACACTCGCGATGGTGCGGTGGTGCTTGTGCAATCGAATGGCTTTGACGGCTCCTCGAAGCCGCTGTACAGCACTGACTCGGGATATGCTGTTGCGTCTGACAACGTCTTCGGAGATGGTCAAGGCTGCTGTCTATGGTACTGCTGGAAACACCTTGTCGTTCTAGAGGGCAGAATCAAGCCTTCAAGAGTTCCCTTGGGGTGACGAACACGATAATAGCTATATTTCCTGATTCGTCCCTCTCAAGCCCACGGCTTGACCGTTCGCTGAGGTGAAGAAAAGTGTTATTCTTTTGTCCATATTTGACTTTCTGTTTTCATATTTATCGTAGTATAGCTGCTTATGTATATGCATTATGTGCTTGCCTATCCGGCCGATTTAGTCCCTTTTGACCCTTGAAGATCCCAAAAGACAAGTGAACATAACTCAAATATCAACTTAATCATGCAGAGTTCAAGTTTCTTCTTGGTTGGAAGATATCATTGCTTTATGCATCATAATACTAGCTGCCCATTACATACACTCATAACTAGCACGACGGTGCGGCTTCTACGCAAGCGCTCATCCATCTTTAACGCATAATCGCTCCAAAAGCTCGAAAACATCAACATCACTCCATACTCAAACATCATGAATCTACAATCAGCGCCCAGTCTTCTGCCTGTCCATCTCCTGCCTGAACGCATTCCCAGAAGGCGCAATCCCATCCTCGCTGACCAAGCTCCCCAAGCTGTCCTCCCTGAAATGGCCACGAGGCCTGGTGGGCGGCGGCGACACCACCTGATCGCGGTACTGCGGCCCTCCGGACAGATCTCTCTCCTCTAGCTTGATCGCGCCCTTCTTGCCCAAGCCCATACGCTGCCTCTTGGACTTCCCCGTGCCGTATCCAGCACGCTTGCCCATGATATTCCCAATCCCAATCGACCGGTGCTTCCGCATGCCAATGCACAACCCGATCACCACGATCGCCACAAAGCCCAGACTAACCGGCAGCCCGATGATCAAGCCTAGCTTATTCGGCGCTTTGGTGTGCGCCGGTGGCGTATAGTGATAAGCAGGCTTGTTCATGAGCGTGATCGTAGGGCCGTCGTACGGGATCGCGGTCTGCTCCGGAAGGTCGGACTGGAACATGAGCGCGTAGAAGGTCAGGTTGTACTCGGAGTAGCCCTGCATCCAGGCCTTGTCCATGGTGATGGTTGTGACGCCCCAGCTGTTGTCGACGGTGTCGGAGCTCCAGGCTTGCTCTGCGGTCATGTTGGCGTAGTTGAGCTTGATGGTCACGGTGCTGTTGATGGGGAAGTAGTCGGGGTTCCATGTTACTACGGGTTAGGTGTTAGTACAATTGTACTAGGTGTTGTCTTTAGAGCCAGACTGAGAAGTAATTGCATACCGTAGTACGTGTTGCCGACGTAGAGGGTCGATTCGTTGTTCGGCAGACAGAACGGAGCTGCACTTGTATCGTGGCAGACTGGGAAGTCATGGCTAGGGTTGATAGGGGAGACAGTGCTGCTGGCGACAGCACTTGTTGGAGTCTGGGTTTCTTCTGCGGTGGTAGTAGATGCGGCAGCGGTGGCTTCTGCGGATTCCGAGGAGTCTGCCCTGGTCGGCAATGCTGCTTCGAAGGTCGTTGGTGTACCATCGCTCAAAGTACTGACAGCAAGAGCAACTGAAGGAGCAGTAGAAGACTCCGTGGTACTAGCTATACGTGTATGAGCATTTTAGGGTTCGAGAATCAATTAGGATTTCTTACATGCTCTCTTAGCTAGCAGAGGTCCAGCAGACACGCTATGGAGGCTTGTAGACGCCGCCAGCAATGCGACGAAGCTCAAATTGACGCGCATCGTGAGGATAACGAGAGTTCTGATGAATAGGGGTAATCCTTCAGCGAATTGACACTCACTGCTTCTTGAGAACGGACAGCAAGAGGGCAAGGGTTCAATTGGCGAAGAGCAGCAGAAGAGCTTCACGAGGGAACGAGGCTTTAAGGCGGGCTGTGAAACTCCCGCAGCTCGCTATCAAACAAATGCTAGTAGCGACCGCACTTGGCACTGGTTTCAGGGGATGTTCATAACTTCATGGCTCGAGCTTCGGGAACTGTTGATCACTGCTGTGCAAGGCGACCTCTTCCCCAGAAGAAGATCGTAGTCTCTGATGCTCTCGCTCATCCAAGAGTGTGCAGAGTATTCGAAGTCTTTGCTGCGATTCAGTGATTCCACGCTCGGATTTTGGTGAATGTCTGCGAAGTGGAAAGATGATCCGCTCCTAATGGAGTTAGCAGTAAACACTCACGCAGGATCGGCGCCAAGAGCAATTAAAGTCCGAACCATCCATCAGGTTCCCTCCCCCCACAGCATCCTGGTCTTGCGTGTCTTCTTCTCCATCCGTTGATTCCTACAAGTCCGTTATCGACGTGATCTTAGACTGCCGTACGCGCATCTTCCTGTCCCTCCTTGAGATCACATATACCCCTTCTATACCCCCGCCGCATATCTGGCCTCATTTCTCTACCTAGAGCATTTGTCCGCGCGCTTCTAGGCAGCACCACTTCCTCTCGGCACCTTTCTCACAACTATCAACATGCGATTCTCATCGTCGATTGTTTTTGCGCTTCCTGCGCTTGCTCTTGCGCAGGAGCAAGTCCCGCTGGCGGATAAGATCAAGGGCTGGTTAAGCCAGGCGCAATCTTTCGTCTCGTCTGCTGTGCCGTCAGTTCCATCATCACCTGTGGATGCTGGCGCCGCAAAGGTCGCGGAACATGTCGAGACCAGCCTGACCTTGGAAAACTGGCAATCAGTGCTTTCTGCCGACCCTTCTGCTACCACTGCGGGGCCTGAGGACTTCATGGTGTACATCACTGGAGGCAACAAGACTTGCTACGGTGTCTGCGACCACGCTGACAAGGCATGGAATGTATGTATTGCAATGCTGCATCTTTTTCATTCACTAAGTGTCATAGGATTCCGTTGCTCTCCTCTCCGCCTCTCCTAGTGCACCGAAATTTGCTGTTCTCAACTGTGAGAACGAGCCCATTCTCTGCAACGCCTGGGCTGTCGGCCCTCCCTCGATATACTACATCTCTATCCCCCACGCGCTTGCAGATCAGTCTGCCCCAGCCCCTCTCGCGTACTACATTCCCCTCAACAGGACTTCTGTTACCGCCTCCGAGATTACTGCGATTTCCACCAAGGAGACTTACAAGACCAACGCACCATATGAGGGTATCTGGCATCCGTTCAGCGGATTGATCGCGCAGTATCAGTTGGGCATGCCGATCGGTTACGTTCTTTGGGGCTTCTCCAAGATGCCCTCGTGGCTTCCTATGATCCTTATCAGCTTCTTCAGCAGGTCGTTCATGTAAGACTTCAAATTCAAAGCTCGCTTTGTGAAGATTGCTAATCCAAAATCCAGGGGACGACGAGCGGCAGCTCCTCGAGGCGGCGCAGCTCCAGCGGCTGCAACCTAGGCAATAGGGCCATCGATACCCTGGAGGTAACATAGATCGCAGCTATTCAATCTACGATGCTTATTTGAATGCGCTGAATGTTGAATAAGGCTATCGGCTCAGGTAGGTCGAAAAAGGGACGTTGGGTACGGGTGTTCATGTCTGGAGGAATACAGCGTCCAGGGAATGGCTTTATGCGTTATTAATAGTGATTGAAGAAGAAGGATTCTTTAGTAGGGATTCTAAATCAACGTACAATGAATGCATCATGCGAGAAACAGTGATCCTCAAGTACTCGTTCTCGAGTCCATATATTTTCTAAAAGGTCACGTGATTTATAAATGACATCGGCCCGACCCAATCCCGGTATATCAAATTCTCGAAGATCAATTCCCGACTTCTGCACTCCCGCTTCCACCTGTTTCATGACCAACAAGACGTTAAGGATGGTGAGCATATTACAGCGTATGCGAAAGCTAAAAACCGTAAGCTCGACCTTCCCAATGGGCCCCTCTGTCTAAATTGCCAGCTAACCTCTCTACAGAAGGTAGAACCACCCCCGTAACCGTCTCTCCGTTCCCAACGCTCATCCGACCTCCCTAGCTTCTCGCAATACGAATCGGACCCGGCGCTGTAATACTGCCTAAAGATGTGAAGAAGATAAACCTGGAGTTCGCGAAACATATCGAGGGTGGGCATAGGGGCGCGCGGTATGATCCTTTCCATTTTAAACACAGAGCCGACTCCTGCCACCATTCCACTTGTCAGGAATAAGAAAACAGTCGCGCTGACAGCATGGCGCTAAAGCAAATTCTGGCGCGATATACTCCCCAGACTCAAGTACCGCAACCCCGCGATCCCCATGACCGTCTCCCGCCATGACACTGCGGAAGGCCCGTCTGTCATGACTGTCACCTTTACCACACCTACACCGGCGGCTGGCTCCTCCACAGATGCGACGCCCGTAGAGCTCGAGGCGAGACCTCCTTTGAAGATCGATATGAGGAATAGGGTGGAATCGGAGATTTTGCAGGAGCTGATAAAAGCGACGGGCGGCACGGAGGTGGCGCCGACAGAGGTGGAGTTGGAGGAAAAGAGGGAGCTAGAGGAAGAGGCGGAGAAGAGTGCAAGGGATCGGGAGAGGAGTTTGGCGGTTCGGAGGGAGAGGAAGAGGGAGGAGGAGATGCTGAAGGCTGCGAGAGGTGTGGCTTAAGTAATGAGGGACGTTGTCGATGTGCTAAGAGCTGCATTACGAACGGTGGAAACCCTAAGGGGTAGGAGGCATGGCTGTGTCGCTGTGTAATAGAACACAAGCTGTAACATATGGGCTGTAGGATAGAGACGGGCATGGGTAGAGTTCCAAGGCTTCTGTGTATATTTTGTGATATATTCATGTATTCTCACCTAAAAAGTATCACCGTGTGCCACAGTTTGAGCACGATTGAAAGGATATCGTCTCGTTTCATTAATTTAGGCTCATTGAAGCGGATGCCCGTCCTAAGACACGACACCACCTCTCCACCAAGCAGAAGCTCCCAGCACGAACACAACGACCATCGCATCTGCCACCACCGTCCGCCAAATGACACTGTATCGGCCCACAACGCGTACATATCCTGCGTACGGCTCCGGTAGTATCTGGGCCACACCCCCGAGCAAGCCCGATGGCGGCAGCCTACCCCGCTCTAAGAAATACCGACTCGACTGCATCACGACCTCGAACGTCGCAAACGCGTAGAAGAAGTGCGTCAGTGTAGCCGCAGATGCCCCCTCATCATCCGCCCACGAGTCCGACCCCACTCTCTGCGTGCGTGCCAACTTCGAGCCCGTGAACGATGTAGTGACCGTGATATATAGTGCCAGACCGAGCGAGAACAGCGCATGGACTATCCGCCACAGGTGTGCAGAGCTCGAGGCTGGAGGCGCAGGTTCACCCTGTCCCATGCCACCTAGCATCTGTGCCAGGCCGGGAGGCATGCCGGGCGGTATCTGGGGGCTGTTGGGGTCGCCATCTCCAGCTCCTCCCATCATTTGTTGAAGCATGGCCATCATAGGGTCGTCATTGGGGTTGCCGCCTGGGGGTGGGAAGGGCGGTACTTCGGTGCCATTGAAGGCGAAGGGGTTTGGCTGGTTGGAGCGCGAGGGAGGGAGGCGAGGTTGGGTTTGGGGGGTGTAGTAGTGCTGTGAGATGTCTACTTCGGCAGGGTCATCGTGGACGGATGCGGGCTGTGGTCTTGACGGTGGTGTTGCCGCTATATAGATGCATGATCAGCTGGAACTTCTTATGAACCTGGTGTATATAGTCCTTTCTTACCTGCACCTGCTTGAGCGGGTGGAGGGCCTGGAGGTGCGCGTCCTCCATTTAGAGACGAGATTGCTTGAAGACGAGAGGCGCCTCCAGCCTTGATTTTTGCATCCCGTCGTTCTCGTCGTAGACGGGCTTGCTCTTGACTGGGTGTGAGTTTGGCCGCCGAGGCTCCTGGCGTTGGTGTCGGTGATTCCATGGTGAAATCGAGGTGCGTGGTCAAAAAATGGGGGATGGCCCTTTGGTGGTGGAGGAAGGACCGATTTGGGTGACATCAGTCTTGGCACGTCCTCTTCACCTTATGACGTTTCCCCGGTTAGCGAGTTCTCTTTTAGGCAGATCTTGATATAATTTCAAAGCAATAAAATGCCTTCTATCAAATATAGGATCACCTGCGTATTTCAGGGATCTCATCTCTCAGCCATTATGATATTTAACATGTGCGATGATAGCGACCAAGAGATAATATAGTGTTCACCAGGATGTCATCTCCACCCAAAAGTCATCTCAGGAGCGTCTCGGCAGCGCACACTTGGGCAGCGCAGCCGCTCACTATCACCCAGGACAGGCGCACTAGCGTCAGTAATAAATGCGTGGGACGTCGGTCCTTATATCAACTTTTCAAAAGAGAGATTATTAAGCAAGAATTAGCCCAACAGTGTTGATGACGCAGAAGGTAGAGCATTACCGACGCCGCCAAGCAGGGAGGAAAACTAGTACTTAGCCTTAGCGTAGAATGCATCCATTATATATAATCGCAAAATACAGTCTACTGTAGAAATTATCTTTGTATAAAATGACCGCTGAGCTAGGAGTCATTTCAACCCCAAAGTCATCTCCACATCATCTCATCTCAGAGATCAACACCACACCAGCTCTTCTCACAGCTCATCACACACCTAAAGTCATATTAGATCGAAGACTTATCACAATCATAATAGCACCAAAGATCTATTAGTTAACAGTTCGGGCTGGAAATGGTGCTGATACCCACTTGAAAGAGAACTCGCTAACCGGGGAAACACCGTGAGGCACCACCTGCACGGCTGATCTTCATCCAACATGTACTTTTAGCCTCCCAACTATTCAACACGCAGTCAACGCCTGGTTCTAGGATTGTAGTATGTGGACCGCTTCCTATGATTGCTCAGGGTGTCTCTACCCAAGTCAGAGAGTCTTAAGCCAAACACAAATCGGTCTGACTACAAGGGAATAAGTAAAGAGCTATTTGAAAAGATAGCAAGATATACAGAGGCCGACGGGTAGTACCGGGCGTAACAAGCTATTCAGGATATCAAAGAGCAATACTTAGCTGAACACTTGTGCCAGCAACCCATACCGTGTCCATAACCAGATAGGCTGTCTATCACTAAACATCAGCATCAGAAACCAGGCTGCTCCTTTGCTATGGACAACTTACATCGCGCTCAAGATTTAATAATATGCCAAAGCACCCCAAGCAATGACAGGTGCATGTAGACTAATGTCATTATATTGGCAAGTTCATTCTTTTAGCGCCTCATTATGTCCTTCAGACCGGCCTCTTCCATGGAGATAAGAGGTCTCACGGATATGGGCTTGATTAGCAGCCCAAGTTTGGGGTCATTCTATGGACTTAGAAGCAGGCGCTCTGTGGATATGGCGCTAACGTCGATACGTATTCGAAGCTGTTATCCATCTTCGACGGGCCTAGAGGCACCAGGTTAGCCTTTTCTGCCAGGAATCTCTTCTGTAGGAGATGTAGTCCGCGGTATATCCCTCTTCTCGTTGTGGTCCTCGGCTACTTCATCGATGTCCATGCGCGCTTGGACGATGTTTAAGAGATTGGGTGTAGAGTTCTATGAGGATAGACGATAACTCTAGTAGATCAAGGGACCAGGGGATACACCTGTTGGTATATTGTCAGGCCGGTCAACAATCAAGGGCTGGTTATTCTTGGCCATGCTCACCAGTCACTCTAGCCTTGCTTTCAGAAAAGATGCTTTTTCGGTGGCTTAATTCATCAAGAGTCATGACGTTCGGGATCCTGAGGTGAATGATGTGTTGCGCTCGTCATCCCCTGGTTCGAACCGCACGAAGTGGTCTTGCTGATGTAGTCCAGTTCCTCACTGCGATAATATGTCGTTCCGTTGCTAGAGGGTTGTTTCAAAGTAAGAGGGCGATAGTCAAGAGCTTCTAACGAGCGTACTACCCTACATTTAGTGAGATTACCGAAGACTAAGCTAATAGATCTGCGTCAGTTACTCCTACCTGTCTGTCGACTGCTTGAAGTACTCACTGATACAAACAAGCTTCCAACGTCAGGCCACTCATCACACCACTCTCACAGCTCGTCTGCGTGCTCACATTTCACAGTGAAGATGTTGGCCCAGCTACTGGCGGGAATCATTCGGTTCGCCGTGCCCAGAGCTGGAGATGCTTCTCGCATCTCAGCCGCCACCCTGCTCGTTAGTCACCATCCTCGGCGACTTTTCAGTCAGCTGCCTTTAGCTAGGAGGCAGCCTTATTGGCAGAAGATTCCTTTCTGGAGAGATGTGTCTGAAGAGCAGTTCCTTAGCTACAGGTGGCAGGTGAGGAGATATCATACTCTCCTCCGTCATAAGCCTTACTAACGAGCCACTGACAGGTTGCTAATACAATTCAAGGCACATCGAAGCTCGCCGCCTTCCTTTCGAACGTTTTACCCGACAACATACCACATGCCTTACCCTCTAGCTCTCGTCTTGGACACATCAAAACTCGTAACACGCTCATCGAGGATGTTTTGGAGGGCGTTACGAAAGCCCCAATGTCCCTTCGGGTGACACCACATATCATGAGCATGATAGACTGGAACAATCCACTGGAAGATGCAATATGCCGCCAGTTCTTCCCACTGGGTTCCAATATCTTGCCAGATCATCCTATGTTGACGTTAGATTCCCTGCACGAGGAGGCAGATTCACGTCAGCACGGTTTCTTCTTGCTATAGAAGCGGGCTGACTATGCAGCAGCTGTTCCTGGGCTTGTGCATCGATATCCTGACAAGGCGTTGTTTCTTGGTAAGTCAGATACCCAGGACCGTGGCACTGGAACAATATTTCATGAGCGCAGTTCCACCGTGTGGTCTACCTGCATAGCATTCACATCAACCTTAGTCAAATGCTAAACGAAGTTCACAGCGACATCTGTTTGTCCAGTTTACTGCCGTTTCTGTACACGGTCCTATGCCGTCGGTGCAAACACAGATACTGTAGCGAAACATTCACAGAAACCTTCACGGAAGCGATGGGAAGCCGTCTTTTCCTATATCGAGCATACTCCAAACATAACCGACATCGTCGTTTCTGGCGGAGACGCGTACTATCTACAACCCGAACACATTATGGAGATTGGAACTAGGCATGTTTGCTGAAATCGCGGAACTTACTCTTACTAATAGGCAAGCTAAGGCTCCTATCAATACCTCACATTCGTCGAATTCGGTTCGCCTCAAAGGGCCTCGCGGTCTGCCCAAGCCGAATCCTAGATACCACCGATACTTGGGCCGCGGCTCTGGTTGCTTTGTGCAGTCAAGGAAGGCAGGTAGGCAAACACGTTGCGTTGCATACCCACTTCAACCACCCGAACGAAATCACATGGGTCACCGAGCTTGCGGCACAATGTCTGTTCGAAAAAGGGGTCGTGGTACGAAACCAGACTGTCTTGCTATGTGGTGTCAATGACAACGTGAATACCATGAGCTTTCTGATCAGAAGACTCGCGGATATGAATATACAACCGGTCAGTCCAACTTGTTATCTGGTTGTATCACACAAAGCATGGACCGTTGATGTTGACGTTGCCATAGTACTATGTTTACCAAGGCGACATGGTCCGCGGAGTAGAGGACCTCCGAACCCCTTTACAGACAATACTTGATCTAGAACAACACATCCGAGGGACGATCGCGGGTTTTATGACTCCGTCTTTTGTTGTAGATTTGCCAGGCGGTGGTGGTAAGAGACTTGCGGCATCATACCAGACCTATGATCGCGAATCTGGTGTCTCGACTTTCGTGGCTCCCAGTGTCAAAGGCGGGCAAAAGGTGTACAAATACTATGACCCAATTGCGGGCGACTGAGAAATTTCTATCTCATCATTATTTCGATGTTTCCAAGTTTACTAGAGCTTTTATTAGTCGAGTTTAACGCTTTGTTGGCTGGTATTCTGCACTACTTCGTAGTGTAAGGCAATCTTGAAGTAAAAGCCGCGTTTCTTCTCTCTCTCCGGTAATACTCTATTTCTTCTAAATTCTACTTCAATCACTAGGACTCCAATTAGCTCTTCACGGTCGCTCTGCTTGCTACGGACGGCGTCAGTGCATCTTCAGTTCCTCCGAAGACCTCCAAACCAAACACGAATGCTCAAATAGTACAAGTGCATATTATACATGAAGTAATGACCCTGTTGATTTGTTCATAGTAGGCCGCTTACGGTTTCGGGTCTTCCTATAGTTGCTCCACCGACCACAATATTGAACATCTTGACCACCACGTGCGATACCATCATCGTGAGTGTCGATTGCAACGCTACTGCAGTCTGCTGCCACAACGATGGCGGTTTATGTAGTCATAAGACAGAAAGTCAAAGGGTTCTGGCTGGCTGGCTGGCTGGCTAAATAGGTGTACAGACTCAAATCTGTTTCGCCGCTTTCAATTCCAATGTCATCATCAAGAACTACTAAAGTATGGTCAATCTGGGGGTCAGACAGGGACGCTTGGATTGAGGACGCACATTATTGATTGTTTTGTTCTTGGTGAATTATTGAGCATGACGGGGACGCGGAGGTGGTCTCACTTGGTTTCTATCTGTGCTTGAAGGTGTTCGAGTTGAGTTTAAGAAGACTCAGTCGCATTTTAACACAGGGTGACGTCTGAAGCATTGTGTTGGTCTTCTCCACTTCTGGCTTGAAATTTTGAGGCTCCTACAAAATGACAGAATGCTTCTAGGGGCTGCCGCATGTTGCATCGCTGCTGAATAGTGAAGTTCGATCTGGTATTCCCATTGTAGCTTTAAGAAACTGACATATTTTCTACCAAAAGCCTACTGGAGCGCTCACGAATGGTATAACCAGATGTATAGGCAGCATCACTCTTACTACTCAGTATGTACTTTTGAGAAATCGACCTCATCTTGAATTGCTCGTAACCCTATAGGAGCACCTTATGCAGTACTGAAAGTGTACGCAGACAGACTACTGGACTAATACAGGTTTGGGTATCAAGCAGAAAAACTCACAATCGCCTCGACATTTCGGACTTAAAGGTGAGCGCCCCAGATCCATTCCCTCAAACTCCAGGCCTTATCCGTGCCGTAATCATCCAACCAACGATTGATCCAGCCGCCCCATAGGCCATCAACACGTTGGATTGCCAACTCGAACTCATACCTCGCAGCAGATTTCTCGTGTTCTTCGATCTATTGTGGCTCTAGCTTCGCCATCTCTTCTAGGTAGACCTTTCGCAGTTTCGTGAGCTCATAGTCGAGCAAGTGTTCCCAATATATGATCGTTTTGCCCTCCTTATCCGGGCCGTCTTCTTCAGCCCCGTCTGGAAACTCTTCGTCAGAGTCTGGACCGTATTCATCGCGGTTCGGCTCCTCATCTCGTCGCTTTCCTTCCAACAGGTAGGGGAGCTGACAAGCTCGCCATAGAGGCAGCGCGGATACGCACTCCCAGTCAATGACTGCGGTAATTTTCCCAGCTTCGTCGACCATCATGTTTTGCATCGAGAGATCATCGTGGAAAAGGAAACTGGATTCATGTTCGTCTGGAGGAAATGCTGTGGGCAGAAGCTTGAGAATCTTCTTGATGGCTTGCGAAGAGGTCTCCGCGTCTTCAATGTCATCCTCATCTTTTGAAGTATCAAGGATTTGCTGCTGGTCGGCAAGCATCAAGGACAGTCTTGAACTTAACCATTCGTAGCTATTCTGAAAAGGCCCTCGTGAAACGTCTTGCGATAGTCGATCCCCCCAAAAGAAGCCAAGCGAAACTATACGACCTAGAGTAAACTTGGGTGGATCGTTCTGGGACTCCTGGACGCTGTTTGACTCGTTCGTCATGTCTGCCGTTGCTGGGAGCGCTGGTGAATGTGTAGACAAGTTTAGCCTGGCTCCAATTCCTCGAAGAACTCTCAAGAGATGTCCACCAAAAACCGCCAGGCGCCTTCTCAGCCTTTTCACGATGTCCACGCCGGAAGAATAGAGCGAATAGAATGCACGGCTGAGTGGGAATCGCGATGTGGAGACGCTGGGAGAGCGATTCTGTTCGCGTGACTCGGATTGGGTCCGGAGACCCCCGATGGGTGCGACGACTCTCATGAACGAGCTGTAAATGTTGCCAATGCCATCAAATCTACGGCGGAAGAGTGAAGCATGGTAACGCGCCAGTTGTTTGACGATTTTTTCCTTGGTATCCCAGGGCAGCTTCCTCCACGTCTTGCGTAACGGCTGACCTGGCACTAACTCGATGAGGATCCATTCATAGTCAAGGTCGTTGTCGCTTGACGCATCGAATGCAAATATGTTTGGAACGGGTATTTGTGCCTCCTCCCGCACAAATTTCATCGTGGCGACTTCGCTCAAGGTTTTGTAGTGTGGATCGACTGGCAAAGCTACTCGCATTACGAATGGCCCCTTGTCCGAGTTTGCTCGGTACAACTTGTTGAATCCTCCCTGGGCAAGGAATTGAATTTGAGGGTTTCCGCCCAGATGCTTGCGTGCAAGAGATTCGATGGTTTTGGAGTCTGGATCTTTCTTCCAGCGCGGCTGCAGGCCATGGATGCCATTCTCGAACCATTCGACGCCTTCGTGTTGGACCATCCTCGCCAGAAGGAACGAGTCCGGGCATTTGAAAGATTTATCAGTCTCGAGCTCAGGCGTTCAGAAGAAGAGTAAGAGTAGTGAAAATGGTGTTTGAGCAAACGACGTGGTGTTGGACCCAGATATATATGTGGCGAAGCACGCACTGACCCCTGCCAACGCTGGGGCCAGCTTTCACGACTTCACTGCAACACTAGGCGCGATTTCTGAAATCAGAATACATTGAAGCACTACACGCAGCTGTAAGAGAGTATACACGGATCTATAACATCTAATGGAGATGTACTAGCCGTACGTCTTCGAAACGCGTCGAGGTTCAGATTCTATTCATATCCTTCATGAGGCACAGTCACTTCTTCTCGCCCGGCCACAAGCATATAAGGTCTCTGTGGTATAGTTTCCTCACTCTCGCAACTTAGACTATTCCCTTTTGCTCTCTTCACTCCCGCTTTCTTCACTCCCGCTGCCTTCACTCCCGCTCCCTTCACTCGCACCTATACGACACGTCAACGCTGTGAGCGAACGCAACTTTTCTTTTATTCTCGATATATCAACTAGGACTCCCTCGTCGCCGTTATCTTCTTTAATTCTGCGAACATCGACCCCTATCAGCGCCCCTTAACTTCAGTACTTCTAAACACCCACAAATCACGAACTGTGGGCCAAAGTCCCCGCAAGGAGGTTATCCTTCATCGAGAAGATCCCTGACGCAAAGCTTGAGGGCTTGCCCTTTTCTCAGAGAAAGCTGTTTAGTGACACCAACATGAGGTGCGACATGCAAGGGGTATGAGAAACCAACAACGTACTTATTATTACCTCACAGACTCCTGAACAGATGACTAGCTCTAAGCCCCCCATGCACAACATCCAGGTTCAGGTCAACAGAGGGTGCCAAATAACTTCGCTGGCCAGGATCGCCCCCAATTCAGTGGCGATTGCATGCGATGTGCCTTCTGATGACTCGTGGACCGCAAGACAAATCAAGGATAGGCTGATTGCCTCGATTAAGATTTGAGGGATAAGGGGCGGGTCAACACGGTCTGAGGTGGCCTCCAGAGCTATCAGGCTTGCCAGAACTGGCCTTTTGGGACTAGCAACAATATATCGGAGGACCTCAAACGGTGCTAAACGAGTGTACACAAGGACTGAAATAGGTATGAGCGATGCTAGTCACGCGCTATTGTGGTCCAAGGGGTTATAGTGTACGATAGTTTGATGCTAGCAATTCAGGGAACTACTACCGGCTGTTTTCCTTTGATTTGATATTATGGGTTAAGTTATCAAGTTACACACTATCTTGCCACTGTTTGGAGTGCCCCAGTACATTAATGCCCTCTAAGCATCACGTGATATGCAAACTGTTCTGCTGCCAAGCCCGCTGGCCGCCTTCCCAAAACACCAAACTTTCCATCACCACGCAACTCAAGCTCTCCATCCACACACCACACACCCACTCCCTCCAACGTCGACGTATCTCCCGGCCACTATCCATCTCCCAGCTCACCTATATCCAACCACCCACACGCCTCCATCCTCACACGCCTCAACCCAGCCCCCAAGCGCAAGAGCGCCCCTACAACCCACACCCTCCCGCCAAACCCCCCAACACCCACCCTCACCATGGCGCGCAACAGCGAAAAAGCGCAATCGATGCTCTTCCGCTTCCGCGCCGCGCAAGCCGCAGACCTGGGCATCCTGGACATCGCGCGCACGCGCCGCCCAAAACTCATCACGACCATCGACAGCATCCCCGTGTGCGAGAAGTGGCGCGGGCAGGTGCTCAAAGAGATCTCGCGCAAGGTCTCCAAGATCCAGGACACGGCGCTCTCCGACTTCCAGATCCGCGACCTCAACGACGAGATCAACAAACTCATGCGCGAGAAGCACATGTGGGAGGTGCAGATCCGGAATCTGGGCGGGCCGAACTACATGCGCGCCGGACGGGTGCTGGATGAGGAGGGCAGGGAGGTGCCGGGGGGCGGGAAGGGGTATAGGTATTTTGGGAGGGCGAGGGAGTTGCCCGGGGTCAAGGAGCTGTTTGAGGCGCAGAAGAGACCGGTGGAGGGCGAGGGGGATGAGAAGGGGAAGGAGAGGAGGGAGATGCGGATGAGGGTGGATGCGGGGTATTATGGGTATAATTTGGATGAGGAGGATGGGGTGTTGCTGGCGTATGAGAAGGGGAGGGAGGAGGAGTCGAGGAGGCGGTTTCTGGAGGAGCGGGAGGATGATACTGGCAGGAAAGGGAGGAAAGAGTGGGTTGAGTTGCCGGGCGACGCGGGAGATGGGGTCGGTTGGAGGTTGCCGACCGTGGACGAGGTACAAGATGAGTTGGTGGAGCGGAGGAGACGGAAGTTGTTGGATAAATTTGCTTGAGAGTGGTTCAAGACGATGTCAGTCAGAGGAGGGTACTTGGAGAGATTGAGCATAAAACACACTCGGGAAGAATGGTCATATCGGGCTGAGAAGGGCTATGACATTGTACTATTTAAAAATTGATACCACGAGAATACGAGGATGTTCTTTCATAAACATACGTCCTAAAATCGCCCTTGGGCATCCCAAACAGCGCCAAGATAAGTGAATGTAACTTGATAGCCTGTTCTAATTCCGTCTGAGGTGGCCCAGAGAGTTATTGGGCTTGTCAAAACTGTCGTTTTCCAGTTCTTGATAATGTATCAGAGGACCTCAAGCGGTGCTAGGCAAGGTATACAAACCTTCGTGTAAAGACGTCACACTGTCCTCTAGTTGTTTGATTTAGCAGTCCAGGAAGAAATAGAAGTATTTGAGGGCGATATAACGCCTTCTCTGAAAACATGGACAAGTACCTACAATGTTCTAAAAATACATCAGAGTACCCTAGACGGTGGTGAAACATTGACTGTCCAGGCTCTAAACAGTGGTAGACAAGTAGGAATACAATAGCCTTGAAGTCAAATTCATCATCATCACAATCAATCAACACAAGTAATTCGCAATTTAGATCGTTTCCAATTGTAGCAATACGGACTTACTAGCAGTCTAGAATCCAACCCGGACCCGCCAGCATCCAGAAAAATACAGACATTAGGTACCAAAGAACCCCATTCGCTCAGTGCACCACAAAGGAAAACCATAAACCACGCTCGGTGATAGGGGCTAATAAGGATCGCAAGCAGGAACTACAGAAGACGAGAAAGGAAATCGACTAGGCGTCGTGTGAGGTTGAAAGATTGTTGTAGAGGAGAGGTCAGGCAAGGCAAGGCTACTAAGTAGAGCGGGCCAAAGGAAAGAAAAGGCAACGGCCAGAAATCAGAGATCATTATGCACACTGCTGGTTCCAGTCCTTAGCCCAACGATAACCCCCAGCCCAAAGCGCAAGTATCCCAAGTGCACGAACGCCGGCCCAGATCCATCGCCTGCGGCTGTACTCTTTTACTAAAGCTTTGGCTTCAAAAAGAGTGAACGCTAGAGAGAGGTAAGAAAAGGAAGACGAGGTGGCTCGAGGAGGTGACGTAGGAACAAAAACTAGGAAGATCATCAGTCAGATTGACTTTCCATGATTTATTGCCAAGAACGAACAGAGTAAAGGAAAAATACACGGTGTTGGGGACATGTGGGGAGGTTTAATGACCATTCGCGCCGTCCGCCTCTGCTTGGTTATGCGAGTTAGTGCGTGAGTGTGAGGTCAGGCCATTTGCGTGGTGGGAATGTCGATGTCGACCTGACCGTGATAACGACCCAACGTCATGTTTGCCTGCAGAAGTGTTAGTAACAATTTTCAGTGTCTGGACCGAGAATAGCGTACCGTCACAGCACGCCCTCACGTTCTCAAGCCGATCCGATTCTTCTTCCTGTTGCTGAATGACTTGCCGCAGATCTTCCGCCGAATCGCGCGGTTCCGATGTCTGGTACACTGAAGTATCTTGAGCGCTGACCTGGCTCTTACGAGATGAGAACGATCCCCTAAGAGTCGAATTAGGTCTGAACACGCCACTCAAGCTACTAAACCGTCCTGACATTGAACCTTGAGCGGGTCCTTGGGACGTAGCACGCTGAGCGGCCGAGGGCTGCCGAGACCCAAGAGTTGGGTGTTGCGTTCGGTGAGGTGACGATGTCCGTCGACTGGTGTATGATGAGATAGACGCTCGCGATCGCCCGGTTTGACGAGTCGAACTTCTACTGGCATACGCTGGATTGAACTCTTTCACGTCGTCTTCAGCTTCACCAGCTTCTCCATCCTGTTCATTGCCAGTTCGCATCAGGAGATACGACAGCGCATTGAACCAGGTCTCATGCCTCTGACTTGTTGTAGCAGTGAACTTGACGCTTCGGCCAGGTGTTAAGATCACGAGACTTTTGCGATGAAGCCCGGGCGGGTAGGGATTATCGTCGGACACGACCTGTACAGCTTGGATGGCCACACTCTTAGCTTTCAGCTGTGCTCGCCCAGCGGTGACCGGGTTTTGTTCGCTCCAGTACAGTGTCCGTGTATAAGGATGTACCCAGAAAAAGCGGCGATGTCGATTTTCCGACATGTTTTCGCTCCCCGCCTTCCGAGTGTATTTCCATAAGAATTCTCCAATCATGGTCTGCGTAATTGCCTGGATCATGCGGGGATCCGTTGTGGCAGGATCAAAGCCTTCGGGTCCCATAGAGCCTCCAGCAGCAATGCCGAAGCGTTGATCGATCTCCGAGGTAAATGATGACATTGAAGATCTCCGACCGATTGATGAGCCAGCGTCGCTTCGCATGGTGCTATTCCGAGGTCGAGGTGTGGCACTACCCTTGGAAATAGGACTGGCTAGTACATTTCCGCTTGGAGATCGCACTGGGGTTCGCGGCCTGGTCTTATACGCAGATGCTGGCATGATTGGCGGGCCCATAGTCCCTGCTGGGGTTGATGGTCGTATAGGGACTGGGGCGATCAAAGAAGCTTTTTGGGCAGCCGCAGCAGCGATGACCTGCTTGTGGTCGGCTGGAAGAGGGGGCGGTGAGCCGCCACGAGTGCGGCCGCTTCCAGCACTGCCAGGTCTCCTCGGGGTCTTATGAGGATCAACTAGGGCAGAAATATGTTGAGGCTTCTTGGGGCTGCCTGGCGGTGAACTAAATCGCTTGTCGACACCAGTGGTGGCAAGCGTGCCAGAGCTTCGCTGCTGGGTCCTCAAAGCGAGAAGCTTGTCAATTTGATCCGACGATACCATAGTCTGGGTACCTCCGTCGCTCATGGTTGTTTGCGGCGAGTGCACAGCTGTCCCTGGTCGACTCGCAATGGCGTTTTCGTTTTGAGCAACGCCTCTCGGAGCAGCAGGTACAGCTATAGGCTCCACTGATGCCGATCTCTCCAATGCCTCGGAAGGAATCTGTGGAGCTTTTGTTGTCTCATCTTGGGTTCCATCTTCGCTTGTCTCTGTATTCTTGCCCCATGGAAGGACTGAACTGAAGAAGCCTAGCTTCTGTTTTGGTTCATCTGCCGCAGCTACACGATGAGCCGTTGAAGGCCTTGAAAGCTCTTGCGGTTCATAATCTTGTTCAATAATTTCAGAGAACGATAGAACGGCTTCACCGAGGACAGGAATGGCCGGTGTCTGATCTCTTGGAGAGAAGAGAGCAATTGGCGGGAAGCCTGGGACCGTAGGCGACTCGGGTTTCGTCTCTTGGGCAAGAAGAGTAGAAGGGCGCTGTGGTTGTATAGCGGGCACAGGCGACAGCGGCTCGGTGTGCTGTTGCGTAATCCCGGAAAATTCAGAAGCGGCTGGTACTAGTGGTCCAACATACACAGGCGACAGCGGCTCAGTGTGCTGTGCCGTAATTTCAGAGAATTTGGGAGTAGTTGGTACTGGTGGTTCAACAGGCTCAGTCTGCAGCTCGGAAATCGACGAGACATTGAAGGGCGGCGAAGGGAATTTGTCTAGCATTGGCGTTCTCGGCTCGGTCTGTTGTTCGAAAATAGACGACATACTCAGAGCAGATATAGTGCGAGGTTCCTCCCGCTCCGTTGCGACAACGGCCGCGGCGACGGGCTCTGTGGGAGGCTCCGGAGTCAGCGGCTCGGTTTGCTGTTCCGATATAGTCGAAACGCTGAAGACCGGAGGAGCGGGGGGACTCTCAGCTTCTGTTTGCTGTTCCGATATGGCAGAAATGCTGAAGACAGGAGGAGCAGGGGGACTCTCAGCTTCTGTTTGCTGTTCCGA